>NW_022589704.1:20447936-20759013 GCF_004348235.1 Phoca vitulina
GCCCGGGGGGAGGGAGGTGGAGGGTGTGTGTGGCGGGGGCGGCGGGCCCAGCGGGTGGGGGGGGGATGTAGGGGGGGGGGGGGGACATTTCTAAGGTTCATTTCACGTAGTTTTTCCCTCAGTTGCCCAGGACAGTAATCAGTTCAGTAACACACTCTATATTCCCCCTTCCCAGGTCCACTCACCCTATTCCCCCATTCCTGCTTCCTAGAATATACTTCATAATATAGAACCTGCACTCAGGTCCTTATCTCAGGCTCTACTGGAGGGCGACTAAAGTTAAGTCACTCCCAAAATGTAATACTTTCTTGAGCACAGGTTTTTAGGTCTCAAAACTCAGGAAGGAAGCTATCTTCAAAGAGCTTTTGTTTCGTCCCCCAGCCAAAGCAAGGAAACAAAAGGAAAATGTGGCTGGCTGATTCAGGCAAGGGAGAGGAAACGCTAAGAGGATACACACGAACTAATAATTCCATGAACTATCCTGTCACGACATCATCATCAGTGCTGCCATTATTACTGTCAAATGCCAAAAATGCAGAAGTCAGAATCCCTGCCGGGCAGGCATTCAGGACCCTGGAAAAGACTTCTGAGGCCAGGACCTGTTTCAGGCATTTCCTCTGCCTAACACAATTACCTGGCTGCTCCAGCTGTTTGCAAGGAGACTGTGTTTTAGAGACCACAGAGTTATACCCACCAAAATGTAGTGCTGAGTGTCAGGGATGGGAGGACTCTGCTTTGTTATGAGTCTCTCATTCCCAATATGGAACCCAAGGCACATCTAGACAGACAGCTGGCTCTCTTCTCCTTTTCCTTCATGGATTTCAAACTGTACTTTAAGAACAAGTAGGGATTCTGAGGCCAGGAATGAAGTGGCCCTAATAATGTGTGGTCCCTGGGATCTGAATAGGAAGCCAAAGGAGAGCAAGCTGTCCTGATTCAATCCCAGATTCTTATCCTTGGCTCCCCTGTTTACAACACCAAACTGGCCCCTGGACTATTTGATAAATGTGGGCAAAAGAGAAGTGGAACCAACAGGGTCAGTAGTGGTAAATTCCAAAGGTTTAAGATAGAGGTTACAAAGTCAATGTCTTCAGGGCTCAGGCCAGTAATATTAATATAAGTGAAACAAGCAGAGATTTGCAGAGATAATGATAAAGAGTGCATGACCCCTCTAAAAAGTACTTCTGAACTCTAGTCAACTGGGATGCAGTGTTGCTAGACAAATTTTAAGAGCAACAAAGAAGTCAAAAATCCAGATTGTATATGAAAGTTGCTGACTTCAGTGGTGGCAACCAGTTCAAATGTTTTTTGCTCACCCCATGTTGGCCTACATGGTCAAAACACATCCGCAGGACTATAGTTGGCTCCTAAGCCATCAGGTGGATGTATATCATGGGAGTAAGATAATCTACTGTAGTTGGAGAATGTATTAAAAAAGACATCAGATGGCATAGTAACAGACAACTTTAAAATTTTTAAATTTTGAAAAAACAGAAAGAATGGAGAAAGACTTTAGGAACTGAGTTACAGACAGGCAAAAGGGACTGCATTCAAATTCATAAACTTACAAACTTCAATTTTGGGCCAGTTTCAACATCTGCTATTATGAGGTATAAGGATAATGGTGACTTTATGTAGCATTATGACCCTGTTGCTTCACACAATGTCCTGACCCTGGGAATAGCCAGTTGGCTTTCTTCTTCCTGTCACAGGCTTACCTACCTGAGGAACATCTGGTTTAGGACTAGGAGGTTCTGTGCCCTAGCCCCACTCCCCTACTGCTACCCCCAAACCCCCAAATTACCTCTTTTGCAAGAAGCCTGAGACTACCACCAAGATAAGTAGAAAGATGGCTCATTGCATGATGACATCCAGAAAGAGGTGAAGGCCCATGAATAGAAAGGATAACTATCACAAAGGGTCTAGAAAAGGAAAAGTAAGGTTGACACTTAGACAAGACCCAAAGAAAGAAGTTCTTGGCCCAGGCAGAGCCCGGATGAGGCCCCGGGGGCCTTTAGTCCAGGGGACTGTGAGAGTAGAAAGAACACTCCATTACCTCTGCCTTGCAGTGATTTTTCAAGTTAGTCATTCAGTGTGTTTATTCAGTGTGTTCAGTTGTAGAATTGAGATCATTGTTATAAGATAAGCAAAATAATAGCACAAGCTCCAGATAAAGTCTTGTTGGAACGTGGCCATATGCTTTTGCCTACAAAGACTATAACACGTACTATCCTGCCTTTTACTTCCAAGGTCCCCCCTCAAGTAGCCCTATCACCTGACATAACTCACAAAAGTGGCTGTAGGTGTAACTTGGGTCATGATTTTTTACTTCATACAGGACTTTCATCAATAAATATTTAATGCCTTAGACACTAAGATTCAAAGATCTTGCACTTAATTTCAGTCTTGGGGCACCTGGTAGGCAGGTCTCCCTGCGCTGCTACTTTGACTCTAGACTATAAGCTCTTCAGTAACACATGCATGTGGACAAGGCCAGGTTTTATGTAAATCTGGAAAAATGGTGAATCTGGGACCAGGATGAATTAGGAAAGGCTACTGACCTCCTTTGCTTTTGCCTTCTCTCCAAGACTACACCAGTGTATGCCAAACATGTGACTACTGCACATTATTACAAGATATAGTAAAGCATTACGACAGGGTACCACCACAAGACAGAGCTATGGCATATTACTACAGGGCACCACTGCAAAATATACTTGGTTATATTACTGTGGGGTACCACTGCAAGGTATACTTCTATCTAATGTTATAACTAACATGTTACCGCATGTTATATCTAGTGATATAACATTATTGCAGGATGCCTCTCTTCCTGGGCCCAGAGACACCTGCCATAACATCTTGAAACTATAATTTCTCCCCACCCCTATGCCAAGACCAAATGTACCAACCAAGAGCAAATTGACCATCAGAGAAACCCATGTTCCATCAGGAACAAGCTCATCAATATCTAGAAAATATGACAAAACCTAGGGACCTGCCTAAGTCGGCTGAACAATAGTTTCTGCATCTTTCAGGTTGCAAAGAAGATAGGAGAATTGGGTTTTGAGGCCTCAAGCTTATAGATCAGCTTTGGTCTGGCTGGCATATGATTTTTAAAGATTGCAGAACTTTTTCAATTTAAGGGTAATGTGTTGAGGGTAGGAGATGATGTGGTACCTTTATAGGAATTATACAAGGTTTTCCACACAGCTTATCAGAATTATTTGACCCCAAGGGTCCCAAGACTGCATTGTATCTAGAGTACACTATCAGAAGAAGCTTGAGGATGTTGTCCTTTAAAAAGTTCCAAATACACATATGCCATTCTAGGCCCTTCCTCACATTTACAATTCCTGGGCTCTGTGTTGATGTGACCTGAACTTGTTTTTAGAAAAACGGGCATCTTCATTACTAATTACCAACAAATGAAGCTAGAAGTATAAGCTGATGATCTGTTTATGAGTTTTCTGGTGGTTGTACTCCAGCCCAGCCAGCTTCAAAGGTCTATCATTCTATCAAACCACGTTAAGTTCTTTTCATATCCAGAAAACATCTCAACCTATCCCAAGCCAAAACCCAATCATACATTTCATTAGCGAGCCTCTTAAACAGGAACTCCATATTTCCCTCTTACTCACTTGATTATCCCTTTACCTATTATACCCCATTTCTACCGTTAACATGAAAGAAGGCGGGGGTACTCCAGGTTATCACAGGCCACTCTTCAGCTAAACAAAAACACACAAAACACATTCGTCAGTGAAAGGAGAGAGATTTTACTTAGAGACCCTGGGGCAGAGATGTAAAATCAAAGATGATCATGGTGGTCTTGGGCCTGGACCAAAAGAGGCTTTTCTTTTTGCTGGCCATGGGAGAAAACATGACATGGAAAAACATGATGTCAAGCAGTGTCTTCAACCAGAGCATTGGCTTATGCTGCCGACTAAGGAAACAAGAATGAAAAAACATAAGATTTACACTCAGAAAACCCATGTATTTTTTTTATATAGGGAGCTTCTAAGATCAATTTCTCAGGTTTCATGAGACATAAGGCCAAAGGGTTTGAGAAACCCACCTGAAAAAAAGTAGGCCCAAGGGTTATGTCAACCTCTCTACTGAATGGAAAGATTTGAGGGAGGCTCTAGTATAAAAAAGGCAAGTAATGAATGCAGAAAGTCTGTTTTTTTGCAGGACAAGTGGGAGAGTGGGGGAGAGCTGGGGTTTTGCAGGAAGCTGGGAGGCCAGGAAAGAGTTGGAGAGAGTCTCTGGAAGGCAAATGGAGAGCTTTGCTTTGACAAAGGCATGACATTTTGGAACACCTGCAACCTAGGATGACAGTTCCTCAAGTCTGAGAGTCCCCTTTTGTAATCAGAAAATGTCATCAATACCTTGTCTTCCTGTTCTTTTTCTGGCATAACTTCTTTGATTTTTTTCTCTGTAGTAAATCCGTCAGATGGCATACTGAACACTTACATCTATAGTACTTCACCATCTTCTTACATTTCCCAGTTCTGGCCAGCAGCAGAGATCTTGTTGCCACGACAGCCTCTGTCTGCTGCCCCCTTCCCCCACCCCAGGTCTATTGATCCAAAGCAGCATCCCCATCACTCCTTTTATATACAGAGACAAGTGGCCATGACATGGGAGCTCCTGGTAAAAGGACCTGATGATTGGTGATGCCTTGTCACAATGGCTGAAAATCAACAGAAGAGCTTGGTTGGGTGGTTGGGGAGTACTGAGACAAAATCAAGAAAGTACCTATTAGGACTGCTAGAATCAGCTGGCTGCCCATCAGTGTAGCCCATACGAACCACCCTGGAGGATACAAACCAAGTAAAATTGTCCTGGCCTTTCAGATCCAGTATCTTCAAAGCTTTTATTGGCTGGCACATTTAGGTATGCATTCCTGGTCCCATCATCTTATTTCTAGAAAGAGCTCTTTTTATAAGGATTTGAACAATATGTACATTTTTAAATGAATGTATTGAGGTATAATTGACATACAATAAACTGCACATATTTCAAATGTATAATTTGATAAGTTTTGACATAGGTATACACCCATAAATATATCTACACAAATCGAGATAATAAGCATATCCTCCAGTCCCAAAAGTTTCCCTGTGACCCTTTGTAATCTCTCCCTCCTGCCCCTCCCCAGCCCCAACAATGTGGAGTTCAAAGCTCTAGTCCAACATATCTTGGTAATCTACGACCCCTGCCCTATCCCCCAGAGCCTCACAGAGATACAGCTTCAGCCTCAAAAAGATCAATGTCTGGGAAGAGAAGATATGTATACAAAAAAATTCTGGACAGAATCTGGTAAATGATGTAAAATGTACCCAAAAGGTGAAGAGTTCATTAAAGAAATAATTATACAATTTGGGACCTTGCTTTGAGTTTTGAAAGACATATAAGAATTTAATAAGGAAAGATGCTAAAATATAACAGTTCAACTAAGACACTGAATTTCCCATGAACACCTGTACATTTCTACATTTCAAATAACCCAACTTAGCTGGAACAGCAGAGGTTCCCTGAGGGTGAGAACAGAAGACATGGCTAGAAAGCAAGGTTGAGGTTGAGAGGACAGATATGAAACCTCGTAGGGCAGTAAAGAGTTTCCCAAACATTTTGAACAAGAGTGACATGATTAGTCTTGCTTTAGGAAGTTTATTTGGACAACAGTTGGCATGAAAACAGAGATTCAAGTAGCTTCAGTAATAATATAATCCAAAAGTAACAAGGATACGTCAAGGGCTGCCACCCCAGCACATGAAAATGTCAGCATCATGAAGGAAGACTCAACATGGACAATAAAGGAGAGGGAAGAGTGCAGGAACACACTTGGATGATTGTTGGGTGGTGCCAGAAGGCAAAGACTGGCCAGGAGTCCCCAAGACATAAGTCATCTCCTCTTTTCCTTTAAAACCTGATTTCAAGCACTCTTCCTGAACCATGGTTCACCCTCTCCAAGAGGATCCATCTCATGTGGGGGCAAGGGAGGTGATAATCCAAGCACCTCCCACAGTCCCTCTCTAATTTCCTATCTCTTGAACACTCTAGGAGGCAAGGAATTATACAGTACTCTTGTTCTTCTTTTAATGTAAGACCTAAGGTTTTAATCCCAGGGAATGTAACAAAGGTTGGAAAGAGAGAAAGAGAGAGAAGAAAGAGAGGGACATAGAGTTATATTTTAACAACCTATGTACACATTTGTGAAGTTGAGTTTAATTTATTCTATGTCCTCTTTCATCAAAAGTTACTAACAATCCAGCTGTTTCCACACCCATAGAATTCAGATCTTTGAACTAAAAGTACTAGAGTCAATGATGATATTATGTCCTACAGATGGTTTGATAGAACAACTGATTTATTCATCCAAATTTGTATTGAGGATCTGCGGTTGCCTCTGGGTTTGTGTGTTTCTGTGCTCTTTCCTATGAATTCATGGTGGCATGGGTCAGAGTGAGGAATGGGCAGAAAGGAAGTAATGGAGCCATGTTTGTGAGATCCCAAATTATGACTAAAATATGCCTGAGAACTCACCAGCCTAGGTACATATCAACATGGATCCCCCTTTCTTGTACACACCAAATGCCTGAATAAATCTTCACTTTGTGAATAGGATATCTTTATTCAAGAACTTTGTTTTGATAAATAATAGCAATCCACCTCTCAATTGGCAAGGATTTACTGACCATCTCTTGAGTGCCTATCTTTGTGCTCAATATTTTTTAAAAATGTAAAATATGTCTTACATGAGAAATTATTCTAGTTTCTTACACAAAAACAACTCAGCTCCTCCATTTATTAGCTGCAGGGTCTTGGACAAGTTACCCAAACCCTCTGGTCCTGGAACACAGCAATAATAGTACCAACTTCACAGAGTTGATGTAAGGATTACATAAATAGGTTAATATCTCTAGAGTACTTACCATATTCCTGGCACTGTTCCAAGCACAAGCTATTATCTTGGCTCTGTACTCCCAGAGTGTAAGGTGCCTGAAGGAAGACACAAAGGTGAAATAATAAGGACCAGTCAAGACTGGATGTCCATCTCAAACTGCAGACTTATCTATCTCTAAAGGAGGAGGTTGAGGTTAAGTAGGGGTGAAGGACACAGGGGTAAAGTGAGCCTGGAAGAACTTTCTATGTCAGAGCAATAGTGGCTGAATAAAACCTCCTTTTTAGAGAAGCTTGGCTGTGAAGCAAAGGAGAGGGTGGTTGCTAGAGAGAGGCTTACCTTCTTCTGCTTGAAAACAACCTCCACTCCCCACTACCTCACCTCCTGTCTCTCCTCTACCCACTGCACTCCTGACCACACCCTTTACTCCGTCTCTGCAGGAACCTAAGTGTCACATGCTCTACAGAGCCAAATAAGGTAGGACTGAAAAATGAGATGAGGTTCCTCCAGTGATCTGCACAGTGCCTGGCACTCAATAGGTCCCCAGTGAGTGTTATGGCACCCCACATCTGGCGCTTCCATGTTTGAACTGTTACTTTGCAACCTCACTCTTTCCTGAGTTTTATTCTGCTCTCTGTCTCCTTCCTCAGCTGCCTCCCCTGAAATGCCTAAAGATTGATGATGAATCCCATAATTTTGTCCCTAGACCATCTCCTACTCTTGTAGATTCAACTACACAAAACTCTACTTTGCCAATGCTCAGCTCTACATCACCAGCCCCATTGTTCTTCTGAACTAGTTACCTATGTCTCATTTGTCCACTCAGCACATAGTAGTGGACTTTGGGTCTGTCCAGTAGACATCTGTGCAAAACTAAAACCAGTACTCTCTGTCCAAATGTAGGTGCTGCTCTAGTATCTACTGGTGGTTATTCAGTCAGGACAGAAGTCTAGGATTCAAACTTTCCCTTCATAGCTCTTTCCCTTCCTCTCCTCAGTCACCTCAGTGTTTTATAATCCACCCCTTCTTCTCCAACCTCATTACTGACTTGGGTCAGTGTACTCTGGGTTTTAATATTCAAGTCTTTTGTCCATATTTCTCTTCTTGGTAAACATTAAGTATATGTTACCCTCTAGGTGATTAAACTCCCTGCCTCTATCTACCATGGCAGCAAATACATGAGGAGACACTGTGCAGAAGCACTAAATTAAGTAGATGCGGATTTAATTCCTCCTCTGCTATTTAGTATTTATGTGTCCTTGAGCAATTTCCTGAAGCTTATAAGGAAGTAATTTCCAACTGGGCATTTAGTTTCCTCATTAGTAAAATAATAGGATTGCTATTAAGTCCCTGTCCTTCTGGCTTTAACTAAAAGAAGATTTTTAATACCAGAGAAATGAAATAATCTGTCCAAGTTTAGTAGGTCTAGAGGCTTGGATCCAGAAAATCAGTCTGACTAAATGTTGAAGGAAATCATCTCAAGTCCTACTGCTCAGCCCTTCTCCTATAGGTTTGGTCGCTGATCTCATATAGACTTTGTGACATACCAGAGTGGGGAAGTCCAAGGCCACAGTGGCCTGTTTTCTTAGATGCTCCCCCCATGCCCCATCTCAAGGCTCAGAAAACCATTTTCAGGTAAATAACCAGAAAACCCATGTTGGGATTCTAACATTTACCATGACTGAGTGCAGCTACCCTAGGATATAGCAATGTTGCCCATCCCTTAGGACTCAGAGGATTTTCTTCAGGAGCATAGAAAAATGAACCACCAAGGAGAGAATGGGGGAGGAAGAGGAAAGCAACTGGCAAGTTCTTGAGTGTGTGGACCTGAGGGAATTTAGGAGGAGTAAAGGGAGCAGTTGGAGGATATGTAATAGGAGGGGAGAGAGGAGGTGGTGATGGAGGCATTACTGAAGAGGCTTCATTCATTCTCGGGCACATGGAGTGACCTCGGTGAGAAGCAAGCCATTTATAAGTATTCATCAAGGCCCCATTATGAATAAGACGTTGACCAGCTCTCTTGGACTATAAAGATGAATTAGATAGAGATGCCTCAATCTGGATGTTTACCATTAGAAGTGCCTTAAGTAAGAAGGAACTTCAGAGGCTTACAAACAACCCTGTACTTGGGGGACCTGAGGCTTGGTTTATGCTCTGCTATCATCATCTGGAACGTATCTTTTAACAAGAGGCCAGTATAATCACCTTTCACTGGGTCCCGCAAATAATGTAACTTGTTCCAGAAAGACATGGCTTATGAGGAACAGGCATCACAGGAAGTTTCAAGTAAGCCAGGCCAAACCATAGCTAAAAGGGTAACAAAACCAGAAGGAAAAATCTGGAAAATGTCAAGTTGACTTTGTGTGCCCACCTGAAGAACATTCTGAGACCCTCCTACCCTAACCATGGAACTTTATAACCTCAATTTTGTCTTTGCTTCCTTACAGCATGGAAAAACTGCCCAGTACTATTGCAGGACAGTGCTCTATAGGGGATACAAATATTTCCACATGGTGATACAGTCCTTACCAAAACTCCAGAGCACCTCTGTGGCATTACTCTCCACATTTCCTCCCAGAACAAAAATAAGGCTGCCCATCATTGAGAATTTCTTGATCAATAAAATCTGATCACTGCAACACTCAAAGAATCTGCGTCTTTTGGTGGGGGGCATGGGGGAGAAGGAGGACATATTGAAAGTGAAGACTTTATTTTGAAGATTTCACTAGGCAGTCATCCCTGCTGTCCCAGCATAGGGTGTGTGAAGGGCAAAGTGTCACTAAAGTTTTGTGTTTTGGACCACAGAATTCCAGGATTTGTGAAAGAGTTACTTTGTTCTCCTTCTTTAATATAAATACAGCTAAACCTACTTTTCAAAATATGAGAATTCTGCCCAAAAGAACAATGCAGAAACCAAATAGGCCACAATTCTGTCAGACAAGCTTTCTTTGTCAGTTCCAATTTTCAAGATACACAAGAGGCAAAGTAAAATTGTTCTTCCAACATTTCTTCTCTCCTTCACCCTCATTGCTCACCACTAAGAGTAGGAAGTGGAGTTTCTTCACAGCAGGCCAAAGAGATATCATTGGATTGTGATGTTTTCTCTTGACCTAACTTTGGTCAGTAGAGTTATAATAGGCATTTATGCTAAAAACAATCCAGAAATACTGAGAGTCTCCTCTGGCCAATGTACTCTACCAACACGTTCGTCACAATGCCTTACAATCAAGTATAAAGGTATTGACCCTTGGCTGTGGCAACAGTCTGTCACTCTGGTCCTTGGCCCCTTTTGGTGACAACTCTTCTCCCTTTCATAGGGCAGGTACCCTCAAACTCAGTGACATGATGGTGCTTGGCGGGTGGGATGATTTGAAGAGTGCAACGGCCCCCGGCATGTGGGTCACAGAAAATGAAGGGTGAAGGGAAAAGCAGAGAAAGAGCACAGAAAGAAAGAAAAAAAAAGCCATAAATCTCAACAGTAGTGCCTCATGGCACAGTGGCAAAAATCCTGGCCTGGAGATGGGGAGATCGGGGCTTGGGATCTAAGTTTGCCTATAATTTGTGACTTTGACCAAGTTACCCTTCATCCCCAAACCTATTTATTATGAAACTGTTCTCTAGCAACCCTACCAACTCAAAGTTCCTTACTCCAGTTGGTAGATGGATAAAACACATTTGTTCCTAAAGACCACATGAAGCCAAATGATTGAATATGTGTGATATTTTCATACCATAACACCCCCTTTCTATTCTGAGGCCACAGCCCTGTTTTTGCCTTATGGCTTCAGGGAACTGTATCCCCAGTGCATTCCAGCAAGGGACAGCTTCTTCTTCACTACGGTATAGACAGCGTCATATGGTCAGCGGGGTCAGGGGAGTAGTTAATGTGGAAACTTTATTTGGAAGCTTCTGAAGCATAAAATTTGGATTTACTTTGTGTACTATTACAGCATGTGGCCTTATCATTAGTAGTTCCAAAAGGAATGGATGTATTCAAATAACTTTTTGTAAGTTCAAAAATAACAACAAAAACAAAACTTTGAATTCTCTCCAAGCGAGAATTTCAAATTTGTGCAGAAGACCTCCAAATTCACACTCTACATCTAAGAACTCACTATGTCCTCTGACCAGTACTCCGTCTTCCTTCAGTATTAGATTCCTTCACTGTGATCCTAGCAGCACATGTAAGAGAGAAAAGGCAAACAGATAGAGAGTGAAGGCTACATCTACTCCAGCAGGGAAGGCAGTAAGGAGCAGTGGGCAGTCTCTGGCATGGGAATCAGCAATTCTGGGTCTAACCATGGCTCTTGCACTGCCAGGATGCAGCCCTTGGACAAGCTTCTTGGTCACCAAAAGGAGGGGGTCCAGGTGACTCCTGAGGAACCTCCCAGGGCCGCTGGTCTTATGATGTGTCTCCTGCCTTTTAGCAGCCCAAACTCTCTCTTCCTGGAAAACAGAAATCGTTTACGGAAAAACAGTTTGGGAAAGCAGACAAAAAGGATGGGAAAGGAGCCTGAAGGACAAATGGGAAAGAATCCCAACAAATCTTCAGGCAGAACTCAGACATCCTCAGAACCAAGATGCTTCCTTGTTTCCCAGAACTAGATTGAAAGAGGCAAGTGGAGTTGAGGTCCCTCCTTCCTTGGCTTTGGGCTCTGGTTTCTCTTTATTCCCTACTGGAGACATCAGATGAGTCCTGAGCTCAGAAACCTCTGCCCCTGGTGAGACCCCTCTCTCAGCAGCTTTTTCATCCCATAGCCTGCTCCTGAGCCCCCTTCGCCTGCCCAACAGCAGCGGCAGCAGCAAGAGCAAGAGCAAAGAAGACAGGGCGTGCATGTGAACAGGATAGAAGGTCCCCACTTCCCAGCTGAGGTCAACATCTGGAGAGACTTAGGTTTTAGAGAGGGATTCAGACTGAGTCATCGGCATGTGTAAGGACTGTCATCAACTTTTGCATTTTCCTTCTTAATAAGCCCCAATTCCCGGCCTGCTGGAGAGATCCAACCCTGGGAAGACATCTATTGGACTAACTAGGAAAATTAATGGAGTGAGTTTGAATTGGAGAGGTGAGATGGGACTCCAGTAGAGATTTGACTTCCAAAACAGTGATGCCCAAATCTCCTGCCTCTTCCTAACCTAAGAGAGGGGCCATTGGGAATGCTGTCTTCCAGCCTCTTCCCCAGAGTACCACTTTGGCCATCTTTCTGGGAGATAAAGACTATTATTCTGTTTATCCACCTGTTTTCAGGCAAGATAACACTCAGCCCCAAGAGAGAGAGGGCTGATAGCTCCTCTTCTAAAAAGACAAGGACTTCAGTTCTCTCTCCATGTCCCCTTAGCAATATCAGAAAATATCCATTTCCTTGCATCAAGAGAAACAAAACTAAGACCCACCAGGGAAGCCAAAGTATGGAGGAAATCGTTTTATTGGGCAACTCTGTTACTCCTGTGCTGGATTATTTGAAGGAGCTCATGTAACCACTCTGTGCCTCAGTTTCATCATGCAAAAAAGAAGAAGAAGAGGAAAGAAAAAGAGCAGAATTAGAGATAAGAAGACAGTCAGCAGACTGGATTCACAAACAGTTCTCAAAAAAAGGTTGGCTCCGGTCCGCTAAAGGTCAGGAGTGAACTCATTGTGCTCTATCTAAATTGCCCTTGGCTCAAGCAACACTGGAGCAGAAATGGAAAGAGAAACAGAGACGGGCAGCAGGGCCCATTGCTCAACCCTGCTCCGTCCTCACTCCAGGAGGCCTAAGCCAGAAGCCAACCCAAATACCCACAGCCCCAGCCCTGACTGGCATGCGAGTGTCTCCCCCCACACTGGGCTCTCTGCTGCTGGAGTTTCTCAGCATGGGTGTCTGAAACCAAACTCCTTAATCCTAGGCGAAAGGGGACTCTGTTTGTTCATCAGTTCTCAAGTCTGGCTGCCTTATTCCCTGTGACCTCAGCTTCCCATGGGCAGAGTGGATCTTTGGGGATAGGTTGGACTTGGGGCAGTGGGGAGAGAAATACTATCCAGTCTCCAGGACCATCCAGAAAATGTCTTTCCAACTAAAGAGGCCAGTTCCTCTGCAAATGCTTTAGTCAGCAGGCTCAGGAGCAACGGGGCCTATGATGGAGACAATGTCTTTTTGACCCTTCCCTGTCTAGAAATGCTCCTACGTGGTATCCAGAGTCATTCTGTGTCTTACTGTCTGTCTTCATTATACTCAAGGAGTGAGAATGAATGAATGTTTATTGACCACCTACCGTGGACTATGTCAGTGTCCATGGAAAATGGGGTAGAAATAAAAAATACAACCCCTAACTACAAGGTGCCTGCCGCAAAAGTCAGATAATGTCAGAGATCACCTAACCCAACCAGTTTATTTACAAAATAAAGGAGCTGAAGTCCAGAGAAGTGATACTTAGGGCACAGTCAAGACAAGAACCAAGACACACTGCCTCCTCTTGAGATCAGATTCTTGCACACTACACAGCAATGTGGGCATGGAACAGGGTGTCACACACTTAGGTTTGGTTGACTTTGAGAACACTATTAAGGACCATGAGCATGGGAAAATTATAAAGAACAATGAAAATCTAAAAAGTCAAGGAAGGCTTCCTTGGACAGGTGGGACAAAAAGGGGAGGATTTAGTAAGAAAAATCGAAGGACTTTTTATTTATTCAACCCTTCTTGGGCCCTTCTTAGGCTCCTGCTCTGTGGCAGGATCGTTCAAGGCCTCGAGAACATAGAGCAACAAACACAATTTTTAAACTTCTGCTTTCACAGAACTTGCTTGTAGGAGGAACAAGGCTGGAGTGTACAGGAAAGTCCCAGGATACAAAAAGGTAAGGTTGCAGCCTGTTTCCTGGAGCTCCTCCCTCTTTGAGTGAATCAAGGTCTCCAACAGAACCCACCTGGAAACAGGATAATGGAAAGTATCACTTATGATGGCTTTTCAAGGAATCTAGGTTTCAAAACATGACTTGTCATTTTACCTATAGACATCAGAAATGCCGAGAGTGGAACTTGAACTAGTTCTCTTTTCTATTCAACCAACTTTTGCTAAAAACCTGATGCATGCAAGGTGCTTGGTTCTTATTTTTTTTTAAGATCTTATTTATTTATTTGAGAGAGAGACTGAGAGAGATAACATGAGAGGGGGTAGGGTCAGAGGGAGAAGCAGATTCCCTGCTGAGCAGGGAGCCTGATGCGGGACTTGATCCCGGGACTCTAGGATCATGACCTGAGCCAAAGGCAGTTGCATAACCAACTGAGCCACCCAGGTGCCCAAGGTGCTTGGTTCTTGAATGAAGATGATGGTAGGGGAGAAAGAAGGAGGGACAGAAAGAGGAAGTAATGACCAAGTTCTACTGAAATGTTTTTCGAAGGACTGAATATAAGGTATGAAGGAGGAAGAAGAAAAGGTTGGCTGTTGAATCTTGCTGGGGAAGTTGAAGACGGTGGATATCTCCAGCTCATGCTTCCACTTGGAGCTCCACACCCATGAACCCAGCAATCATGCAATATCTCTATTTTGAAATCTCAAAGTCATCTCAAACCCGAAATGTTTTAAACCAAAATGCATGATGATCACTGTCCCCATGCCTTGCCTTTATCCTGGGGAGTGGCACAAGCATCCAGATAGCTATATTACACAGAAAAGCCACACCTTCTACACCTTCTGCTGTCACCAACCAAAGCCAGTCCATCTATCACCAAGTTTGTATCTCCTGTCCACATCTCTACATCCTGATCAACACAATTTCTGGCCCAGGCCTGATCCATTATCAAATATTTCTCTTTCCTGAACCACTACTATTGGCACTAGAGTCTCCCTTTATTCACTCTACATCCCCATCAATCCACCTTCCACCCAGCAGTCTCTAATCTTGTCATATTATGCATGTAAACATTTTTCCATGGCTTCCCAATGCCCGTGAGCCTAGTCTGGTCTCTGCTTCTCTCTCCAACCTCATCCTGCACCATGTCAAAATGTAATTATCCTGCACCCTGTTGGGAAGTAATTATTTACTGATTTGTGTCAATTTCTGATGGCTCTCTCCCTGATGAAGCTGAAAGCCACCATGAAAACAGGTCTATATCTGGTTTTATCCATAACCATTTTTCTAGCACCTAAGTGCATAGCATATACTAGGTTATCAATAAGTATTTGAGACTGAATATTTTTTAAATGGTGAAGCCAATGGTTCTCAACAGAGGGTGATTGTACCCCTCCCACAAGTCAATGTTTGGAAACACTTTTAGTTGTCACAGCTACTGGCATCTATGGGTAGAGGTCAGGGATACTGCCGAACATCCTCCGATGCACAGGACAGTCCCACAAAATTATTCACCCCATAGTGTCATGGTTAAATGAAAGAGAAGGAATATTTATATTTTGCTCATATTGAATTGGGTTTCCTAGAGTTACATCCTTACAGAAATACATTTGTGATCTCCCAGTGCCATAAGAGAGATTTAAACACACATGCATGTACCCACATTCAACAGCCATTAAATTTCCTACAGGCAGGAGATACCTATTCTAATAGTATCTTATACTCCCCAGATGCCTGGCACAGAGCTGAAATTGAATTGCTCAATACACCTGTCTGGAAATTCTCATTTAGCATAAAAGGGGCCTCAAAATTGAGGGTAGCCTTGAGCTGCATTAGAGGGGCCACCTTATTTCTCATATATGACCAAAATGTAACAAAGGCCAGTGACATCACAGTGGAGCCCCACCCACCTGCTAAGCCACACCCCTTCACAGTCACAATGGCTAAGGCCTTAAATACCCAGACTCCTGGCCTCCGGGCCCTGCAAAGCCCCTCATTTTGGCAGAAATTACAATGTCGACCAGCCGCAAATTAAAGAGCCATGGCATGAGGAGGGGCAAGAACCGAGCTCCTCACAAGGGAGTGAAGAGAGGTGGCAGCAAAAGAAAATACCGGAAGGGCAGCCTAAAGAGTAGGAAACGGGGTGATGATGGTGAGTAGGGACCAGCAGGCGAGCAGGCGAGCAATCAGACATGGGGTACTCACCCCAGGGGCCCTCCCTCTTGGAGTTAGCTTTTCCCGGGCCCAGAATCTCATGGGAGCAGGTGGCAAAACCAATTTGAGAATTTCATTTCCAGTTCAATTCCTACGGGGGCAGGAAGAGGAGAATGGGGGTGTTCTAACCAGTGTCCCTGTTGCAAACATGTCCTTCCCTTAACAGCCAATCGCAATTACCGCTCCCATTTGTGATGCCACCTGGGGGCTCTGTCCTGGTGAACTTCATACAGCACCAGGCAGCAATGAGAGGATGACAGCCAGAGAAGAGCCTATCGTGTGGGTAAAATGCCAATCGTGACGAAATGAGGAATGTATATGTTGGCTGTTTCTCCTCAACATCTCAATAAAATTTTGAAAACTGAAAATGTTTCCTTTTTTGATCTTTTGGCTGGAAAATGGGCTTGGGCAGACTTGGGAAAGAATTGGCAGGTATGAAGCCACTCAACATGACCTTGGAAAATATCAAGAGTAATTTGTGCTGGACTCTCTCCCCATGTGCCCCAGCTCTGGCTGGGCACCATCACCACTCTCTGGTCTTGGTCTCTGCGTGTGATCTCCCTCCTCACTATGGAAAGGGATCAGAGAGGACACCTGGAAGAAATGCAGTCTTCAGTGCCAGTTATGAACCATAAGATCTAAATCCCTTCAGGGTTTATAACAAGGGACCCCGAACCAACCCCGAACCATGTGCTAAACTAAAGCTTAAAGACAGGTCCCAAGGATGGATATAGAATTCTCCATGCTAATTTATTTGTGTATGGGCAGGACTAGCAGACTGTTACAGATGGGGAGACACTTTGGGCTGAGACCCTTTGTCGGCAGGGATATGGCCTAGGCAATCCAGCTGGTGCAAGTCTGATGTCATAAATGAACCTTAGTCAGGTGTGAACCTTAGTCAGGTATGTCTGCAATTAGGAATTCCCTCAGTCTGAGAACTATCCTTAGCTGTAATCCTCACTCTACCTTGTTTATACCTCTGGCCAGGGATCCAACACCTCTTCTCAGCATCCATCCACCCACTCGGGATATTTTGCTTAAGGAGTGCCTCCTGTCACTGCAGAGGTAGTACCAGGGTGGCACAGGATGGAATTAAACCGGAGTCAAGCCACCCACTTGGGATCCTAAAGGGGAAGCAACCAGGAAAGGATATAAGAGGGAATGAGAGGAGCATGAGGTTGGGCATGAAGTTTTCACCCCCACTGGTTTCACCAACCAGTGAAACCACCACCAACTAATGGTTTCACCACCTGCTCCCATGTCTGAGTCGGTCAGATGATGGGAAGGGGACAAAGGCTGCAGGAAAAGTGCAGGCTGTGGAATAAAAAGATTTTTTTCCTGTCACCTAACCCTAGAGAATGCACACTGCTCCAGAGCAAAATCTTACCATCAGGCACGCAGACACTTCTAAGTCTTCAAACTTGTATTTCCCTCTAGTTTCCACTTTTGGGATATATATATTCCAAATATATATACTTCTGGAAAAAATATAAAATGTACTCCCTGATCTTCCATGGTTTTACCTCCTCTAATATTCCTTTTTTGTCTCTTTTCTAACCCTCTGGGTGTGCACAAAGCTGTGCTATCCCTAATCCGAAATGACTGGCTCTCACATTCTCTTGTGCCCTCTGGGAGTTCAGGCAAAGAAAGCCTGAGAGATCCTTGCAACATGTCAAGCTTTTGCTGTTCTGGATAGAAATAGAATTTATTGGGTTCTGAGGACACAGTAAGCCGGAGTTTGGGCGCCAGATGTTGAATAGAGACCAATATTCATGAGGAAGGGCAGTGCGGGACTGTGCTCAGAAAGGAGGGGGAAAGCACCATCCATCAGAGACCCAGTTAGAGTTCCCACATGGGATTAAAGCCCTTCTATCCCCACCTGCTCAGGCAGACCTTGAAGCTAGTGTCCGCTGGAGGGGCTGCTTGCTGGGCCACATTGTGGCCCCTGCAATCTGGGCGGTGCACACCCGTGGTACCCTGCATTCCTCCCCAGCCCCCTTTCCCCACCTTCGGCCCCTACCCAGTGCCCAGCTCCCAGCCCTGCCACTGCCTGGCAGGCCACTGTGAGCCAGAAGCCTTCCAATGCCTCCCCGCACAGCTCACCCCTTTGCACCCGCCCACTGCTCTGTCTCATTGCTCTCACAAGGAGAAGTCAAGAGTCAGGAACCAACGAGAACAGCAATAATGCGGACCGCGTGAAATATGTTTGGTATGACCAGGAGGTCAGTCTGTGTCTGCCAGGATCCCGCAGGAAAGCAGTCCCTACAGAGGGCTCAAAGAAGGAGAGCCTTTTCTGAAGACACTGCTCACAGAGGCAAGACCTCTTGAGCCTAGCAACGGTGGCTCTGAAGGAACAGAAGAACAAAATAGAGTCACAGGAGAGCCCAGACTGTGTGTCTGGTGAGGGAACACAGGGAAGCAGATGGACCTCTGGGGAAGTGTTGGGGGAGGCCATGGCATCCTGTTCCTTTTAATTGTTGTCACAGACCAAAGTCACTGGAGAGAGGCCCCAGACCAAGTTCCTCAGGGCTCCCGAACCCTGGGCTTCAAAAGCCTGTCTTGACAGTGTTCTGCTCAGACAGAATGTTCAAATGCAATGTTGTATTTCAATGATTCTCTCTCAGCATTGAAACACTCTAACTGGTGAACAGCCTCGGGCTAGTCAGGGCAACCAGCCCCCTGCCTGGTGACTTCAGTCAGGTTGTGGAAGGAATAGCAGCCGCCCGGAAAACTCTGTTTTGCTGCAAGAACATTTTCCAGGCCCACATGCTGGAGATTTTCCAACACTAGTGTTGATTTAGTCCCTGCCCTCCAGGAACATTCATTCTGTCCCCCTGCTGACAGCTCCTTGCAAGCTCGGCACCCACCAGGCAGGCCTGCTGAGGTTAACCGGCACGGGGGTTTCTGACCATGTGACACTCAAAGATCGCACCCTCTAAGTGCTTTTGCTACATCACCCCAACCAAGGGGGACTTATGTTCCTCTCTCCAGTTGTTTCTGGAACGCCATGTCCTGAAGTCATCACTTACTTGGCCTTTGTGGAAAGTCAAAAAAAAAAAAAAATGTTAAGGATCTTGGCCATAGGCCCTTCTGGGTCACCTTGACCTTCTTGTGAGCTGAACTTGGATACAGGGCCTCAGCTCCACCGGCCTCGGGGTGCAATGGGAGTGGTCCCAGAGGACCCGGGTGTGTGGGTGGACAGAACCCAGAGGAGCGGCGGGGAGAGCACAGCTGACCCCCACCTCTTGCTCAGGGCCTCACCAGATGACCCCAGGTGGGCCGGCACAACACAGGCAAACAGGAAGTTCAGCAGAAACTCTCAGGGCTGTGCTGAAGAGGTGAAGGCCCAGAATTGGCAGCTGGGAGGGGACTCTGTGTGCCCCAGGGGGAGTCAGGGCAACTCAGACATGGCCTGGGGCTCAGCTGTCGGGGTCACCCAAAGGTTCTGTCCATCAAGACCAGAGGAGAGCAGCAGCCTGGCTCTGCAATCCGAGCCCTCGCTCGCCAGGCGCACCCTGGGGCAGGAACCCAATGGAGCAGGGTCTTAATTGCCAGCCTCCAGGAGCACGGGTCTTGGTCCCTTCTCAACCCCCCAAGCCACTCTCCCTCTGCAACCTTTCATCAGTCCAACTGGGAGACCTCACCTTCCGCCAAGCCCTGCCGCCAGCCATTCCTGTCATTTAGCTCAGTGTCCCAGAAGTGGGACGGGTGACAATTGTCTCTGTGTAGTATTACACCAGGGAAGAGCGTCCGGCATCTGGATTCCATCAGAGCCAATCCTCCTGCTTTGTCACCTTGATCGGTCTATTAGTCCTGCTTCAGTCCTGCAGCTGGGGCCCTTTCATCTCTCGTTCCAGCCCAGCGCTGCCATCACTGTAACCCAGCCTGACTCAGGCAGAAGGACGAGTGACACATCTATGGGCAGGAGGCAGGGGAAGGCAACGCATATGGGCACTGGTTCTACCAGCCGTGGCATCTTTGCTGAATTATGCAACCTCTGTTAACCTCATCTTCCTTATCTATAAAACATCAGTCACAGTGTCTACCTCACAAGGGCTTGTAAGAATATAAACTGCTATGACTTATGACCTTAGTAAATTGGACTGTGCTTTTCAGTATCATTGTGCCTGTCTGGTCCTGACCCAGGACCCTGCTTCCCACCTTAGCCTCAGGATGCCCCACCAGCGGAGGCTGCGCCCTGCACCTGTGGACAGATTTCCTCGGCAAAACCTACTTGCTTTTCAGAGAGTTCCAGACTCTCATTGGGACCTGGAGCCTCTCAGTCTCACCTGACCCTTTTGCCTAAGCCAGGTCCCACAACTCTTTGTGGCTTGTTTTGCTCACCCATAAAATGTAGGAGTTGAGCACGATCTTATCTCTCCAACTAGAACTGTAAACTGTAAACCCCAAACAGACTGTAAACTCCTGGGAGCAAGGGCCAAGCCATCCGCGAGTGAGGGATCACGTCAGGACACACAAACAGCCGTTGTTTCTTGGGCAACAAATCAATGAATCCACTTCTTAACCTAATATGCTGTGAAAAATAAAATCTGAGCATGGATGTCAGTCAAAAGGACCAAGGATAGATTAATAAACTCACTGATTAGGATCATGTTAAATTTTTCCATTTGCAACAGGCAAGTAGCTCTGTAATTAATTAGCTATAAAGTCCTCAGGCCTAACACACAGGTGGCTTTTATTGAAAAGACAAAGAGATTAAATTTCACAATTTGCAGGAATCCTCCTCAAAAGTGACTCAAAATGGAAGATTTCAAGAAGAGAGAGCTTCTCACAGGACTAGAAACCAGACCTTGATGTATTGACTTACTGTTTCCTTCAGGAACTCAGAAGAACAATATCACACCAGGTATATACAAAGCTTCTGAAACTTTCACATGCGTAGAACCACCTGGAATCAGATAAAATGCAGATTCGGATTCTGTAACTCATTCTGTAAGTCAGGTTGGGGCGGGGCGGCGAGATTCTGCTTTTCTAAGAAGCTCCCAGGTGGCGCTGATGCTTCTGGTCCAGGGACCACAGTGTGAGCAGCGAGGAGACCCAGAACACTTGACCGCAAGCTCAAAGACTAGGTTCCAGCTCATGTCCACCCAGACTTGCATGGCAATCAGGGTCTCTCTCTGGGGCTCTCTTTGAGAGTCCCTTCCAATTCTTAAAACAACAAAAATCCTAAGATTCTAAAAGAGATGATTAAAGAAATGTTGCCCAATGGTGGCCATCTCCCTGACTTCTCTCCTAGGGATAGAAAGCGGTGGCAGCAGGGTAGAGTCTGGATAAAGTGCTTTCTCTGCCACCTCTGAGCCGTGGGCAGGCCACCTTACCTCAGAACGAGGGGAGCACACTTCCCAGGGATCTCATAAGAAAGAAGTGAGAGAAGGGATGAAAGAAAGCTCTGGAAACAGTGAGCCCTCTCCCACCCTTGCCACCACTGGAGGCCAGAAAAGCAATCTCGGGTTTGACAACTTAAATTTTCTTCGTTTCCTTTTCTATTTATTTGCCCTCCTTGGCTGCAGAGCCTGAGCCAGACCACAGCCCACCTGCTGCTTAAAGCGGGCATCTGTTTGCGTTTGGTTGAGAGCAACAGAAACAGATTCCAGCTAACTTAAAAGAGGGGGAGATGGAATCTCCTGGAAGGATGTGAAATTGCCTGGAGAATAGAAGGTCAAAGTGGACAACTGGGCCTCGTGATGGGAGCCAGGCAGCAAGCAGAAGAAACTCAAACTGCTCTCTTTGCATTGCAGTGGCTCCAATTGTTTTCCATTCTTACATCACGCCCCCGCAAAAGCCAAGGGCCCAGGAGGCAGAAGACGATGGTCAAGTGTGGGTTGCAGGGGGTGGGGTTGGTCCTGAAAGACAAACGGAAGGACGATCACCAAAGAAGGGAAGAGGGGTGCCAGGCAGGTGGGTACAGCAATGCTCACTGCAGAGCGCAATGACTTCCCTACAGTGCAGACAATTCCAGGGGGCCCGCCACGTGGGGAAAGCATCTGAGCACACGACAGCCACCTCTAGAACCCCTCCATCTGTGATCACTTCTATCCTATGCAGCTCTGTCTGTGAAACTGCCATCTTAGCACACAGAATTTGCTTAGGACCTGTAGATTACATTTTACTTTCGCTGCCAGAACCAGAAGTGGGCTTTATTCTCAACTCCATTTTTCCCCCCACATAGGACATTTTCACTATGTCGAAAGAGTTAGCAGCAAACGGGATAGCAAGGACAGAGTCACAGGGCCATGTACAGGGCTGCTGCTAGGGGGATACTCAGGCCTCAGCAAAAGAAAACGTGCCTGGGAGTCATGGATTGAAGGGAAGTGTCGGGAGGGAGTCTGTGATCTCTATGAAAGTCAAGAACACAGGGATGCAAATTTGGGGCACAAGGGAAGCCCTTCTTCTCTTGCCTAACTCCGAAGAAGAATGATTTCCCTCCTTCCACTCCAGATATCCAGGCAGCAAGAAACGTTCTGGCTGATTTAGCATATAGAAGCTCCTGGAGGTTTGGGTCTATGCAGTGCAGTCTGGGAGCCACGGAGCATGTGTAGCTCCTGAGCACTGCAAACGTAGCTAATTCAAATTGAGAGATGCACTGGCTGTAACATACACACTGGCTTTCAAAGACTTAATGTGAACAAAAGAATGTAAGATATCCCAATAATTTTTACATGGATTGTATATTGAAATAGTATTTTAGACATCTTCAATTAAATAAAAAAAACTAAGATTGATTTTACTTTTTTTTTTTTTTTTGCTTTTAAAATGTGGCTACTAGAAAACTGAAAGTCACAAATGTGACTGGCATTATATTTTTATTGGACAGAGTTAGGCTAGGGTCGCCTGGATTTTCATGTCTGTCATTCCTCATTCCCCCCATACTTTCTGCTCTTTTCATTTAGAGCAGAGCCTACTAAGCTAGGGCCTGTTCCAAGCAAGCACTACAGAGAAATGAATGTTATCTACCTTCACCTTTCCCAACTCTTTATCACACACACACACACACACACACACACACACACACACACACACGAAGGCGAAAATTAGACAAAAATTCAGAGTGGTGGCACTCAGCTGTAAATTCTCAGTATATTTTCCATATGTTTGTTTTAAATTAATAGAATTTTGGAAAGTTTTGCATCCAGGAATAATAATAACAATAGCAATACATTTATACTCTCCTAAGAGATTTATACATATTAGCTTCACCCTTACCGCAACCTGGTGAAGTAGGCAGTATCTTATGACCTCTGTTTTAGTAGTAAGAAACAGACCCAGGAAGATCAGACAATCTGTCAAATCAACCATCTTTCTCTCACAGGGGGAGGAACTGAGTCCCCTAGACTGGAAAAGATACACTCATAATGGCCCAGTTAGTGACGGAGACAGAACTAGCCCTCCGTCCTGTGCAGCCTCCCACACCGCCCCTGTCTCCGACCCCTGCCACCAGACCACATCAATCCAAGGCCAAGGGGTATTTTGATAGGAGTAGACTAGGATACTTGGGGGTGGGAGACAGGGAGGAGTAGGCGCAGACATTTCTCATCTCTCTTGACCTAGTAAAAGCTGGGCTATTCAATTCAAACCCTAAGCAACGAACTCTAACAGGAAAAAACAAAGGCTTTGGCATCAGCCAGTTCTAGACTCAAGTCTTGCTTCAACCACATAACAGTTATAGGACCTTGAAGAAGTTATGCAACTTCTCTGAGCTTGTCACTTGCTGAGTAAAACTGGGTTAAGAACATCTCCTTCTGGGATCACCAGGAGGATCTTCAGAAGATCCATAGGCAAAACAACCTGCACCATTCCCAGTGTATGGTGAGCAAGTGCTTTATAAATACCCCTTCCTCTCCAGACCACCCTGCCCTCAACTTCATCTGGAGCCAAACAGGGACCCCTGACATTTCTGCGTAAGGTCTATACTAGAGTGAAATAGGCGTGTAGGTCTGGAACAGTGGCCCCAGGGATTGAGGAATGGAAACATCCATGCTGTTTCCAACATAGCAAGTCAGTCCAGGGTCACCTCCTCGAGATGCGCCCCACAGCCTCACCCTGTTGCTGGAAAGAAAGAGGAGGGTTGTGAGCTCTAGCTTGAGTCACAGAAGCCCTTTGTGTCTCCCAGGAGAGGGGTGGGCCTCAGGCTGGGGGAAGTGTGGTGGGCGGGGTGATCTGGCAGACTGGATTTCATCTAAGAAAGGCTGGCCTGATGCCCAGCCCCCGGTGTTGCAAGGGCTGGCGGAGGAGCCCCTGTGAGCTGGGGACAGGTGCAGACAAAGAGCAAAGATGGAAAAAGAAAGATGTCTTTTCCCTGTTTCTTTCAGCTTGCAGTTTCATTAATTAAAATTCGTTTTTAAAGCTTTTGGTCTTAAAGAGGTCCTGCTTTGCATGCCTTGGTCTCTTTCACTAAAAGTCAGACTCTCAAAACATCAGAGAGCCCTCAGAAGTTCCTTTTGGGGCCATGTTCTTCTTCTCTCCACCCGCAGCACAGACTGCACCTCACCTCTACCGAACAGCTGGAGAACAAATGGGCAAGACCCCAAGACTCCTAGAGACAAGAGGGCACCTTCTCTACTAGGTCTACTTGACTTTCCATGGTTTCAACTGCAAGGTAATCAAACCAGAGACTAAGGGAAGCTCCCTTCCAGAAGGAGATCTCTTTCATTTCTCACTATTACCTCTCTAACATTCCTCCCCTATTTTAAAACACAGCTCCCAGAATTTTTTCCTAATCAACCCAGCCAGAAATGAATGGGCTTTAACACCCCTCCGTTTCCAGCTCCCTGTATTTGCCCTTCTAGCAGTCCTCCCTGAATACAGTAATAATATAGCCCTTGGGATACAGTCTCAGGGCCCTCATGCAGCATAATTTCCCTGAAGACAGACCAGCATCAGCTCTGTCTCATCCAGTTTGCTTACTACAGGGCTCCTTGCGCTTGGACAATGTGTCTCCACTAAATCAAGGGGGGTTTATGGAATGTCTACTCTGTACCCAGAACTGTATTTATACATTTCCACATCCATCCAGGACAGCAGCCAGCGTTCCATAAACGTCTAGGGAGTGTAAGGCCATTATGCTATGGCGGTGCTTATGCTGAAAGAGTGGTCCCTGGTACCATTTGTGCCCTTCAAGATCTATGTCCCTAAGGCGAGCAAGGTATCGACACAGAAGAGGCGGGGATTCTCCAAGAGTGTGTTAAGTACCTGAAAGATGCAGACTACTGTCCTGGGCCCTTCAGGGTATACACCAGGAGTTCCCAATTTTGCTGAGTCCACAACATCTAAATGCTAAATGTATCCATTAGGCTCAAGAGGGAAGGGGAGGGCTCCATGAGCCCAAACTGGTAGTGGAGGCCTGGACACTGGCGTGAGGGCAGGCTGCATGATGTCACTGGGTGTCCTGCCTCTCATAGAGTGCCTGGCATGTCATGGCTGCTCAACAATCATGTTGAATAGATGGACACATGGATGAGGCCAGTGCTGTCGGCAAGTGACCATATATGTCTCCCATAAGATGGAAGGAAAGAAAGAAGAACATTGCAGTTAGAAGGGACTGTAGAATAGCCTCTTATGTTTCCATAAGAACATGAGGGTCAAGGCCGCATGGTGGAGTGGAAAGGGGCAGTGAAACAGAGTCTGGGAGCCCAGGACACCCTTGTTCTGACAAAAAGAGAAAAGACCTGTAAGTAGCAGGTGCTGTTAGGGCAGCCCCCGGCCACTCCTTCTCCCACCGCTGGCTGGGTCACATCTACCTGTATACTCTCCACACACGTGCATATCCCTTTTCACATTCATGATTTCATTCTTTTACGATTCTCTGACTGGAAGTTTCCTAAAGCTGGAGGTCATGGTTTCAGTTTGTTTCTTTTTTAAAAATTTTTATTTGTTTGAGAGAGAGAGAGAGCACCAGCAGGGAGAGGGGCAAAGGGAGGGGAGAGAAAGAATCCCAAGCAGACTCCCCACTGAGCATGGAGCCCGACCCTGAGATCATGACCTGAGCTGAAATCAAGAGTCGGATGTTTAACTGAGCCATCCAGGCGCCCCTGTTTCCTTCTCACTGCCCGCCCCTACATCCACCTGAATCACATAAAAAATATTTGTTAAATACATGAATCTATTAACTATACTTTCCTTCTCGATTACATGTTAAATGTTTCATGGAGGCAAGAGAGCTCTTATTGCAAAGGCAGTCACCTTATAACTGTAAATTGAGAAAACTGATTAGATCTGAAGAGGGTTGAGTTGAGAGCTGGAGAGCTGGTGGAACCTAGAAAACTGTATGGCTATCAGAGCAAAATAAAGAGATTCTGCCTTAGAAGATGGGGTGGAAGAGGGGTGTCTTTCAAAGCTCAGACTAATACTAATCTGAGCGGAGAGAGCAAACATGAGGGAGTTGCTCTAGAGTGCGGGTCTGGAGAAGACAGGAATGCAGAAGATTCTGCTAGTGGAACTGAGAGTAAGCAACCAGCCTGCAGTAGCCAAGTGGCAGCTGGGATAAAGGTTTGGACCCGAATTTGGGAAGGTTTGTACCTAGAGCACCACTAGAAAGACCACCACCTAGCATCCTCCAGATTCAGGACTAAGAGAGGTGGCAAAGTCAGCCAGACAGTGAAACATAAGCCTGACATTTGTATTATGATTGCGTTAAGTTGTACCAAGCTGTGTGCCTATAAATCATCCTCCAGGATATGGAATATACACTGAGATTTTGAGCTTTAACCAGAAAACTGAGAACAGGATCATGAAGCTAATTCCTCCTCAGGGAAAGTTTTCAATTTAGAACTTGAGTGAGGAGCCAGGTCCTGGTTCTAATGTCGAGTCTGAGGAAGACTATTGTGACCAACAAAACAATGCAACCAAGTCATGTTGGCACCCATACACTGTGAGAGGAGCCAGAGGGCTGCATCTGGGGTGTCCAGGCACAAACTCAGGCCCTAAGATTTTTCAGACTCTGAAAGGTAGAAGTAGAAACCAAAAAAAAAAAAAGTTTAAAAGCTGATCCCAATAAAAATGCAAATGGCCAAATTCTTAGACCCAGAAATTCTACCCATAGACATCTATTCTAGAGAAATCTTTACATCTCTACACAAGACGTGTTCAATAGTCACAGCAACATTTAAAGTTAACAAGACTCTTCTGCAGAGTGACTTAACTAATAAAAGTCAGCCTGCAGTAAAGTCTGATATGAGTCTCGCTTCTTGCAGTATTCTAGGGGACTAGTCAAATAAAGTAAATGACATCTACACCATGATATATTCCAATGCAGTTAAAATGTAGATACACATGTATATGTGCATAGATCCACATACACATATCTGTATTGATATGGAGACATCTCCAAGACATAGATGGGGAAGGAAGCAAATAGTGAGACAGTACCTACATCAGGATCCCCTTTAAATTTAAGAGGATAAAACTTTTTATATGTAAAAATAAGAGGTGGGTGTGTGTGTGTATAAACACACATACATATATATATGTATATGTATATATTTACAAGGACACACAAACACACACATAAACAAACAATTTTGTACATTTTTGAAATATTTGCACCAAGCTGTTGACAGTGATCATCTCTGGGGAGAAAATTGAAATTAAGTGGTGAACAAAGAAGACTTCTGATTTATCTATATTGTTTGAATTTTATTACATATTACTTCTGTAACTAACTTTTTTTAAATTTCTTCAAGCTGCAAGCAATTTCTATCTGGCACAAGATGGAAACATCAACAGTCCTTTAGTATAGAGAGTCTCTTTGTTCTGAGTAAATTGTTCAAATGAAAGTTTTAATAATATAAATGGAAAGTAAAGACTGGCTTCTGCACTCAAAATGTGGTTTCCAGGAGAAAAAGTTCTTGGCAGGGGTGGGGGTGGTGTGGGGGTCCCTGTGTAATATGTCCCTGTGTTGGAGCAGAGCTAATTGGACCAGGAAACTTGTGAGGACATGTGTGCTACCTAAAAAAGAAATGAGGACCCAGAAGGATGTTGGGGCATTTATGTCTCACCCAGCAGCAGCATGCTCTGGGTTAGAAGTTTGAGGGCAAGATGTTTGGAATATTTTCATAAGATCTTTCATGAGACCCTGGCTGCAAGCTATGTTCTTTCTATGCCCAGGTGACTAAGTGAAACCCTGAGTCACAAAGATGCCCTTCCTCGATGCCGTATGTGAAAATACTCCTGGACTGAAGATGGGTAATAACTGTGAATGGAGTCTTTTTTTTTAATTGTATTTTTTAATAGGTCATTCCTGATATGCAATAAAGCTCTAGATTTTTGTATATTTATTTCATATCTGGCTACCTTATTGATCTCTTATTAGTTCTCATAAGTTTTTAGTTCATTTTCTCAGTTTTTTAGGTGTGCCATCTATCATGGGCTGAATTGTATTCCTCCCAAAATTCATATGTTGAAGCCCTGATCCTCTTACTTCAGAATGTGAGTGTATTTGGAGATAGGGCCTTTTAAAAGGTGATTAATTTACAATGAGACCTCCAGGGTGGGCCCTAACCCAATCTGATTGGTAACCTTATATGAAGAGGGAATTTGGGCACACAGGATGTGTGTGCCCAGAAAGGCAACTATGTAAAAAAGGCAGCACGAGGGTGGCCATTGGCAAGCCAAGGAGAGAAGTCTCAGAAGAAACCAAATGTGCCAACACCTTCATCTTGGACTTTTAGCCTCTAGAACTGTAGGAAAACAAATTCCTGTTATACAAGTTAACCAGTCTGTGGTATTTTAGGTCAGCCTTAGCAAATGAATGCATCCCCATATAATCAGAAAATAATAAGAATTTTGGCTGCTCTTCCCCCACAATTCTGCTACTTATTTCTATTTCCTGCCCTATTGCATTGGCTACCATACACATTCTTTTAGACCTTAAAGTGCACCAGGATAGTAGGTCCACATTCAACTTTCTAGCACACACCTTTCTATTAGTTAAGTCATTCTATCTGAAAGTGTTTTGTTGACTTTAGAGGGTATTACATCTCATTCAATTAATTCTATGAAGTTGGCATGTTATCCTAGTGATTAGATGAGCAGATGAGATTCTGTTAGGATAAGTGACTTGTGTCTGGGGTTATAGAGCATAATTAGACTTAAGTTTTCAGATTCTAAATCAAGTCCTGTGCTTTTTCTATCCTAGTTACCAAGCAACTAACCAACAATAAAAAAATTTTATATTAGGGGAAAATAAGTATTTATTAACTATTATTATGGTTACTTCTTTCTGGAGTTTAAAGTGCCCTTTCTGCGTCTAATTTTTGTTCTCCCTTCCTTGAGGAGAAGGGTGTTTTCTCCAACTCAAAAACACCCACCTCCTAGAGTTCTGCTTTCTCAACCCTTTCTGCCATATTGCTGAAGGAGGAAGCAAATAATAGTGGAAAGTATTCAGTATGTTAGGCAGCTTCTAAGATGGCTCCTAAGGATCCCTGCCTCCTGATATTTAGGAGTCTGGTCTGCACACCCTGACTTGTCTCAGTGAATCAGATATAGCAAAAATAAGGATATATGTCACTTCCAAGATTAGGTTAGAAAAAGACTTTGGCTACTGTCTTGCTCACCTCTTTTGCTTTCTCACTTATTCAGACTGATGGAAGGCAGCTGCCATACAGAGAATGATATTGGCAAGGAACTTAAGGAGACCTCTGGCCTATAGTCAATGGAGAACTGAAGTTCTTGGTTTCACAGCCTATGAAAAGCAGAATCCTGACAAGTGAGCTTGTTGAGTGAGCTTGGAAGCAGATCCTTGCCCAAGCAAGCCTTCAGATGAGAATGTAGCCTTTCCTAACACCATGATTGCAGTCCCATGAGAGATTCTGAGCCAGAGGACCTAGTTAAGATCCATAGAAACTATGAAATAATGTGTTCATGGTTTTGTGTTGCTAAGTTTTAGGGCAATTCCTTACACGGCAATAGATAACTAATACGCTCAGTCTGGAAGTAAAGAGGCCTGTCTTATCTCTATCAGTAGCTTACAATGAACCCTTAGGCAAGTACTTTTCCCTCTCTGGAAATCAATCAACCTCCTCTCCCATGAAATGAGGAATGTAGGAGAGATGATCTCTAAAAATGCTTTTCAACTCTCAAACTTCATATATCTGTGACTATTCCTGGCACAATCTCCCAAATCTTTTCCTATGCACCCCACCACCACCACTCTACACCCCTGTCATGCCCAACCCCTTCCAGCCCCCAGTTCTTCCTAAGGGCTCTATTATCCCTACTCTTTTCAATCCTGCAGTGAAAGACAAGAGATTTTACTGGGACAAAAAGGCCCACCCCTTATAAAGTAGCCAAGACCTTTACTGAACTCCAGGAGCTGAAGCAAGAGGGTACAATGCTGCTACACACCATTTATTAATTGCTCCCACTTTTTAGACTCTTACTGATTGCTACAGATTGCCATGCTTCAGCCTTCAGTCTCCTTTCAACTTTTATGATAATCCATGTCACATCTGCTTCTGTATTCCTCATAAGGCAACTCCCAGAGGCCCTAAAAGCCTGTCACCTGATTTTAAAAAACACCTGGACCCAGAATCAGCCCAGCACAGTGAGTTGAGGAAATGGCATCTCAGGGGACCAGGCCCTTCCGCCTAGAATGCTGACATAGTGCTTTCTTTAGAACATCTGGTTTGGTTCCAGGGGAAGCAATGCACAAGACTTAGGGGGAGGCAAAGAGGTCATCTGGAGGGAGAAGACTGGTTGGGGAGTTCAGACGCTGGAGCTCAAACCTCTATAATGCTTCTGGATTGTCTCAGTGTTACAGGAACAGGATCCAAATCTAAGCTTCAGTTTATCTTCCTATGAAACAGAGAGAAATCCTTGAGAGATATCTCTGGCATTTGTACTAAAGTCTTTCCTCGGGGCACCTGGGTGGCTCAGTTGGTTAAGTGTCTGCCTTCAGCTCAGGTTATGATCCCAGGGTCCTGGGATGGAGCCTTGGGATCAAGCTTCTCCCGGTCCCCTCTGCTTGCCTCTCCCCCAGCTTGTGTACTCTCTCTCTCTCTCTCTGTCAAATAAATAATAAATAACATCTTTAAAAATAAAATAAAAGTCTTTCCTCCTACCCACACTCTACAAGCCCTCTCCTCACACCTTCCCCTTTAAACTCCACCCCTCCCCACAAACTTTAGAGGACTCTCAATCTCCAAGAAAAAGTATGAGGGAGAGAGTCTGCTTTCCTAAAGATAGTAAGCATGGAAAGAAGAGCTGCTCGTGAAATGTAAATACAGAATCTCTACCTCTACTGCCTTCTGTTCTATTCTTTTGAGAACACTTGTCCATGCAGCCCAGTATAATAGCCAACAGGCCCTGGCAGCATTTGTGTTCTCTAGAAGTGGTGGCATTTGTGTTCTCTAGAAGAGGAAATGAGTTACAGAAAAAGAATTAACTTTTAAAAATGCATCTTAATTCTTTTTTACTCCACCTGCATCCATGAAAGTAATTAAAGAGGCTAAGTTGTTAGTTCATGTTTAGAGTAGTGCATGCCAGAAAAGCCAATGCATCTACCTGCTGTCTCTTTTGACTTCATGTAAAAGAAAACCTGACTCAAATAGCTAAAACTTTATAGGGAATTTATTGGTTCATCTAATTAAAAAGATGACAGATGTACTGGTTTCAGTAGTTTCACTTAGAACCTATTGTCTTTCTCTCTGACTTAACTTCAACTTCATCTTAACCTTGGTTCCCCTACTGTTCTTAAGATGGCTGCCAGCAGCTCCCAAAGTCATGAGCTCCCTCATTCACACCTAGAAGAAAGGCAGGAGAATCTTTGTCCCAGCATTCACAACAAGAGTCATGAAACTCACTCAGACTTCACTACTTGAAGACACATGCCACTTCAGAAATAACCATTACTGGGGAGCCTGGGTGGCTCAGTCAGTTAAGCATCTGACTCTTGATTTCAGCTCATGTCATGATCTCAGGGTCATGAGATCAAACCCCACGTTGGGCTCCAAGCTCAGTGGGGAGTCTGCTTGAGATTCTCTCTCTCCCTCTCCCTCTGCTCCCTGCCCCCATGCTCGCTCTCTCTCTCTCTCTATATATATATATAATAAATAAATCTTTTAAAAAAAGAAAGAATCATTATTGGCAGCAAGCAGGATAGCCTATTTGACTAAGCTCCCACTGAGCCAATAGCGAAAGTATCCTCTGAACCACTTGAATTCCCAAGTAAAATTTGAGGATTAGGGAAAGAGGAAGGGAAAATGGATGCTGGTAAAATAACCAATTAGTATCTATTATAGATAAAAAGTGTTTTTTTCAAGTTCCAAGCCCCAGAGTGGATGGATTGGTTGGTTGGTTGGTTGGTTGGTTGGTTTTAAGGCATTGTTTTTTTAGAACACTTCTGGGTTAACAACAAAATTAAGAAGGTATAGAAATTTCCCATATACCCCCTGCTCCATCTTGCATGCCTGCCCCCTTTATCAATATCCCCCACCGGGGTAGTACATTTGTTACACTTGATGAACCTATGTTGACACATTGTAATAGCCCAAGTCCACAGCTTATATTACAATTCACACTTAGTGTTGTAAATCCTATGGGTTTGGACAAATGTATAATGACATCTACCCCTTATTGTAGTATTACACAGAATATTTTCACTGAATTTTAAGTCTTCTGTGTTCTGCTTATTAATCCCTTTTCCCAACCCCCAAACCCTGGCAAACACTGATCTTTTTACTGTTTCCATAATTTTGCCTTTTCCAGAAAGTCATATAATTGGAATTACACTTGTATAATCTTTTTAGGATGGCTTCTTTGACTTTGTAACATATATTTAAGGTTCCTCCACGTCTTTTAATGGCTTAATAGCTCCTTTCTTTCTTTCTTTCTTTCTTCCTTCCTTCCTTTCTTTCTTTCTTTCTTTCTCTTTCTTTCTTTCTTTCTTTCTTTCTTTCTTTCTTTCTTTCTTTCTTTCTTTCTTTCTTTCTTTCTTTTGAAAGAGAGAGAGAGAGCTGAGTGAGGGGCAGAGGGAGAGACAGAATCTCAAGCAGCCTCCGTGCTCATGTGGAACCTGACATGGGGCTCAATCTCATGACGCTGAGGTTATAACTTGAGCCAAAATCAAGAGTCAGACACTTAACCAACTGAGCCACCCAGGTGCCCCTTAATAGCTCATTTTTTTTTTAGCACTGAATAATATTCCATTGTCTGAATGAACCACAATTTATTTACCCATTCACCTACTGAAGGTCATCTTGGTTTCTTTCAAGTTGTGGCAATTATAAATAAAGCTGCTATAAACTTCTGTGGGCAAGTTTTTTGTAGACCTAAGTTTTCAGCTCCTTTGAGTAAAATACCAAGAAGCATGTTTGCTGGATTGTATGGTAAAAGTATGTTTAGTTTTGTAAGAAACTGTCAAACAGTCTTCCAAAGTGGCTGTACCATTTTGCATTCCCACCAGCAATGAATGAGAGTTCCTGTTGCTCCACATCCTCATCAGCACTTGATGTTGTCAGTGTTCTGGATTTTGGCCATTGTAGTAGGTGTGGAGTGGTATTACACCATTGTTTTTGCATTTCCCTGATAACATATGGTGTAGAGCATCTTTTCATATGCTTACTTGCCATCTGTGTATCTTCTTTGGTGAGGTGTCTGTTAAGGTTTTTGGCCCATTTTTTAATCAAGCTGTTTGTTTTCCTATTGTTGAGCTTTAAGAGTTCTTTGCATATTTTGGGTAATAACCTTTAATCAGATGTACCCTTTACAAATATTTTCTCCCTGTCTATGGCTTATCTTCATTGTCTTTACAGAGCAGAAGTTTTTAATTTTAATGAAATCAGATTATAATCCAGATTATTATTATTATTATTATTAATTATTATTTTTTAATGGACCATGCCTTTGGTGTTGTATCTAAAAAGTCATCACCATACCCAAGATCATGTAGGTTTTTTCCTATGCTATCTTACAGGAGTTTTATAGTTTTGAGTTTTACATTTAGGTTTATGATCCATTTTGAGTTAATTTTTATGAAAGGTGTAAGGTCTGTGTCTAGATTAATTTTTTTCCATGTGGATGTCCAGTTGTTCCAGCACAATTTGTTGGAAAAAAAAACATCTTTGCTCTCCAGGACTGCCTTTGCTCCTTTGTCAAAAAGCAGTCATCTATATCTGTGTGGATCTATTTCTGGGCTCTCTATTTTGTTCCATTGATCTATTTTTCTATACTTTCACCAATGTAACTGTTTTGATTACTGTAGTTTTATAATAAATCTTGAAGTTAGGTAGTGTTAATACAAGGCATTCTAGACTCCAGGGAACCAGAGAAATATGTCATATTTAGCACTTTATAGAGTACTAAATGACCCAAAAGACTGTAGACAGATACAGTTGGCTTCTTAGGTTTACTTGTAAGTGTCCATATGTGCACACAAACCCATAGCTTGAAGGTAGAGACAACATCTGTTTCATTCCATTTCTCTCTTTTCCACTCATGCTCCTCATGCCCATTTGGTGTCTTGAACACACAAGACATATCAAAGTTTGATGAATGAATGAAGGAAAGGAGAATTGAATCAATTGGTTACTTAGTGAATTCCCAGGCCATGAGTTTGAGCCAAGAGAAACAGGTTACTCTTGGATACATCAGGAAATCCCTTTGTTAATCTACCTTTCCAAATAGGTGCAAAACACTAGCCTGAGAATCATAAATCTGTGGGAAAGCCAGAATTTGAACCAAATTGAATTACCTGTGCTGAGAACTGGTTCAGACCTGTCCAAGTTCTTGCCCACAACCCTCAGACACACTTGTTTCCAGTGCACTTAGGTATGTAAGGACGAAGTGATTCTGTTAGGTTATTTAAACATCTTCATTTGATGAGCTGTTAAAGCAGCATTGTGAGTGGTTAGATGCAGAATCTGGAGCCAGCCTTCCTGGACTCAGATCCCAGCTGTGCCACTCATCATTGGTAGAACTTTAGGATAGGTGTCTTCACTTCTCTCTGCCTTGGTTCCATCAGCTATAAAATGGGGATAATAATAGCACTACTTCATAGGGTTATTGAGAGGCTTACATGAGTTACTATTTTAAAACTGCCTAAAGCAGTGGCTGGCCTAGAAGAAGCACTATATAAATGTTTGTTGTTGTTGTTTCTCCTTTTTACATGCAGGTGTAGCCTGCCTGATGGACAAACCCAGAACCCACAGAGCTTGACTCTTGGCCACATAGTACTTTGGTGTCAGAAGGACTCGAGGACCTGTAGACATGAACTCAAGCCAGGAAGCCATGCCCATTTTTTTCCCCATTGACAAGTTTTTGCCATATCCACTGCCCATACCCTGGCCCTCCTTTCACCCATGATAACCTGTCAACAAAGTCTGAGGAACTAATGGCACAGGCTGAGGATAGACAAGAGAGCAATAGAGGCAGGAATAGTGTCCTCCATTCTCCAATATGGACAGAAATATTGCAGAAAGCCCTGTAGGCTTTATATCAGATGGCTTTTTTGCTTTGCACAGCCCTCAACTCTTTTTCTCTCCTTCTTTTTTGAGCAGAGAACACTGTCATTTTGTGAAAAGAATAACAAAGATGCATATATGCCTATAAATGGAAGATGAAGTGGTGACTGAGGGCTTCCTCTTGCCAAGGAAAACAAGTGCAAGGAGCTGGAAGAGCGGAGCCAGGGGGCCTGCAGAATCAGAAGTTCTCCATCTCCTTGGGAGCCGGCACTGGCCGGTGCAGGCCGGGCTGTCTGGGAAACAGCAGTTCCAGGGTCCTGCGGGAGAGGCCTGCCAGGAACCTTGGGGCCATGGACCAGGGGTTGCCGGGAGCTGAATGCTGAAATTTGCCATGGGAAAGGAAGAGACAATTGGAGGCTGGTGTCCCAGAGAAACCACTGTTTAATTCGACAGGCATCAACTGAATGACTCCTGTGCTCAAGGCATGGGGCTGTGGGGCAGAAGAAGCAAGGGAGTCATATTTTCTGTCCACAGAGACCTACAGTCAATGGGGATGGACTCATGAAAGTGAGGGCTAGACACATATAGTTGTAACTACACCTTCCAATCAGCAAGAACTAGAATGTTTTCAGGAGCAAGGGGTCCCACTCAGTTTGAGGAAGTGATATTGGAGGTTAGTTTTAAAGGAAGGGTAGGATTTTGACAGTTGGAGATGGGGTCATGGGAGGGTATCATGAGCAAAGTGACTGATGTGACCAGGCATGGAGGCAGGGAGATAAAAGTCACCTCTCAGGGGAAAAAAGGGGTCCTATATGACAGGCTGGGCAAAAATGTGAGAAAAATATATAAGTGCACAACTTGGCAGAGGACCTTAAAAGCCAGGTTGGAAAACCAGTGCCTGTTTCAAGAGGTAGTGGGTATTCCCTGAAAGTTTGGGATCCATGGGAGCACATGACCAGTACTTGGCTTTTGGACAACCTAATGGCAGAGTGGAGATGGATTGGAAGGAGGAAGAAAAGAGACTCCTTATGATCATCATCCCTTGGAACGCAGGATATTAAGACTATTGTGACACTTTTTTAAAAAATCTGAATTCCGGGGTGCCTGGGTGGCTCAGTCGGTTAAGCATCTGCCTTCAGGTCAGGTCATGATCCCAGGGTTCTGGGATCAAGCCCCATGTCAGACTCCCTACTCAGTGTGGAGCCTGCTTCTCCCTCTCCCTCTGCTCCTCCTCCCTGCTTAATCTCTCTCCTGCTCTCTTTCTCAAATAAATAAATAAAATCTTTTTTAAAAAAATCTAAATTCCTCACCATAGCTTAGCTATAAGGATCCTGCTCTGCCTCTCATTCCTACCTCATTTTGAGTGACCCCTCACCACATTCTAGCAGTACTGGCTGTCTTTCTGGTCCACTAACACACTAAACCTTTTATATCTCAAAGCCTTAGTTTGTCTCTAAAATGGCCACCATCAATCCCTTTCCTCCTTGAATAAGCCAGCCATTCTCCTTTTGACTGATGAAGCCTAATCCTCCACATCTTAGATTCTAGGCTGGTCTATGACTGCTTTGAACAATAGGTTACTACAGAAGTGACACTAGACCAGATCCAAGTCTAGTCTTTAACAAGATGGGCAGTTTCCTCCTTCCCACTCACAGGAGAAAGCCAGCTTCTATAAGAAGTCCAACTATCTTGATCCCTCCATGCTATGAGGAAACCCAAGCTAGCCATATTGGAGAAGTCACATAAAGAGAAAGCATTGATAGTCAACCTCTAGCTATTCCAGCCAGCCCAACCCACCCACCAGACATATAAGTGAAGAAACTACATTGAATATCCAGCCCATTTGAGCCTTCAGATGACTCCAATCCCAACTGCCATCTGACTACAACTGCAAGGAAGACCCCCAATGAGAACTGACACCCAGTGAAGCCCAATCAACCCACAGAGCTGTGACAGATAATACATTGCCATTTTAAGCCACTAAGTTTTGGAGTAGCTTGTCATGTAGCAATAGATACCTGAAGGACCCATTGTCTTTCTCTGGACCCCACTTCCTTCTCCTCTACCCTACCCCATGTTCCTCACGGTCGATCAATGTCAAACTTCAGGCCCCACCCTCATTGCAGGGCCTTCCTTCCCCACCCCATCCAATTATCCTGGGTCCTGCACTACTCTAAACGTTATTACATTGTCTCAGTTATCTTTGCTCCCTCCCCTGCATTTCTCATAATTGAGTTATTCTGTTCTTGGCCGTGGCCTCTCTCCTTTCACTAAACATGGGCTCTCAGAAGTCAGAGGCCATGAATACTTTGACCACTATTTCATCCCCATATCTAAGAAATCATATGTGCTCAATAAATATTTGTCAAATGGATGGGTAAGTCGTAACCTGTCCATACAACACAGAGCCACTGGGAGGGTGATGATGGGTGGGGGACATATTTCCAGAACCTCCATAGTCTATCAAGCAAATAAGTGAATAATTACATATAGTGTTGGCATTAATCTTGATCCGAAAGGCTCATACACTTGCTGAAAAGTCTTGGAAGTATGTTTTTTCCTTATCCCCCAAATCAGCTGATTGAAGAATGGCTGCAGAGAAGCTGTCATTACACATTTGCTGATTAGTTGATAGAAAATTGGATTTTAAAACTGATGATTTAATGGGTGGGTAACTAGTAAAGTCGTTCTGGAAATGACTCCTGCCACAAGGATCCCCAAAAGCTTGGGAGAAAGAACTCAACGAAGAAAGCCCAAGATTTTGTCCTCTTTTGCCAACTCTTCTGACATAGAACTTCACCTGCACAAACAGAATTCCAGGAGCATGTCTGTAACATGCCTGCAGTTCCCAGTTCCCAGGGAGAGAGAGGTTGTGGGAAGGAATCTGATTAGAAGTTAAGGGTGAAGTTAGGTAGTTTTGCACTTCAGATCACTGGACCCAAGGGAACCAAATCCCAGGCAGGATTTATAAAACCCATGATTATCCGGGATCCAAGCCACATTGTGTGTGCCATCTCCTCCCTTACCACAGCACTTGTTTTGATTCATACAAACTATTTCAATTTTTATGTTGAAGGCTGTCACAATTATTGGCAAGGGCCATTCTCCCTGATCTGATTCTCCCTATATCATGTCTCTTTCTTCTCCAGTCTCACCAGTACCCCTCACCTCTCTCAGTGTTCCAGGTCTTTCCTAAACTTTCTTTGCACCTCCCCTCATGGTCTCTAAGTTCTTGCCTCTTCCCTGCATTCTAATAAGACTGGGCATACTGCTGAGATGGCTTGGGGTTTCTTCAGTCCTCCTCGACCAGAGGTGGCCAGGGACCCATAGAGGAGAGAGGAGAGTGGGTGGCTAGTACAGGTGGGAATTTCTGTGTTATGGGTGAGTGATTGCAAGTCAGAAGACCCAAGTTCTTCCCCCAGCTCTACCACCTCTAGCCAGATGACCTTTACTCAAATACTTAACCTCCAGAGCTTTGGTTTATTCATCTGAAAAAAAAAAATGAATAACCATGTGGAGGCTATTTATAATTATATAAATAAAAATTATTATGCTTGCCCCCTCCCTCAGGGAGATGGAAATTGGACATACTCTGTACATTTCTAATGCTAAGCAAATGCATAAAAATATGGTTTCTGCTGTCTGGTTGTAAGGAGGCCTGGTCTCACTTAAGCTAAGAGTTTCTGTGTTCTTATCCTGGCTCTGCCCTTAACTCATTGTGTCACCTTAGATAAGTCATGGTCCCACTTTAAGTGTCAAAATCCTCAACCATAAAATGAGGTAGTCAGAGTAGATAATCTTCTAGAATAGAAGGCACCATCTGGGACCCGTATTCTGGGTATACTTCACCCAATCTTCTATCCCCTGCATTGCATGTGGTGTATAACAGGCACTTATAACATAATTGATGAATGAGTGAATGTGTGATATATAATATGTACAGTCAAGCCATGAAAATAGCCATCCATCCATATTCAGAATTGCTAAAAGAAATCTGGGAGGGGGCAGGGCAGTATATAGAAGAGGATCCTAATGAAAACCAGGGGCCAGGGACCACATCCCTCCTCTCCCTCCTCCTTTCCACATCCTCTGCCCTGGTTTCCTGAGAACCTGGCCCAGGATGGCACGCACAAATGAGCTTTGGTCAAAGACTGAACGTCTCTAAGCCAGATCAGAGTAGAAGAGGCAAGGGGATTAGAAGACAGATGGATGGATGTACAGAAGATGGAGATCCCCGAGAAGAAGGCAGGAGGTTTCAAACTTTAAACTCTGACAACATGAAAACTTTTGCAATTCTGTACATATAATGAGGTCACTCACTAGCTACTTGAGGAAACTGAGAGACATCAAGGTCACATGGCTCATTGGTGACAAGGCCAGTTTGGGTTTCAGGAGGGAACAAAGGTGGTGCTGCCTGGGATTCTCTTAACTATCTCGCATGAGTTCCCACCTAGCCAGATTATTTTGACTTTGGAAGCAGGGACCATACCACCTCCCCTCTCTGTCTGCTGTCTTCTCTCCAGGCTCAATTCCCTACCCCTTCCTCAAAGCATGCAGCAAGAGTGCCTGGATGTGGAACAGATGGCCTATAAATCATGAAGGCCCATGGGCTGGGAGCAGTTTTCTACTCACTCTATAGCCCCTCTCTGTCTTAATGCAGCCATATAATTTCCCCCTCGTAATGGAGGGAACCCTTGATCTCAGAGAAGGAATTCACAGTTTCTCAATCACCTGCCTGGGAATGGATGGCAGCTGGAGGAAAAGGGCCATTGCCAGAGCCCACGTGAGCACTGGCCTCACAGCCCTGGCAGCAGAGGTAGCTGCAGTCATGATGAGCCTTCACCGTGACCCAGTCCTGGGGGAACATCTGCAGAGCAGTGGTTGTCTTGGAATAGGCCATGGGAAAGTCCATGAGAAGCCACGGCTCTTGAAAACCATCCCAGAATCCCACTGGAATGCTTTGCCAGAGTCTGCTGAGCCTGAAAGGTCTTGGGTTTTAAGCTATTTTATTCATTTTTATTTTGGGGCTGGACTTTTTAGTTGGAAATTTGGAACACTAAAGCTCTCCCAGGACATTAGTTCCAAGCTGATCACTTGGGGACCTATGCTCAGGCTATTCAGCTCAGTACTGCAAATGTACCTTGTCCCCAAGACTGTGACTAAGATATCCAAGGCCAGGAAGCAAGAATTGAGTCCAAAACCCAAATTCTTGCCTCCAGGCTGTAACTCTTCTCCTGATGGCTAGGGAAATGTAAGCTACCTAGAGTAGACACTTTGCCTTATTCACTTCTGAAAGCCCAGTACCCACAACAGCCCTGAGCTATACATCTTCAAGGAGCATTTGACTGAATAAATGGACAATTTGCCAGACTATACAAGGAGAATCTCCAAGAAAAGTAACTTCATTCAACCTCAGTGCCTCTCCTCTTAGGTTATGATAGAAGTGATGGGTTAGCCAACCATAACCTGTGGGCCAAATTCAATTTGTGTACAGTCCATGAGCTGAGAATTTCTTTTACATTTCTAAAATCCTGAAAAAATGTAAAGAAACATATTTTGTTACTCATGAAATGTATGTGAAATCCACATTTCAGTGTCCATAAAGACGGTTTTGTCAGAGCATAGCCACACCCATTCACTTACTGGTATTCTCCATGGCTGCTTTTGCAGAGCGACAGCAAAGCTGAGGAATTACAATGGAGACAACAGGACCCACAGAGCTGAAAACATATGCTATCTGGACCTTTACGGAAGAAGTTTGCTGACCCCTGACCTAAAGAATCTCCCCAATTAGATAAATGTTGTCTAAAAAGCCAACATTCATGGTTTGGATTAAGCATCTCTCTCTCTCTCTCTCTTTCTCTCCTCTTCTTTTTAAATAGAAATCTTTCTAGAAGTGCTTTAAGTTACCTTTAGTGGTATAATTTATTTGTCTGACAGTTTTTCTCTATGAAAAAAAGAAGGGGGGGCTGTTCAAAGACAAAGGGTCCTAGGGAAGGGATTTCTAAAAGACCTAGAAGGTTCAAACAGGGGACCACCAAGAAAAACTTGGTCCATTTTATGTATTGTCAGGGCTCGCACTGCCCCCAGGGCTCTGATGAAGGATATAAAAGGGAAATTGCTTTGAGCTCACATAAGGACCCATTGGCTTACCCTGAAACAGCCATGCCCTCTATCAGGTCTTGCTTTCCCCAGCTTGCTTCCCCGGACTCCTCAGCCATCTTGGGTCAGCATGAATGGCACTGTCTGTGGAGGTCTTCTCTGAGCCAGGCCACAGTGCACACACGGCTCCCTTGAGCAGCAGGATCGTGGTATGGTTTATCTTGGTTCAGACATAGCAAATGGCATCTGTCCCTCCCTCCCCACAGACACACAGCCATGGCAGGCACAATCAATCACAACAATCTAGTCAACAAACAAAATTATAATTCTTTGCCATCTCTGGTCACACTGATGTAGGAGAGATTTGGGGACTCAGAGCTGTGGCCCAGAAAGAATTCTTAAGACGTTTTGTCAAAGCACAGGGACAAGACCCGTGGGCAGAAAGAGCTGCACCGGGGTCATGAGGAGCGGCGCATTATATACTTTCAAGTTGGGAGGGGGTTAGGGATAGCCTAAGTCTCTAAGGAATTTTGGAAACAAGGTTTCCAGGACCTTGAGGGGGCTAGCTATTGTTGGGAAAAGGTCGTTTATTATCGTCTAATAAGACCTGAGTCATGAGACCCTTCAGATGTATATCAGTGGGTCATATGCTTGAGGGATGATTGCCAACATGTATCCTGGGGGGTAGAGATAAATGAAGTTTCCAAAGGAATTTTTATATGTTAAAGTAGGTTTACAGGATCCTGGGGGTTGGGCTAAGATTGCCTTTTTCCCTTAGCAAAGTATTAACATTGAGGCAGCTGAGTCCCTAGAGGAATGTCACTTTACCCATTTCAAGGACTTGTCAATGGGCTGTAAGTAGTAAGGAAATTGAATTTTTCTCTTGCCTTTGCTTCCCACATCAGCATGAGCCTCTAGACAACCAACTCCTTGCACGTATAATCTTTGTCTTACTGATTTTTATTTCCCCATACCTAATACAACGCTGATGTTGAGGGAGGTGTGCCACTGACATGAGTCCTCTCCCCCGTCCTTTTGCTGTCCTGTCATGCCTCGAAAAGACGTAGGATGGAAGCCGATGCTCTTGCCGCTGTAGCACTGCTCCCCACCTCCCCAGAATCCCTGTAAGGGAAGCAAGTCCTCCCCAGGTGAGAACAAACATCTAGAACATTAGCCCAGGAGTTCAGATCAGCCTGATGTCAACACCCATCCAGGGTCAACCACAGCTAGTGTGGCTTTTGTCGCTTTGGATAGTGTCCCCTGGGCTTCAATTTATTGAAGGAAGAGCCTTCGTTTGTGTTTCCTCTCTGGTCTTCTGATGAGCTAGGAAGGTTCCCCATCCTATCTGAGTCCCCTTTCTTCACCTTGGACAGCAAGAGAAAGCAACGGTCACCTCTACACACAGCTCAAAACCCTCTTTCCAAGCCAGAGCAAAGTAACTTCCAACCTCTTCTCAACTAAGAAGAGAAACCCTCCTCTTTTACCAGGTCTTTTCAGCGGCTAGCAAGAGTGTCTCCAGAAATTTAAATACAGTGGCCTGTCTCCTGGCAGATGCAGTTACCCTGGCAACTTCTAACTTAAACCAATTGCCTTGGATACCAAGGACCTTGGTGACAGACTTCTTAAGCAACCAAATTCCTCAGAACTGACTCCTCCAGGGATTTATACAACTCCTGCAGAGCAGAACCCTCCTAAACTTCTACTGGAAGAGAAAAATTTGAAATCCCCATTGGCAAAAATAACAGAAACCTGGCTAGGTGTATTTATGTCACCAACCCTCAATGCTCTGGACATGGATAATTTAGAATTTAAGTTTCACAAGTCAAAAAAATCATGACCAAGTGAGAATTGAGAATGGGAGCTGGAACTCAAGAGGACCAACAAATGGAAGGAGCATGTTGGGGATGGTGGTTCACAAACCCAGACCGGGATAGACTCACCTGGGGAATGTGCACTAATACAGAGTCCCCAGCCCTGGCCCCCCTGCCCCTCCCCCTCCTCCCCCCTAGATTCTGATACTCTTGGTCTGGAATGAAACCTGGATCATTTTTAAAAGTTCTCCCAGTGATTCTGATAAGCATTCAAATTTGGGAGCCAAGAATCTGAAGAATATTCCTTTCCCCCTCCCCACCATGTTCCAAGGGTATCCTAGACCTTAGTTCCCTCCATTGCTGCCAGCCCGAATTTCTAGAGGGACAAGAATTCATTTTCTTTAAAGTGAAAAGAAGCAACAGCGGCCACTAAGTGCCGTGCTTGGCCCTATGCCAAGGGAACCTGGGAGCTTGAAGCTGCATCTGACCCTGGGCTGTTGCAAGGCTGTATGGTTTCTTTTGGGCTTGCTGCCTGGTTTTTTTAGGTGCTGGGTCTGTAGACTAGTAGGTTGACCTTCCTTGGCTATTCCCCAGGGAGCAGGCTAGCAGGCTCCTGCTGTCTCTGCAGCTACAAGACACCATTTCCACGGCATTTAGGTAACAGGAGCTGACTGGCAGCAATGGCTGGAACCAGTATTAAACCTGGAGACACAGCCTGCTGGGCAGAAAAGACTCCTGTGTTGAGTCTTAACGGGTGGTGTCAGCACAGCTGCTCACAAGCTGTGTGATTTGGGCTAGTCACTTCCCTTCTCTAGATCTCAGTTCCCCCAGCTACAAAACAAGGGGTTGAACTAGGTAGAGGCAGAATGGAGTAGTGGGAGGAATGTGGGTTTTGTGGCCAGACTTCCTCATGAAATCGTTCTGAAACTTTGGGCAAGTGACTGAACCTCATTGTGCATCAATTTCTTCACCTGTAGACTGTGTCTTCCTTCAACAGTACTTCCTTCAAAACATTGATGTGCCAATTTAAGGAGATAGTATGTGCCAAGTGCTTGACTTCAACTTCACTTGAGATCCAAGACACACACACACACACACACACACACACATACACATGCGTGCTCACACATACCTGCTCACCCCTTAACCAATTATCTGACAAAGTGGGTGCCATATTCCAGTAGATATGGCGAGTCTGAAGGGAGTTGAGGAGAGAGGCAGATTTCTACACATACGGTGGGTAGGGAGGAAGGGACATATGACCTTCTGAAGAAAACAGGGTTTGAGTTGGGATTTTGACAAATGCCCAGAATTTGAATAAACAACTGAAGGAAAAACCCCTGAAGTGTAGAAAGAAGATCAGTAAATTTGGATTTTAATATCAGCCTCTCACTGCCTCTCACTGCTCAGGTTTGTCGTCTTGCTGATTCTCTGCTTCTTTATCTATAAAATGGAGTTGTGGTGAGAATGGATAAGATAAGATGACATAGGAGAAAATGCCTTGTATGGTGTCTGGAACATGGTAGGTATCAGATGGGTGGATGGGTGGATGGATGGATGGGTGGATAGATGGATGGATGGATGGATGGATGGAAAGAAGAATGCCCAAGCACCTTTATAAGTCAGTGAGTATATTAGTAGAGCTCAGCAATTTCCAGAGTATTCATTGAACACTAGAATCCCAAGATACTCCAGGGGGAGAGGGGGTGTTCCCTGATCAATTAAATTTAAAAATGGCAGCATGATCTATCCCTCTTTTAAAGATTTGCAATTTAATGTCAACACATTAATGATTCTGCAGTCTTTTCTAACTTTACACCCAGTAGTTCCCAAATCTAGTTTACTTCTTAACCAATTTTCCACAGTAAGCCTGTTAGCCTCCCACTGAACTTGACAGGGGTCTTTCTAGTGTGAACTAAGTGGATGATGGCAGAGAAAATTAGAAAAAATACTTTTCCTTTTCTTCTGTTTTCCTTTGTGTTTCCACCATGTACGGCTTGAGGGATGATCTGTGCAGTGGTGTGGAGGAGCACAGTCCTGAAGACCAAGCACCCATGTTTGGAAACAGAAACCTGTGCTTAAATTCATCCCTTCACTTGTCAGCCATGTTGCCTTGGGCAAGGTCCTTAGCGTCTCTTTCCCTCTAACTCCTTGTCTATAAAGTTGCAGCACTTGTCTCCTAAAATCATTGAGACTCAGATGAACTAATCTACCCAAAAAGGTTAGCATCATGTTCCACACAGAACAAGCACTCAGGACGCAGAAAATGGTGTCATTATTATGCCACCCTCTGAACATTCTCTACCAGTCATTTTGCAACACCCAGCATGACTTGGACATTGAGCCCTGGGACTAGGAATCACGCTAATCTCTGCTTTCCTCTCCTGTGTGGGGCCAGCCAATAGCCCCATTGAGAGGAGATAAGTGAGGCCATTTTAAAGGAGACGATGATGGTGGTGTTTGCTTTGTGCTTTTTCTGAATACAAGCAAAGGAAGGGGGCTCTGTCAGAAGGAGGTCATGTCCTCTCAAACCGGTCTGACCTGTCAATGTCAACTAACAGGCTGGCAGCTGGCCACTGAGAGATGAAGAATTTGCTTAGTCATTTCTCAACAGCAAGAGCAAGTGGCTTGAAGAAGAAGCCAAATATGCCCCTTGGGAGGCCAGCCAAGTGCCTCCTAAAAAGAGAAAAGGAGGGGCAGTGCAGAACTCCAGGCACTAGGATCTGATCAGGGCCACGAGGCAGAGACAGCTGGCCTCCAGTGTCAGAGACCTCTGCTCTACTCAAGTGCCACCATCGTGGGTTGGGGGAGTTTGGCAGGGTTCACCCCAGGCCATCAAATGCAAATGCCCAGCTCTACCCACTTTGCTGAAGAATGTTGGCCACTGGCAGCTGTGGTCTCTGCAAAGGTCTTATGGTCAGATTCTCTTCATTCACCCGTTCATTCAGTTAACAATTACTGAAGGTTGATTATATTTGCCAAGGGGGACATAGTTGTGCAAAAGACAGAAAAAGTAGCTGCACTTATGGAGTCAACATTCTAGTGGAGAGAGACAGAAAATACACAAGTACAAGTAAGAAAATAATTTCAGGGAAAGTGAAGTACTTTAAGGAGAACTGATGGGGTGAGGGGAAGTCAGTGGACTGGGAGCTAGAAAATGTTGGAGAAGGTGGACACTCAGGCCCCCTCAAAGAAGAGACATTTGAGCTAAGACCTCCATGGAGCCTGGGAAGGAGCCAGAAAAGGTTTGGAAGGAAGTGCCCCAAGCAGAAAGGACAGCAAGCAACCATGGCCCTGGGACAGAAATGAGCCCAGGGTTTTGAAGAAGGGCGAAAATGGGGGCAGCCAAGTTGGGAAATAGATGGGAGGGCAAGAGAAGGGTAGAGATGAGGTCAGAAACCTCAACAGGCCAAGGCAAAGAGTTTGATTTTTTTTTCTCCAAAGGTGATGAGAAGTCATTGGAAGATTTCCAGTGGAGGGGAGAAAAACAAACAGTCCTGACCATTGTGCGAAAACCAGATGGAAGAAACCATGAGCTGGAGCAGGGAGCGTGGTTGGCCCAGTACAGGGGAGAAGCCATGGTGGCTCACTAAAGCGTTGGCAGGTGGGGTGAGCTCTGGAGTGGATTTTGAAGGTAGAGTAATAGGACCTGCTGGCCAGTGGGATGCGGGTTGTGACTGAAAGTAGGGGGTCAAGAACACTCCCAGAACAACTGCCATTTTACTGACTCATTCTCTATTGTTATCATTCTTGTATTTTTTTCTCAAAATGTGCATGGTGTTGCTATACCTAACTCCTTAGACCATCATGTCCAGCAATTAGGTTAAGTGCTTTGCTTGCCATTTACATGTGAAGAAACTGAAGCATAATAGTCCAGTAAATTCTATTCAGGTGAAGATACTCCCCAAACTGGAACCTGGGGTGTCTTGAATCTTACTCAGAGCTCTTCTCTGTGGGCCAGGAAATCTTCTTAAGCCCAGGCTTTGCCATTCTTCATCAGACTGTTCCAAGTTCTTATAAACAGGAGGATAATTGGCATCACTCCCACCTTACTCTTTTCCACTCCACACAAACCTTTCTCTTTTAGCTGTCCTCTCTGTGGTACTGATTGGTTCCTACTGACCACATCCACTTCCTCTTTTTCCTGGGCATACAACTATACTATCTTTCGCAGTCTTCCTTGTAGTTAGCATTTCCATGTGACTGATTTTTAGTCAATAGAATTTGAGCAGAATTAATGCACACCTTCCAAGTCCAGCCCATAAAAATATCCCAAGCTCAATTGTCCATGCTTTTTCCCCTTCTATCAGCTTGGTGTAGATGAGCATGACTGCCTTGGAGCATGTATTTGAGGTGGCAGAACTCAAGATGGAAAGATCTGGATCCCTGATCACTACATGGGGGAAAGTGGCCTGCCAATCAGGAAAACACATTTTATACTTTTTATGAACAACATACTTCTGCCATGTATGAGCCATTATACATTTTGCGATTTGTTTGCCACAGCAACTAGTATATTGATCTGGGTTAGAGAAAACTTGCTCTGACCCAGGAAGACGCTTTCCAACACTTAGACTCTTAGCATGAGACTAATGATCAAAGAAAGAAGCTCAAAGACCATAGACCATGCCCTTCTTAATCCAAGAGAGGAAATGAGATTCAGAGAAGGACAAATCTGGCATTATCTAAGGTCATGGAGACCAAAAGGTCTCTGCAGGACTAGAGCATTCATTTCCTGGCTCCTTTTCAGGACACGATGTTGCCACTCTACTGACAGATGTCAAGTACAGTGTCCAAGACAGGCTTTAGAACAGGACTCAGACAAAGCTCACTGTCAGAAATGTCTTCTGTACTTGTAACCTGAATCTCCCTACTAGCAGTTTACATCCCCCTGTTTATGTTCTGTCCTCAGGGAAGTTGATGAGTGTCTGAGCACCTGCCTTCCTATAATAACCTTCCCAACACTGGAGGGTGAGCATTGATTACCATCCAGTCTCCACTTTTCTAGCACAGCTATAGTCCCCCAAACATGTCTTCTTTTCTAAATAAAAACAATCATGACCACAACAGCCATAGCCTTGGCTCGGGTGCTTGAAACGCTGGTCTAGCCTGAACTGGCCCCATCATGCAGTTGTTTCTTCCATCATTCAGTGGGACCTGTAGCTGTCATTCGCAGGACATGCTCTGGCAGAAGGAACAGAAGAGGGTTTGGGTTGAGTCAGTCTGCCCACCCTCACATTCCCTGAAGCCCTCTGAGCACTAAGCTATAGACTATAGCTTTGACCTTATTTCAAGCAGGGAGAGTACAAAAATCTACTTTTAAGGACTATCCCAGTGGTCTTGAACCTTTTCTGATCCACATTCCTATCAATAAAATACTTTGATCATAAATCCCTAATATACACAAGTAATATCTATTTAAATGTTTATAAGGATATGTATGTGCTATATGAGTTCACTATGTATATACTACAGCATTCCCCAAAATAGGGATTTTAAAAGGACAAGATAACAAAACAATATGAATAAAAGTGCCAAGAGTTCCTCCCCTGGCCCTAGTGGGCCCATCTGCACAGGCCCCCTCTTTGGAGAACACTTGGTCCATCAAAGTCTCTGAACTGAAGTCACGAACTGGCAGCCTGCAGGCCAAATATAACCCACAGATGTGTTTTGTTTGGCCTGGACAATGTTTTCTAAATTTTCTATTAGTTCCCAACACTTAAAAATTGGACAAGTTCACATAAAAAGCCAGAGATTTTTATCCATTTTGTTCACTGCTTTATCCCTAGTACCTGATGCATAGTAGGCACTCAAATATCTAATTGAATTTCCAGCTTCTCTCAAAAAAGTCAGCTGGTCTTTCTTTCTGGTAATAATCCCCTGGAGCTGAGCAGTGATTACCACCCCTGCCCCATTAGCAGGGCGTGGACGCGCGGGTCCTGAACCACAGTCCTCACGCCTCCCTGTTGTCCCATATCTAACCACCTTCACTCATGCCTGTTACCTGCCTGGTCCCCAGCACTATCTGAACATTTGCTTCTACCTTTAGAGTTTCTGGTTATGTGATGGCCTCAGTCACCCTTCATGTGACCAAAACAAAACCAATAGTTTGCCTGGAGCCCAAAAACACAGGTTGGAGCCTGATTCTGCCAGTTACCATCCTCAGGAAATTTGCTCTCCAAGCCACAGTCTCCTAATCTGGAAATGGGAATAGCAATACCTTTCTCACAGGGTGTTTGAGAATAAAAAAAAAAAAAATCAGATAATATCTGTGGGCTATTTTGTAAATTGTAAAGTGTCATGGAAATTAGAAAACATGGTTGTAGTAGCTATATTCATCCTCCAAAAGGACTAGTTGAGGTAATGGGGATAGAGACCCATAGTATCATTGCCCAGAGCTGACCACACCCCCTTACATAAATCGGGTCCTTCTCTGCCACCTGCTACATACACTCAAAACTACCCTGCCATCTAACACTTTGGATCTGGGCAGACAATGTAGAAACAGGCCAAAGAGTAAGGAAGAAGCCACCACCCTAAAGCTTGGGGTTAATTTCTCCTGATAACATTGACTCCTTTATTTTGCACTTTCTTATATCTCTTCACTTAATGCTTGTGACTTAATTCACCATCTGACCTAAGTCTCAATGCCCCTTGCCCAGAGACCAATTGTGTGCCCATTCTTTGCACACCTAATCCTAAGGACAGGTCCCTACAACCTCCTCCTTCTTCTCTTTGAGTCTACTTGTCTTGGACTTCTAATCTTGTTATTTACCCCTTGGAAATATGCCTAAGAGAGTGTTCCTTTTCCACCTTTTTATCAGCAGGGAGGCTATATCTGCTACATATAAGACTAGCTCCCCAGCAACAATTCCCCTAAACACACACACACACTTTCTCTCTCTTCTCCCTTCTGGCTTTCCCATAAATATTTGCGAACTGCAGGCTGAAATACACAAACTTACCAATATTCAACCATTTCTGACCTAGGAAAAGGGGTAGTTGTATACAGTTCAACTTAATAGGTGTAATGCAGAGGCCCGACCTTGGGGGGTTTCTGTGATCTCTGAATCTTGCTATTTTTAAGCCAAAGCAAGTTGTTCTTGTCCATTTCTATGACAACTGCACTGAAAAAGCCTAAGAAAAATACTTCAGCCTCTCAGATGTGTGAGGGGGTTTCCTCACAGACCTGAGCTACAGTTGCCAGATAATTCCATGAACTAGAAACCCTGGTAAAAATATATATTCTGGATGCAACAGATTCTTGCCTCTTCTGTCTCCTACTCCCTGGGGGAAATGAATGATAAACTATGCATGCTGGCTTGGGGCTGGCAAACTGAAAGTCTTTCTAAGGAAGAAGGGCATCACCTCAGGACCTTCCAAGACCCACATCTCAGACATTCCACATTTCCCCTCCCCTTGTTCTTTCAGCCCTTCATGAAAGCGGTTCCTGAATCCCTATCTCTAGTTTCTTTTGTTCTGTCCCTCGGCAGGCGGTCCCCTGCCACCTGCCCCCTCCCCTGAAGCCCTCCCTCTCCCTTAACATGACTCACTCTTCAGCCCAACAGAGGAAAGAGGAGACCCCAGGAATGCTGGGAGAACTCCCCCAACTTCCCCCGCAACCGACACCTGAAATGTTAGCAGAAATCCTATAGCACTGAACACTGTTTTCTCTCTCTCGTGGGGTCCCATTTTAAAAGGCAAATTCACCACATATTAAGAATTTCTGAAACTACTCCTCAGAATGCTAACATTCCAAGAGATATCCTTGGGTGTTCATTAAAAGGGGGGGTTCTTTTGTCCAATAAGTCTGGGAATCGCTGAATGCCCTAGCTAGCCCTGTGCAGGAATTTCATAATACAGCATCACATGAAAGACTTAGAGACCTCACAGCAAGGGACCCTATTTAACTTTGTTCAATCTGGTGTATCCTACATATATTCATCCAAGGAACCCTTTTATTGTCATTTCCCGGACCTTTATGTCCCACAAAAAACGCTCTGTGAAAGCCTGCTCTAACCCTTGAGGGTGAATGAATGGGTTTAACACACCACCTTCCCCCTGGGTGTTTAGAGAGCGCAGGGCTGGGGAGGACACCAGATCTCTTATCAGCCCCACCACCCTTGCAATGGAACACCACTCACACAGGTTTGCAAATGGCTTTCCTCCTCTGTCCTGGACACACACAGTATCTGCAAAGAGCAGAGAATTCCCAAATGCCTGCTCTAGCCTATCACCCTTCATCAGTCTGGGCCCTGAGAAGCCCAACACGAGCCTGCAACAGACACCGTGAAGACAAAGAGATCCAAGAGGACTCCACCCAAAAGGGAGGAGATGGGGAGTCCAAGTTGGATACATTCTGTTTCGTCCCATTGCCCAGTTTTGATTAAGCACACCCTGGTCTCCAAATGCATGTGTTAGGGCTTGAACCTAGTCTCACCCAGGTGGGAGCCCCTGGAGTACCCTGCAGAAACCACAGACTTGGATGTGCCTCCTTTGTCAAATTCCGGTGATTCATCTGGATCCCCCACTTTAGCATTTTAATTCTTTCTACTTGTCATTACTCTGGTTCATCTATGTAGCTTATCTCTCCACCTAGAATGTAAACTCCAGGAGGCTTGAGGCCATACCTCCTCCTTCCTCTGTTTCTCCCTATAGCATCTAGTTCTCGATAACAGGTGCAGAGGAAGTACTTAGGAAACAATACTAAATTGTATCCACAGCATCTCTTCTGCTTCTTAGCCACCCCAGGAAGGAAGGGAGGTAAAATAGGAAAGCTCTTTTCACCCACCTCCTGACAGACTCACAGACTCAACCAATGCCCTCCATTTCTGAATAAACTAAAAAAGCCCACGGCTCCCTGATTGCTCACAGCCACTGAAATTCAGGATTCAGGAACCGCTTTCAGGCCACTCTCTCATGCCCTCATGCACTTCTATTCTCAGAAATTGAGTTATTTGCTTATCAAGAAGAGTCTGTGGAGTTCCCAAATTTGGCCATGCCAGTTGCATCTGTCCCTATAGTTATGTATTTTAAGTAAAGCTACTGGGACAGATGCTTGTTTCCACCTAGACTAGATATTCTCCACCTGCCCCTCCCAGTCCATTCTCCGCACTCTTCCAACCAACTCTGTGCACCAGGAGGCTGACTGTGTGGACTGGGTCAATCAGGCCTCCTTGTCCTCTGGCTTCTGGTTGGGTTTGGTTAATGGAAGTTCTCAGTGAGAAATGGAAGTTGGGAAGAAAGAAAGGTCGGCCTATATGTCCCCCGATGCCCTCCCTGTTGGTCTTGAGCTTGACAGTGGCTCAATGCCTCTACCAAAACCATAGCAACTGCCAGCATCTATCTCCTGTAGCTACCTGACAACACCATGCTGGGAATGGGAGCCGCCCCCACTGTTTCTGTCACTGTGCACTCCCCCACCCCTTCTTGGTTCCCCTCAACCCTGTGTACACTGTATCGTTCTTCTGCTGAACTCTGCAACCCTTCCTTCTGAGTGTACCATCTCTTCTCCTGCCCCCAGGACCCTGATGGATCTCCCCTACCAACAACAATCTGTCCCTCTCTTCTTTTCTAACAGAGCCCCATTTTATTCTAATTCCAGGATTCTAAGTATTTCAGGGACCATCTTCCTCATGCTCAGGGAGAGAGGGAAGACAAGATGTAAGTAAATAACATAAAATCTCCCAGTTCCAAAGTTGCAAACCTGGGAAGGAAATGCCCAATGAATCCCATGACTTTCAGATATACTCCTCCCTGTCCTTCATTGTATAGAAGCCACCGTAGCTCCTCACATCAGTCAAGGTCTGTTAACCCCCCCAAGCCCAGCATAGTAACTCCTCTCTTGGCCGGGCAGTCTATCGGCATGAGGACCCCAAGTGAGGCAGTGATGGTTGTAAGTGTACGGGGCCCAAGGTTTACCTTAGAGGGGGTGTTTTGGTATGCTCCAAACCACTGAGCCTCTAAAAAAGGCCTCAATGTGGTAGATCTTTGAATCTTTGTGGAGCTTAACTTCCCACTTTCTGGTATGCATATGTCTTAGGAAGGCTGCTTTCTGCTAACAGGTCCAATTTTATTATGGATTTTATCAATATCACATGCAGAGAGAAGGAGAGATTGTTCTGGCGGTTGTTCTGGTCATGGGGTAAGAATTTAACCCGTACAGACTTTCTTCCTTCTTTCGTGTCATCTATTTTTTGTTTTCCTCAGTGCAGGTACTTTCTTAAAGGTTATGGTTACCCATCTCAAGAATTTGGTGAACTTAATTTGGCCCACGCCTTCCTTATCAGAAGGCCTGTGTTTATGATCCATAGGACCGTATGCTCCCTGGAGCATAAGTCAGCCGTATTAATTATTGTGAATTCTTCCAACCTAAGCAGTTCCTGGCACAAAACTCTGTGGAGTTGGACTGAATTATGTGAGTCAGGGTGACCCATGGAGGCTCCAAGCAATTCCCAGGGGACACTGGGTTCCTTTGTCCAAATTCTCTGCCCTGGTGCAGAAAAATGAAGCATAGGGTATCCACTGAGATTTTTCATTGGGTCCCTCTTCCCTAAGGGCTGCCCTTCTTGGGATGTCTTTAATCTTGTAGAGTTCCCTTGACATTATCTGTGCAAATCAGAGCCCAGAGGAGAAGCAACAGGTGGAGAGAGCTATGCTCCTGGAGGCAGAGACTTGCCACAGAGACATATGGAAATATTTTACACACTGTCCCAGCACACTTTCAACCACTCCTCCCCCCATGGTACATTTACCATACACCTGCTGTGTGTTAAGCACTGTGCTTTTGTATAGATTAGTTCACCTCAGGAAGAGCAGAAATTTCAGATTATCCCTGGGCTGGTAGGGTTGGAGGATGGTCTTGGGTAGTAAGTCTCTGGCCTCTTTCCAGATCTGTAAATGGAGTGGGTATGCTACATGATCTCTCAGGAGTTTTCCAGTCCAAATTTGCTAACATTCTATGTAGCTCTGAGATCTAGTTTCTCTTTCCAGCAGATACCCCAGTAGAGCTCCTAAGTCTCTCTCAACCTGAGCTTCCTCTCTAAGAGTTGAGACAGCCAAGGGCTTGAGTGCAGGGACTTAGTTTTTGAAGTGATCCCAGGAAACAGGGGTGGGGTAAAGGGAGGCAGGAAGGAAGGGAGGGAGGAAAGAAGGAAGGAAGGAAGGAGGAAGGAAGGAAGGAAGGCAGGCAGGCTAACACGAGGGTGCCTTATGGAGCTGGTCATCATTGTGACAAACTGAGGCTCAGTCTCACCGGTACTCTCTGAAGAACCATATAGAATACACCTCATAATTCCGTTTGCTGGCAGGACAGAAAGAGAGGAACGTTTATCTACCGGCTCCCATCCACCACTAGTCAGAGGTTGTCCCATGGAGTTAACACCCTTACCCCTCCTGGTCAGCACCCATGTCTGTGCCCAGGAGTTTTCCACAGTCCCATCAGAGAAGCCCCAGGGAGAGGCAAGAGATACAAGGTGCAGCTGAGATGAGGACTGTCCGGGGCTCTGAGCTGGTTGCCACGACAATGGCTTGAAAGGCGGACCCAGAGGATATACCGTTAGGATTTGCCAGGTTTCGCGAAAATATATTATGCTCATTTAAACTTGAATTTTTAGGTAAGCAATGAATAAGCATATGCCCCATGCAATGTTGGGGGCATGCTTATATGAGCTAAATGATTCATTGTTTATCTGAAATTCAGATGTGACTGGACATCTCTTGTTTTATTTGGCCACCCGATATGCAGTGCACGGTGGGGAACAGGAGGCGTGCCCGGCAAAAGCCCCAGCCCTCTTCCACAGTCTCCTTTGAGATTCTATCTCTCTGCCTTGAGGGTCTTGGTTACAGAAGTGGCTCAGTTAGGAGGGATGACCTATATTCCTCTGTGTAAGGACAAGAGAGGCAAGCTGGAGAAAATGCAGCATGGTGATATGAAATGAGACACAGAATGTCCACTTTTTCAGGATCTGCAAGCCCAGGGAAGGACTCTTGTGCTTGACTCGGGCAAGACCCCACGCTGAGCAAATCCAGGCTGGTTCTGTCCCCCTCCCCCCGCCACACCCCTCCATGGTGGGGGCATCCCCAGCAATGTCAAATGTGAAGGCCCACAAAAAAAATGGGAGAACAGAAATACTTGTTTTCATTAAAAATGAGAACGCAAATGTCAAAAGCCTGTGGGGGTTTTTTCCCCCACAAATCCATTTGCTGTTTGCCGGCAGACCCCTCATCTCAAAATATACCAAATGTGATTGTTTTAAGGGCACTGAAGAGTTAGTAGGTGTTTCCTATTTTAAGTTTAAGAATAAAATTATACACAAACAATGAATCATGAAACACTACGTCAAAAACTAATGATGTAATGTATGTTGATTAACATAATATAATAAAAAAATTAAAGGTGCTTAAAAAATAATACTGTCTATTTTTGTTTTCCTCGTAGCTTCATCATTTCCAGAATTTGACATCTGTCTGTTAGTGAGGTGTCTTCAGCCCCTGTGCCATCAGGAAGTTTCTGTCCTGCTCGGGTCCTTCACCTAGCCAGAATGACAACTCCATCGGAGTCCCTGCACTTCATACCTCATCCCCGGTGAGGATAAAGCTAATTGTACAAAGGTGTGTTTGCCATGCTGGAACCCTGAATCTACCACACACCCTGTGCCTCTGGACAGGACACAGAAGCTGCTCATTACCTTCGCCTGGGATCAGCCCCATCAGCACCTGTCTGAGCTGTAAGGATTCCAGAGTGCAGCTCCTACTGAGTTCTAGTTCCCAAAAGTGGGGTGGAAAGGACAATCATATTAACTTGTCCAGCCTCCTGGTTCCATCGATGAAGACGCTTCGTCCCCCAGGTGGGGAGTGACAGGTCCAAGGTCCATACCAGATTTTGCCATTTGACAAAGTCAAGAGAAAAACCCCATTACCCCAGCAATAGCCGCACCCCACTCCCCCACCCTCTCTGATTGTATTACCACCTTCATATTAGTACTGCTCCATTGTGGAGGGAGGTTAGATGTGATCTCGGACTGAACTCCCACATGTAACCCATAGGGACCAGTCTTTGAAGACTACTAGTGTGAGCATCTATTCTTCATGACTTGGAAGGCAGGTCAGAGCCTTACATCACTCAAGGCAGTAGCCATGAACGGCTTGTTGTAGAGGAAATCCGTATGCAAACCCCAGTTCCGTCATTTAATACTCACGTAACTTTGTACAGATCACATGATCTTCCAGAAGCTCAGCCTGCCTGAAGAATGGACAGGTGATCTCTGCCTGACTCGTAGAGTCATTGTAGGCACAGACTTCCCACACACAACAGTGCGAAAAGGAATACATGTCAGCTATTATTGTACAGAAGGACGTTGTGGGAAGATGCTGGTTTAGGAAACTTCCCAACCATATTCTGTGTGAATGATCTGACATACTGTACAAGACCAGTTATTGGTTATATGCTTTCTACTGCATCTACTACATCCACCACATTCCTGGACTGGCCCCTGCACCCCTCCACCCCCCGCCACGTAAACTGCTGTCTATTGCTTATAAACGTGTTGTCCCTTATAGTAGCCACTAGCTACGTGTGGCTATTTACATTGAAAATATAAATAAGGCAAAGTAAAGTAAAAATGTAATCTCATACTGCATGGAGCACTGGGTGTTATACGAAAACAATGAATCATGGATCACTACATCAAAAACTAATTATGTATTGTATGGTGACTAACACAACATAATAAAACAAAATTTTTTAAAAAATGTAATCTCATAGCCACACGAACCACATTTTAAGAGATCAATAGCCACATGTGGCTAGTGGCCACCCTAAAGGACAGAGCAGGACAGAGCAGATAGAGAACACTTACACCATCACAGAAAATTCTATTGCCCAGCGCCATGGGAGGATAGTCAAAACTCACATAAGCCACAGGATCTTTCATGGTTTAGTCCCAACCTACCTGTCAAGGTTCATCTCCTGCCTCACCTACCCATCTGCACCCCTAGACTCTGCACCAAAGCCCTGGTTCTTCCTGGCTCGTACTTGCACAGGTCTGTGACTATCTTCGTGCGATTTCCTTTGTCAACAGTGCCCTCCCTCCCTTACACCACACCCCCCTCCAATCCCCACTCCTGACTGCCTGACAAACCCTGCTCACCATCCCAGGCCCAGTGCATAACGTTCTTCTTTGGGGCCTTTCTCCATTATGCTCCCAGAAGGAATCAATCAGTCCTTTTTCTCTGGTTCCACCACTGGTCTCCCCACTACAACATCCACACCCTGATGGTCTCAGGGTGTTTGCTCGCAGTCTCTGTTGCTGGTCTCTGAAGCCTTGGTGGGGCAGGGACTGGGTCTCCTGCATCTTTGTACCTGCAGGGCTCTGGCCAGACCAGGGCAGAGTGGAGACCTTGACCAATGTCAAGGCCACAGGTCTTATCTCTTGCCACCACCTCTCTTCCTCGTCCCAGGGCTTCACAGCTCTGGTTTAGTCACAGTTGTTTGCCCTTAAGGGAAGGGCTTAGCCCCAGACTGCTGGTTCTCCCTGAGCCAACAAAGCTGTAGAGAGAACCCCACTTTGGAAGCAGGAACTCGGCCCTTGTCAGTGGCCATGGAGAAGAGTCAGCTACAGAAAGCAGGCCCTGAGGGCGAGAGCCTGCTTCTGGGAGGGAGGGGACAAGGAAGGGCAGCCTCAGAACACACACACACTGCCCATTCTTTCCTAGTGGAATACTCCCGGCCTGACCTCTCTGGCGCCCAGGCCAGCGGCGCTCCCAGCCTCCCACGCGGGCATTCTCCTCGGGGCACCACCCCACGTGCCTGCACAACAGGCCCCAGGGCCGGCGGAGCCTCCTGCGGCTGAGTGTCCCCTGTGCCTGCTCCCCAAACCCCCTTCCAAATGAGCGCATCCATGCCATACCCCTCACCGCTGCTCCCACCCATGTCTTCTGTGCTCTTAGAACCGCCACCAGCCCCACATCTTTCCAGCTTCCTGGCCAGAAGCTTCCCTCTCCTTTCCTTCTCCCCCAAGGCCACCTCCTGCAATCAGTCAGAAAGCCCTGCCCCACAAACCCCTGCAGGGGGCCTTAACTCTCAACGCTGGACTTAACCAGGCTTTCCTCCCCCACTCCCTGGCTGCCGCCCCTTCACTGGAACATGCCATCCACTTTCCCACTGCTGTGCCTCTTCTCAGCCTCAGAGTGCAGCTCGAACGTCACTCCCTGTGAGTAACCCTGGGCTTACATCCTCACCCAGGCTGCCTGGGTTCATGCCCCACTGAGGGACCTGGAGAAAGGTATTGAGCCTCTCCATGCCTCAGTTTCTTCATCTGCAGAAGAGGACCATAGTGTTACCCACCAGTTGTTGAACAGATTGAAGGGATACTTTGTGAAAACACACAGCTTGGCACCTAGCACACAGCTCTCTCTGTCTACCATTGGTGGTGGTGGTGTCTCAGACAAATGTCATCTGCCTGCCTCCCTGCTCCAACCACATTTGGCCTGCATCTCTAGCCTGGGGCTCAATTCTTTGGCTTTGGTTCTGCCCAGGGCCACCTTACTCAGAAAACACAGGAATCAAGTCTACCTTATCTGTCACCTCTCCAGGCTTGTGCAGACTAGCCCCACGAAAGGCCTTTGAATTCTTCCTGCCCTTCCCCCCAGCAGACCCTGCCACCCCCGCCCCCAGTCCTGCTGAAGGCCTCTCTAATTCTGACTCCACAGAAGTGCATGTGCGTGTGAGGGTGCTATGAGTGTGCAAATGAGTGGGTCTGTGAGACCATGTTGGGGGGTCTGAATGTGGGTCTGTGTGGGTGTACAAATGTGTGAACCCCTCCATGTGAGTGTGTTGGACAAGAATGCTTTCCACACAAATCCAGCAGTTTTCCTTCCCTTTTGGCTATCTTTACAGTCAGAATGTCTGCATTTCTGTCACCGGGCAAACATAATCATGCAAAGCTACAGAACGTTCCTTCAACTTGTTTCCAGCCCCTCCCTCCTCTGCATTCCCCATTGCTACCCTGCAGAGAGCGCAAGGGGCTGAAGAGAAATAACACAGCATCACAAAGACCTGGGGTACAAAGAACCTTCAATCATCTCCATCCAGGTGACTTATCTGGCTGGGAATTGGGGAATTTGTTCTGCCCACACAATCAGATTAGCTAATATTTAACGAGCCATTGCCATGTACCAGGCACTTCACTTATCAGCAGCAAGTCAATTCTCAGAGGTAGTTACTCATAGTACTTCCATTTTTTCAAATGAAAAAACCAAGGCACAGAGAGGTGAAACAACTTGCCCAAGGTCACACAGTGGTAAGAGATGGAGTCCAGAGTCAACCTAGGAGGTGTGACGAAAATGCTTATGTGTGTAGCTACTAGATTTACTGCCAGAAATGGCTGTTTCAGAGTTCTGTCCCACCCCGTGTCCCAGAGATCTGAGATAAAGACGGGGGTGTGTGTGGTGTGTGTGTGTGTGTATCTGAGTAACCAGGTAACCAGGAAAGGAAAACTGGGCACCTCGGGCGGGTGTCAGAAAGAGCAGAAGAACGGGAGCCAAGGAGAGGTCTCACGGTTCTCCAACGTCCAGCCACGTAGGTCTCCGAAAAGCGCCCCAACTGGACTGGAGCCGAGTGTCGGTGACCCAGGCCGGGAGGATCAGCCTGACACCAGGGGGATGCCAGTTGGACTGTAGACAGCAGCAATTTGTTCCTAGTTGAAGCCAAGCCATTTGGAGTTGTGGGATCAGCAGATGTCAGGACAGGGTGGGGTTGCAGAAGCCAAGCTAGCCATCAGCCCACTATTGGAGTCACTAGTGCTTCCAGAAAGGCTGCAGCGGTGGTTCTCAAAATGAGGCCCAAGGGCCACAAACAGCAGGATCTCCCAGAGAGCTCCTTAAATTGCAGATTCCGGGGCCCCACCCTACTGAGCCACAGTCTCTTGGACTGGACCCTGAAATCTGCCTTTTCTCACAAGCCCTCTGGAGATTCAGATTTGCTCCCCGAAATGCCCAGCCAGCTATGTCTTCGATCGGGTTCCCCGGAAGCAGACCCTGAAAGGAAATGGAGGGCTCTTAGCACAAGGATTTATAATGGAAGTGCTGCCCAGAAAAGTCCATAGGAAATGGGGGAGCAGGAGAGGGAGGAAGGAACCGGGCAGGGGCGTGGGCTCAGAGGAGGTCCTGCAGATGGTGGCTTCTGCCTGATCCCACAGGGGCTCCAGAATCATCCAAGGGACTCCAGCCACCCCAAGTCCTTCAAGGATCAACATCTTGAGCACATCTAAGACTGCTTATTTGTTGGCCCAAACTGGGTTTTACTGGTGAAATTAGGGACTTGTTTATTAGCATGACGAATGATGAAAATGGGTTCTTTTGCGAAATGAAAGCTATTCACGATATAGAGATTGGCTAACATAGCTTGGAAACAGCCCCCAATTTGCATAAAGACCCAAGGAAACCTAGGCCTGAACCTGGTTTGGCTTCTGGGACTTACAAGCAATTTGGTGTCCAGCCTTTGGTCGAGAGGATTTCTAATGGGCTAAGGCTGATTGTCAGCATCACAGGAGCCTGCCTTTGGAACTGTGATTTTCTGCCTCGAGTAAATTTCCCGTGGGAGAACAGAGCATCTGTAGGACCCATGTAGGCTAGCAGAGCAGATGAGCAATCATGCTTTTTGATTCTGAATGCTTATTCGAGAACTGTAGGTAGGAATATGGTCTGAGACTAGCCTAGGAACAGCTAACCTCACCCAACTCAAGCTCCTTTGGCTCCACTATTAACCACTGAGAAGCATTAAGGGCCATCCTTGAGCAGATCAACTCAGGCTGTCTGTGACAGGGCAGACAACTGGGAATGACACACTTACCATGGGATGAGCAAAAGATCTTTTCATGTGTTTGCGACCATGGGTGGGGATCCCTAGACCACCTGCCTCAGATCACCCTAGGAGCTTGTTAAAGAGTACATTCCAGTGTTCCTCCCAGACCTACTGAATTACAATCAATGGGCATGAAGGAGCTCGGAAATTGGTATTTTTTGGAAAGCACCCCAGTGATTTTCTGTACACTAAAATCTGAGAACCACTGCTAAGGAAATTTCTTCTCACCTACCCCCTCGTACCCCCAGGGTCAAAGCTTGTGTGGTTAAAGAACAAGAATCACCCATTTATTGTTCTGCCTTGATTGTAACTGCAAGTCTGCTTTTGATAAGGTCAGAGCCACCAGGAGGAGGAAGTTGTCAGAAATAGGGGGGCTGGACTTCTGTGAACTGCAATATGGAGAATTCAAGCAAGAAGGCACACCTCCCATTGGCTACCCAGTGCCCACTTCCCCTGCTAGACCCTGCTCTGCCCACCCTGAAAGCCCACCTTTGCCCTCCATGGCCACCATTCAGCAGCAGGGAGGAAGATGGCGCTGGGGGGAGAGCGTAGACTTGGGTGAATACATGAAGGCAGTAGGAGTGGGAACTGCTCTGTGAAAAATGCGAGCAAGGGCCAAGCCCACCTATGCCATCTCTGCTGACAAGAGCCTCACCATGAAATATAAAGAACTTTGAAAATAATTCAGTTTTCTTATAAACTGGGAGATAATTTTAAAGACATTGTAGCTGATGGCAGAAACGCTCCAATCTGCAATTTTAAAGTGGTGCATGGCTGTCCCAGCAGGAAGGGGCTGGGAAGGGGCCACGTAACAAGACAAGTGGAAGGTGGAGAATCAGTGGTGGGGTGCATTGTGAACAATGTCAGCCGGACTCTGAAAATTTCATCACCACTTTTGACAGGATTCAGTTGTGAAGATCAACAAGCTCTCCTCTAATCTCCATACTGCTCCTTCTTTTGTTTCATTCTTGTGTTCAGTCATCTTTATCACCAGCATTCTCCAGGCAACAATTTCAAAATGTCGGTTTAATTAGGATCAGTCCCTTGGTTAGTAAATAAACATATTTTTTCTTAAAAAAAAAAAAAAAGAACATTAAGAATTTAAGTAGGAGTCAAGCATCCAACAGAGCTTCTGGCTATGATCACACCAGGGATGTCATTATGCAGGTGCATGCTTGTAGGACCTTGTAAAGTTCAAAAATCTTTACAACTTCTCCGACATTTAGTAAAACAAAGATGTGGGCAGGTAGGGTGGGAGGCCATGGGCTTATCTTTGGTGGCAGTGAGGAAATTGGCTACAGCCAGTCTTTGTTGGGGGAGACAAGGAGCAAGGAGTAGAATGGAGAGTGACAGCCCCCCAGAACAGAGAGAAGAGGAAGGTATTCTAATGAACAAAAATAAGAGGGCTGCCACTGCCTACGCAAGGACCCTGAGCCAGGCCTTGAGCTAAGAGCTGAACCCCAGATGGGTTCAGGGACTGTCCAGGTCACTCAGATGGAAAGTGGCAGAGTCCTGGAGGTGACCTGCATCAGAAAGTGTTCCAGGCCTGGGGGAGACATGGCAAAGGCCTTCAAGAGGGAGAGGGCAGAGGAGGCTTAGGAACCAAGTGGAGAGCAATGAGAATGGACACAGGGAGCGAGGGGGCTGGTGGGAAGGGTAAGACTTGCAGGTGAGGCATCCCTCGACCCCTTGCCCAGGAGGCCCCAGGAGTCCTAAAACAGGTGCTCTCCTGTATCCTCAGACTCTGATCAAGGAGAAGAAAGAAGGGGGCAGGGGGAGCCTTGTCAGCAAGTGCCCAGTTATAAAGTTGAGCTACAGCAAATCTTGGAGCCAGAATTTGCAGGCTCACCTCAAAGTCCAGTGCATTTCAGATTTCAATACTTGCAAAAGCAGGGGTCCCAGGGATCTCCTTTCTCCTTTTTCCCCTCCCTCCCTCCCCCCCTCCCTCTCTTCCTTCCTTCTTTTATTTATTTTTTATTGAGATATAATTGACATCAAACACTGTTCGTTTGAAGTGTGCAATGTATTGATTTGAAACATTTGTGTATCGCAAGAGGCTCACCACTGTAGCTTCAGCCAGCCCCTGAATCATGTCATTAGCATTTCTTTGTTGTGATGAGAACATCTAGGATCTAGCCTCTCAGCAACTTTGAAGTATATAATACAGTATCATTGCCTCTAAGCACTAAGCCGTGCGTTAGAGCTCCAGACCTCACTCCCCTTCCACTTGCGGATCTGTTTCCCTTGAGCAACATCTCTTCTGTTATCCCTCCCCCAGCCCCTGGGGATCACCAGCCTCCTCTCTTTTTCTGTGTGTTCAGCTTTTTTAGGTTGCAGGTATAAGTGATATCCTGCAATATTGTCTTTGTCTGACATCTCATTCAGCATAATGTGCTGGAGATCCAACCATGTTGTCACACTTGGCAGGATTTCCTTCTTTCCCATGGCTGAATAATATTCTCTAATATACGTTGTAGGTCTATATAGACATTTCTTTATCCATTAATCTGTTGACAGACACCCAGGTTGTTTGCATATCTTATCTGTATCATATTATGAGTAGTGCTGCAGTGAACAGGGAGTGCAGATATCTTTTCAGATCTTGTTTTCATTTCCTTTGGGTGAATACCCACAGGTTAAATTGCTGGATCATAGGGTAGTTCTATTTTTAATTTTTTGAGGCACCTCCATACTGTTTTCCAGAGTGGTTGTGGCAACTTACATTGCCACCAACAGTGCACATCTTCACCAACACTTACTATCTTTTGTCTTCTTGATGATAGTCCTGCTAACAGGTGTGAGGTGATATCTCCTTGCGGCTTTGATTTTCATTTTCCTGATAATCAGTGATGTCGAGCATCTTTTCATAAACCTGTTGGCCATTGGGATGTCTTCTTTGGAAAAATGTCTATTCAGTTCTTCTGCTCCCTTTTTAATTGGATTTTGGGGTTTTTGTTGTTGAGTTGTATGAGCTCTTTATATATTTTGGATACTAACCCCTTAACCAATATATGGCTTGCAAATATTTTCTCCCATGCTGTGTGTTGCCTTTTCATTTTATTGATGGCTTCTTTGCTGTACAGAAACTTTATAGTTTGATGTACCCTTTTTTTCCTCTCTTTTTATTCAGGCATGCAGCAAATATTGCTGACACCCACACTGAGCCAGGCACTAAGAAAACAATTTCCCATGCACCTTTCCTTCCATTATCTTCTCTGATCCTGGCACCTATTCCAAGAAGTGTAAAGTATCATTTCCATTTTAAATGATGAGAAAACTGTCTGAGGTCCTCCAGCTGGTCACTGGCCATGTGTGGACTTGAACTCAGATCTCTCAAGTCTAAACACCTTGTTTTGTGTTATTTTTCCCCACACCTTATCGTCTCACCCTGACTTTTTCCTTTCTGAGGCAGCTGTTGAACAAAGTCAGCCAGCCCCTTGAGCTCCATCCCTGCCCCTGCCAAGGTTGCCATCAGAGAAGGGACAGGCTGGGACAGGGCTGCTCTCTGGCAGGCAGCCCTGAGTGTCCCAGGTCATGGGCCATCCCAGGATGAGCTAAAACTGCCCCCCACATCCCTGCCAAAGTGGCAGAGAAGCAAGAGACCAAAGGAAAGAACATGTTAACCATCTGTAAATCTCTTACTTGAGAGGTGTGAAGACTGAGGACCAGGACACGCTGTGCACTCCCTAGACCAGGGTCGAGTGTCCGAGGAAGCTGCTAGAGGGGCAGTCAATGGGGGAAAAGAAAGGAAGACTGGAGGGTAGAGGGAGACCAACCCAGAAGGATCAGGACATGGACCTGACAGTGGGTCAGGACCCAGCTCACTGGGAGAGCAGGGGGCAAGCCTGGTGTGAAGAGTGTGCAACATCACCAGACCCTGGCAGGGAGAGCTTGCTCCCGCAGACTTCTTGCAGGGAGTCTGGGCTGGCCTGGGTGCGGGGAGATCCCCACCACTGTCTCAGAGGGCCAAGGGGACTGAGATGGGAAGGTGGACGAGGCTGACCTCTGAGGGGACGCCTGAAGCGCCCTGGCCTGACAGATGCGTTTGGCAGCAGAATCTAGAATTCTGCCTGACCCAGAGCTTTCCCACGTGTTCTTTTCTGTTTCTGTGATGACAAAGATAAAGAGGGAGGAAAACAAACCAATGAAACATGCAGAGCTCCTCTCTCACCTCCTCTGACCCTGGAGAAAGCAACCCCACTGGGAGGCGGGGGATTCGGAGAGAGCACCCGAGGAAGTTCAACATGGGGCTCTCGGCTCGCCCCGGATTCAGGAGGACCACCCCCACTGCCTGAGCGGCAGCTGGGAGCCAGCCCCACCTGTTCCGGCTCCCACCCCCTGGCTTGGGAAAATGATCGGGGATAAGCTGGCCCTGAGATAGATACCAGCCCAGGCCATCCAGTCTCTGGAAGCCCGGCGGCCCCTTATCTCTGCAGCTGTCAGGCCGCCTGGGCGGCAATAGGCTCCGGTTACAGGGTATAAACAGGCCACAGAATTGGCTGGCTCATGCCCTTGGCTCTTCTGTCTTAAAGGGGGGGGGGGGGGGGGGGGGGGGGGGGGCGAGGCAGGGAGGGGTGGAGGAAGGATTTGCAAGGTAGGCTTCTCCCTGTCTGCCCTCCGCCCCCTCCTCTCCTGCACTCATCTGAATTTTCTCCAGAGACCATAGCTCTTCCTTTCCCAGGGTAGTCATGTGTACGGGTCCCCGTGACCTCATCGTGGGCCAAGATGCACATGAGCAGCCCATCTTATGAGCCTGTCAGGTCAGAATTGTGTTGCTTTTGGCCAAAGGCCACCCCATCATCTGTGTGCATACACATTGTCTTTCATTTGAGCAACAGATACTCTTAGGTATTTGTCTTCTCCCCAGTCCTAACACGTGGGACTGAAGGTTTGTATCTTTTTTGGCTCTGTGAGTCCCCTTTGCACCCAAAATGGTGTCCTGTATCTTCTGCATGTTTAGCCAAGAACTGCAGGTGACCAACATGGGTGAGCATGGCCGGGCTTCAAGGGCTAACTTGGCAAACCCAACAGAAAGGACCTCTTCCTCTCTGGAAGAGAAACCAGAAATCCAAAACTCGTCTTCTCCCCAAAGGGCCTCCCCATGTCCTTCAGAACCAAGGACTGCTAGGCCAGAATCTTCTGTCTGGTGCTGGAGAACTCCAGAGGGTGGATGATGTCCCGGGGCACCCAGGCAGGTCTATGACTTCTGAATACGGTGTGTGTATCCTGAGTAGAGTAGAAGAAGCCACTGGAACGTGAACCACATATGTTGATCCAAGCAGAGTGATTGGCTATCAAAAGGACAGAAAGATCGGCTTGACTCTGCCTCAGCCCCACCTCCAGGTTCCTCATTGGGAAGTTTGTGGCATTTTCTCTGTAACACTAATTTGACCATGATTATCGATCAGTTCTCAGTATTATAAGTGGGTGCTGGTGTTCGATAGCCATGTGCTCTTGACAGTCTCTTCACTTCCACCCTAGGCTGTTTCTTTCTCATAAAATGAATGCAGTGGTCTGATCTGTCTCTATGTGGCCGATCAATCTATATGCGCCGATCGATCTATGTGCTTCTCAAGCTATCTGTGTCTCATGGATCCACATGTGCTGATCAATTGTGCATATGAAGGAACGGCAGTGGTCTTTCTCATTTTGATCATGTGGGGGCCTGAGAAACTGACATTGGGTGGAACAGAACTCCGGGAAGGAACAGCGGGCAAGCAGATGCAAGGAATGGAAGACGGACTTGAGAAGGCCAAGCTCGGGGTCAGAAGGAACCGCCATGCACTGACAGAGAGGCCAGGTCAGGCCAGGCTGGGATTCAGGGCTTTTAGTCATGCAGCCACCAAGGTACTCTGCTTTCTAGCATCTCTGAGGTCAGGTTGTATAGGTTTGGGGGGGTGGGGTGTGCATGTGTGTGTGTTTTAACTTGACTGACTTCAAACTTCCTTCTTGGAAGGAAACATTTCCTTCTCTTTAGGAGGTGTTTATTTATCATATACAAAATTAAGAAAATCTTATATATCACAAACACACACCATGTAGTGCAAGAAACACCTGGGGCCTGGCCCAGTGCCACCCCTCCGGGACCATAATGTAACAATCAGTCTTGCACCCGGCAGAGGTGGGCACCAAGGCCACTGCCCTGCCCGGAGCTCAGGCCCCTTGACCACAGTGAGGGTCTCACCCCTACATCCAAACCCTAGCCCGTCCTCATTTAGATCTTCAACAAACCTGTTAGCTGACATGCACTCATAGAAGCATGCGTGCACACACACATACACACACACACAGTGACTTAATAAATGCAAGTTGAATAAAGACACTTAATTACAAATTTAAGGAATTATTTGAACATTCGACCATTTTTACATGCCTACAAGATTCAGGGACCTGTGGGCGCCTGGGTGGCTCAGTCGGTTAAGCGACTGCCTTCGGCTCAGGTCATGATCCTGGAGTCCCGGGATCGAGTCCCGCATCGGGCTCCCTGCTCAGCGGGGAGTCTGCTTCTCCCTCTGACCCTCCGCCCTCTCGTGCTCTCTCTCATTCTCTCTCTCGCAAATAAATAAATAAAATCTTTAAAAAAAAAAAAAAAAGATTCAGGGACCTGTGTTAAAATTAGGCCAATTGCACAGATTCATCTGCTGGAGCAGAGAAAACTTGATTCAGGACTATGGAGCAATTTAATCAAAGAGCTAAACTATTTTTGAAATAGCCCTGAACGATGATCTTTTTTTCTGCACTTGGATAATCAAGCACACGGGCCTTGGCATAAAAATGTCCTTGAGCTCCAAGTCAGGGTGAGGCCTGTGGCTGAAAAGATCTTCAAGCACTTCCAGTCCTTTCCACACTCCTGGAAGGTTTTGAAGAGAAGAAAAAGAAAAAAAAATCCTTTGGTTTCGATAAGCACCCTCTACTTGCATTTGTCTCTTCAGAAGTGGTTGGCCAAAGAGTCTGCTAAAAATATAATGAAGGGGGGGGTGGCGGTTCGAGGGAGGGAGAATTTTTAAACGAACCTTTTCACTTCTGACTGCCTCCCTCCACGAATTCACCGCAATGGAAAAGAGTACCACCAACCGCCCCTCTTCTCAGCCCTTTTTGGGCACTTGACTTGGGCACATTATTTTTTAAATGAAAGAGAAACGGTACTCTTGTTTTGATTCTTTCCATGGGGCTCAAGAATCTCTGAGACAGAGAATGCCTCTAGCTCGGAGCAGGTCCGTGTTCCAAGCCTGCCCCCTGCCAGGGGTGAGGGCCCTGGGCTGGAAGGTGGGCCCCCTCCAAGGTAGCAGGACCCTGCAGATCCCAGAGGTGGATGGGAATCGGTCTCATAGGGTTCCAAAGGGCCAGCCAGCTGGAAACACCCAAGTATCCTGGTTTGCAGCTTCCAAGATCTGGTCATCCATGTCGCCCTTGGAGTTTGCCCAAAAGGAAGAGAAGAGGAGAACCCAGCAGGAGCTGTCCGGTAGCCGGGTGGTTAGCTCACTGGGTTCCTTGGAGCCAGCTTTAGCGTTTTCCTTTCAGCCAAACCCAAAGGTTACTGGAGCAGGCTAGGCCTGCTTGGGCTAGGAGGGCTGAGTCATCCACGGGACAGGATCGCAGTGGCTATAAATTATCCTGTGTTTAAGGAAGGCTTTCTAAAACCCTGGCTTTGGGCTTGGAGTCTTTATTTATATCTCTCACAGGAATATTTTTCAGACTCATGACAGTGCACTCTGTATTGCTTTGGGGACACTCCAAGCACCTGGTCTCCTCTATAATGAGCCCTGCAGGCGACAGGCCCCCAGAGTCCCTGGGCCTGGACTCTGGGGTGGCTCACACTCACACCCACATGTACCTCCCCTTGCCGCCAGGCCAGGCCCCATCTCGTGCTTGGAAGTATGTCCCTGTTGCTGGCCCAGCATCACATGCAGGCACACACACACACACACACACACACACTCCACACTCCAAATGCAAACTACAGGGAACCCAGTGGTGCTCTGTGCATTTCAGGGGCAGCCCCTGCACACGAGGGAAGGGGCACCACACAAGAATTCCTCCTACGGGGCCTCCAGGGGTCAGATGTCCACCTGCCTGGCTCAGGAGTATTTGGCAAGGGACTGGCGACTTTCCTTTTCCTTTGGCAACTTGGATTTGTTGTCGTTGTTGATGTTCCTTGAGCCTTATGAGGTGCGCAGAGAGGTACCAGGGACTACAAGCTTCCAACAGCTCACATCCTGGGGAACAATGCCTCAGGCTGAATGCTCCCAAGTCCAAATCCGAGTGAAGGAGCCACGCGGACTGCCCTCCCCCTTTGATGATCTTGGAGTCAGAAGCCAACACTGTTGAGAGGAGGGAAAGAAGGGTAAGGTTGTCTTTCCTGAGAATAAATCATTCCTCCAGCCCCTCTGCAGCCCACACCTTCATGCTGTCTGTATCTCCACCTCCCTAGCCTGTTCTTTTTCTTCCTTGTTTTGTAATTAGATAATGTTGTGTCATTTGGTAAATTCTGTCTGTTATTTATTTATTCCCCTTGGTCTCTTTACCATTATTTGTTCTTTTCAAAGCCTCTTCAAGATGGAAGGAGAGAGCCTCATTCTTCCCATTGCATTGAGGCACAGAAAGGATCAAGTACATTGCCTGGGGTCACCAAGGACACTGGCTGGGATGGATCTGAGGCCAGCCCCGTCCCCAGACCCTGCCTGGCAACTTCCTTCTGGGACAAGGAACCTAAGACGTGTTGCGTTTCCTCTAATTCACCCAGCCCGACAACGTCTGTCCTCCGAGCCCGGGATTTCGGCCTCCAAATGACACAGAACTGACCCCAGTGCTCACTCAGCCACCTTTCTGGGAATCAGGACTCTCCAAGGCTTTGAGGCTAGGCTTTATGATGGTGCACCTGTCAGTAGAAGGAAGGGTTAGGGCCCTATGTGGGGCAACAGTGACCCTATTATTGATTGAACCAAAATGCCAGAATTGGCAAAAATGTCAAAGTCTTGCCTTGAGTCACAGAGTAATCCCCATTTTCTCCCTCTCCTTCCCTTGTTTCCCTCACTCATCTTAAACACCTACTGTTCACACACCTTCCCTGCCCTTAGCCCGCCGGCATCTCGGTGACCATCGGAGCGTGGACGTGTACCAGGAGTCTCTCCCTCCCCACTGGGGCATCGAACCAGGTTTCTCCCACTGCTTCAACAGCACTGGAATGCCCACTTCTCCCGGCCAGCTTTTCCAGACACATTCTGTTGTCATTGTTGATTAAACTTCCACAAAGCATTAATTCTTGCCACGCATATCTCATATAAATGTTTGCACCTTATCCTTCCATGTCTGCCCAAAGGTTGCGCTTCTCCTATAATCATGTTTACCTCCAGAGTTTCTGCTTCAGTAGGCCTGGGTGAGATTCCACAATTTTTGCTTTGCTAACAAATTCCCAAGGGGTGCTGATGCTCCTAATCCAGGGACCAAACTTTGAACACCACTGGCTTAAACAACAAGGAAAATCTACTCTCTCCTTAGCAAAATGCCCTTGGGGAGGGGTGGTTCCAAGGTTAGCTGACTCACTGGCTCAGTCAGGTCCTCAAGGACCTGGCTCCACTCTGCTCCATCATCCTTGGCATCTCAGCTTAACCTTGACTATGTCCTTACAGCTGCACCTTGGGTCAACAGCTCCAGGCATCGCCTGCAGACCAGCTAGTGGCCAGTAGAAGAGGTCCCCTTCTTCTGAACCAAGAACCTTTCTCTGAAGTGGTCCAGTCAATGTCTCCTTATACTACCATGGCCAAAATTACCTGGCATGCTTGTGCCTAAACCAATCACTGATGATGGAGGCAGAAGTGACAATGATTGGGTTACACCAATCAGTCCCCACAAAGTAGCTCTGTTGGCCATGAAAACATTCGTATCTCACCTATGTTTTTTGACCTATGAGATTACTTATTGGTGTCTGTTCAACAAACATTCTCACCCTCTTTCCTGTGGTGACAGAAACTGAAGACCTACTTAGAAGGGATGGGGACATGATGTAATGGGGCACTCATGTTCAGGCAACAGGGGCTCCCAAACCAAGTAGGGAAATCCTTCCTGGGATTGAACTAAGACTAGTGTTGGGGGCGGGGGAAAGACACCCTCTTCCTGCAGAGGTTGCTAAGCAGGGATTGTTGGTGGTCATGTACCCACCAGGAAAAGAGAGCCTCTGGGAAGTGATCAAAATTAACCTACCATCGGAGAGAAGCATAAAGAAGCAGAGAGGAGCAAACAGCGACAAGAAAGGGTCCCAATGCCTGCAATTCTTCCTTTATTTCTATGGGTCACCTCAGGGTCCTGCCCAATTCTGGAATAAATGTCTCATTCATCTATACTAATTAGAATTACGTTTCTACTTTTTGCAACCTCAAGAGTTCAGCTTTAGACACTGCGTGTGATGGGAGGGGCAGAGAGGATGAAGAGCAGACAGCCGTATATGAATGGAGGGAGACCCAGCCTCCTTGCTTCACATCTCATGCCCCATTGTTGGCCACATCTTCCCACCAAAGACCCCAGCCCACCCCATGATCAGGATCCGAGAAAAGCACAAGGCCCCTGGGAATGCTGCAGGCAGGGCAGAGGCAGAGAAATGACAGAGCAGGACTGAAGGACACAAGGACACCACCCCTTTCTTTCCAGATGAGTAGTCTTGGCCTCAAAAAAGGCTTTGCCCTCAGTAGAGCTCCTGCCTTCTCCAGCTAGCACTAGAGTGACAGAGGGGTCAGATCAGCCTCCTGCAGCAGGAGAGGAGGCCCAAGGATTTCTCCAAGGGTAGATTTCACCCTAGGATTACCAACCCCAGACTGAGTTTCCTTCTGAGACTATGTGTGTGTGTGTGTGTGTGTGTGTCCAGGGAAGGGAGTTTCTCAAGCATGTGCTCAAACAGAAGGGTGTTTGTTTCTTTGTTTTTAATGATCATACCCATAGAACATGCCAGCAAACTCTAAAGCAGTAAAGGTCTGCTCAAATGTTTCTGTCCCCAAAGACATTAGCCACAATAGTTGCAATCACTGCTACTCTGGAGGCTCCTATCCCCTGTATTGACCACCTACTCCACCCTGGCACTGGACTAAGCAATTGACATAGAATGCCCACACCAGGGCATGAGACAGTGTGCATGACCCTGATCCTACCCCAAAGTAAGAGAAATGGACTTATTTCTCTTCCACTGGCAATGGAATGAAAGCAATGTTTACTTAGCTTTTTCCTTGCTGATGTCCAGTGATCCATACCCATTAGAAATCATGGTGAGAAAAAGAGAGCTAGGGAAGGACATGAAGAAGAGAAGAGAGATAGGAGAGAAATGTTAGTTTGGCTAAAACATGACTTAAGGAACCTCCTTCTTCTAATCACCAGCTGGCTGGAGCTTTTCTTGTCTCCAGTTGCAGGAGGCAGAGATGATCTCCCCAACTGGGTGACAAATGAAATCCCTGCAAACAGATCAGGCAGTAGCTGGTGGGCCCAGGGCTGGATTTTGGCTAGAAGAACAGAATGGAAAAGGCAGAAAAATGGGTGTGGATTTTCGCTTCTGTTGAAATACTATTTGTCCTTTAAGTCTACCTTCCCTGTGAAGTTTTCTCCAAACTCCTTCCCAACTGCCCCTCCGCTGCCAGAATCCACTCTTCCTGGTCCATCCCGCAGGAGCAAGACCGCACACTGAAAAGAGCACCAATCAAGCACTATCAGTCTTCTGTGCATAATAAGGGCGCCTGTATCTAGAGCCGAGCACAAAAATGTCTGTAATTCTCTGCCCTTCCTCCCCTCAAGAGGTGGAGCCCCGTACCTCACCCCTTGAATCCGGGCTGGCCCTGTAACTGGCTTTAGCCAGTAGAATGTGACCAAAAGCAACTTTATGTGTGTTCCAAGCCTGGGCTTCAAGAGGCTTTGCATGCTGCCCTGCACTTTTTTGGAAGCGTGCCCCTGCACATGACTAAGCCTGAGTTAGCCCGGGAGAGGATGAGACAGCATGTGGAGAGAGGTTCCAGTCGTGCACACCATCACGGACCAGCCCGCTGACCCACCGGCCAGCCCACAGACACACGAGCAAGCCCAGGGGAGATGCACAGAGCCCCGTCCAATTCAGCAGAACTGCCCAGCTGCCGCAGACTCACAAGTGGCAATGAAGGAATGGTGCCACAAACCACGGACTTTGGGGGGGAAGGAGGTTATCATGCAGCAAAAGCTAACTGACGCCTATCTCTGTCCCTCGCCAGGAAGGGGGAGCCTCCAGGGCTGGTAATCCTAGATCTCTCCGTGTCACTCCTCCACGAGTCTATTCCTGAGCCATTCCAGATTCTCCACCAAGGCTAGGAAGATGGAGCCGAGAGGGGGCGGAATGGAGTGAGATACTGGTAAAGGGCAGAGTAGCTGCACAGCACCCCATGGTGCACTGATGTGACTCCCTGGCTCCTGGCCACCTCCCCGAGGCCTGTGCTTGGGAAAAAGGTTACCTGATCACCACTGCCTTTGTCTATCAGTTCACTCGGGGCTGGATTAATCCCTGCTCAGTTTCTCCCTCCTCCCTCAGCCGCATCCCCAGTCTGGCTGCCCAGATGATGTAAGCAGTAACCAATCCTGCAGCCGGAGCAGTCAGCCGGCTGGCTCACTTCCGTGTCCATTAAGGGAAGGCAGACACTTTAGAAAGAACTGGAAAATATTACCAGCCACCCACTCCACTCGGCTCTCCCTCCCTTGCCCCAGTCTCCACGTCCCAGCCACATACACCCTAACCCCCAGACACCAGAGATGGGAAGCACTGAAGCCAAAGAAAGAAGAAACTGGAACTATAGCCCTGCAGGCCTCAGGGCTGAGCCACGAGACTCCTCTGGGCATGGGAACCAGTCCTGGAAGGGACAAACTGGAGGCATGAGGAGAGCCTCGCCAGCCTCCCTCCCCCTCATCTCTGGCACGCACTGCTCCAGGGACCTTGCCATTTGGTGACAATGAACGGGGCATTGAGGGGCCAGAGGGTCTGCATCCCTGGTGGCGAGGGAGCCACACGGGAGACCCCCATCTCTTAACTGAATTACCAAACTCACTTTCCAGGGACACGGTGGGGACTCAAGGTTGACAACTTGCACAGACTCGGGCAGGCAGAAGCTTCTCTGTTTGCTGACTTCAGGGTTTTCAAAACCCTTTCAAGACCCTCACTGTTTCTCCCAACATGGAACAGGGCTGAGGAGAAAGCTACCATTAGAGAGTCAGCCCCTCCCGCCTTGGAATCCTGCACTCTTACACAGTCCCCCCTCCTCCCACCAGATGGGCCCCGCAAACGCTGAGAGGTCTTGACCAAGCCCCTTTAGCTTCCTGGACCCAGCTGCCTTATCTGCAAAGCACAGGTGACAAGGCATCCCTACCTCACCGAGCCTTTGGGCAGAAGAAACAAGAGAATGTCAGTAAAAACTGGTTGCACAATAGCTTGTGAAAACCAAGAGCTGGATGGAACTCTGTACTCTCTGCTCAATTTTGCTGTGAACCTAAAACTGCTCCTCAAAAATTCACTTTATTATTTTTTTTCAAGCATTGGACAAAGGCGTGTGGAGTGGATGATGGATGGCTGGGACTCCCTTATTTAATGCTTAACAATGAGAAAGGAAGAGCAAAGTTGATGGCAGTGTTTCTATCCCATAAAGTCTGTGAAAAGGAGCGTTCTTTTTCCATCAGGGTAAGGGGATGCATTTACTCTACAAAAGCTTTGGACCGTCCCAGGCTGGAGATAAATTTTAAACCAGGGATGAGAGGAAGAAAAATGGCTCCCATCCATCCACATGCATTTCTGCCCAGCCCAGGCTCAAGCCCTGAGCAAGGGAAGGTACGGAAGGGGTAGCTCTTCTTCGGTCTGCCTGGCACACTTCCTCCCTACTTCTAAGAAATGCACCCCCCTTCCTCGGGGGGTGTCTTCCTCCCACCCCATGATAGTTCTATTTTACGAGGAGCTATCAATGATCAAAACCTGCTCCTAGTCACAAGCCGGGCACATCATCCAAGGAAGGCCAATGCCGCCCAAAGGCTTTTTGAATTAGACCTCATGGAAAAGGCCATTCCCTGGGGTAAAGATGGCAGGTGTGAGGCTTGGCACATGGGCAGAACCTGAGGTAAGGGACAGTGAGTCCTGTCCTCTTCTCTTTCTCCCATTTCCAGTTGCACACAGCCTTCCCTCGCTTTGGTTACAGGAACCCACAAATCCCCCTTTGAACCTGCACTGGGTATGGAAATTCTGCCATTTGTGACTACGCTCCCTGCCATAGACTACGTACAATACAACAAACTTGTAGGTTGCACACTACAATGCCGTCCCATTGTTCAAAAACAGTATCACTTCCCCGGGGAAAAGGGACATCAGAAACAAAGCAATTGGAAAGCCATGCAAGATAGCACTAGACCGAGTAGTTTTGAATTCACTTCCTCTTACACGTATTTCTTTCCTTCTTTCTCTCCTTTGTTTTTTTCTTTCCTTTTCTGTCCCTCTTTCTTTCTTTCTTTGGCAAGGGTTTTCCCCCCGCCTATCCATGGAAAATGTAAAGATGAGTAGAACACACACGAAAGGCTCCTAATCAAGCAGTGAGGAAACCATAATTAACATAACTTGCACAATTACAGGATTTAGATCCAGTAGACATATATACCAGGACCAGAGAAGCATAGAGGAGGGCTAGTTCCTTCTAAACATCGAAAGTCTGGGAGGGTATCATGGAGACAGGGTTATTATAGGAGAGCTTTGAAGGATTTTGTGAGAGCAGAGACTGGGAATGTACATGAAGGATGCAGATGGGATAAAGGACACAGGAATCCCAGGAGACCTCAGGGATGGCCAAGAAGAACAGGAACCATAGCAGAAGTGGGCCTTGTGGAGCCTGGAAGAATGAGGTTGTTTAGGGTCCTAGACACATTCTCTGTGCTTTAGCATCTAATAGGGAAAAGCAGAGAGTGCTAATATAAAGTGGTTAAAACTCCATACCAGGGATCAACAAACTACAGCCCATGGCCAAATCTGGCCCACCAACTGTTTTTATAAATAAAGTTTTATTGGAGCACAGCCACCATCATTCATTTACATATTACCTATGACTGCTTTTGCACAACAGCAGAGTCAAAGAGTTGCAGCAGAGAGCTGATGGCCCACAAGCCAAGACTATTAACTATCTAGCTCTTTCCAGAAAAAGTTTGCACACCTTTGCCCTAAACTGCTTCTTCTGAACTTTCGTTCCAGACTCCCCAGTACCAGATTTTACAGTACTTTATAACAGTTTAATACCTTTAAAAAAAAAATGGCACTTGGGAAGTATGGAGTTCTCCTGGGCCCTCATCAGATAGGAGTACGTAGACAATGTGGTCTCTAAACTGGCTCAAGCCATAGCAATATTTATATACAGAACTAAAGCATAGGAAGAAAAATAAGTCTTCCCTTGGAATCTTTTTTCCTTAAAATTGGTAAGGAAATTTTCCTTAAAATAGGAAAATTCTTTAGGATCGTACTTTTTATAAAGCACTCAGGTCTGTTACAGAACATTTTTCAGAACCTTGGGAGATGGTGGTGTCGCCTGCCACCCTTGAGTCCTGCCAGGATTCTGTGCCAGCCCTTATCCGGAGTAGTGAAGCTGATCCTGTTTCTAAAGATCTCCCCCAAAGAGCATTCCACAACCTTCCTCCTCTTGCCCCTTCTGTTCCGGTGTTTAAAGCAGGCCTCCCCCTCGCCCACCCCCACCCGCTTCCTGAGCACCTGTTGCTACAACAAAGAGAAGCTCAAGGTGGAAGTCTCTGGGCTCCTCTAGGTGATAAACGGAGGTCATTCAGAGGAGATAATGCCATTTGTTGGTTCAGCCCTTTTCAATCATCAAGGAAAGCTCCGGGTGGGGAGAAGCATTCAGAGAGCTACATGGGTATTAAAAGGTGATTATATCTAAATGGAAGTCCTGTCACCAGGAAAACCCTCCACCAGCTGATGTGGGGCAACCTCAGTGGCTCAGGTGCAGCAGACAGGAGGGTTTGTGCGGCTCTGGACCAGACAGCTGCAGGTCTCCCGAAGGGCAGTCCTTCCGCCTCCTCGGTCCCTCAGGTCTGGAGGGAGAGGCTGTGGGCCGCCCTGCCCGGTGCCTCCCCTGAGTGGCTTTGTCAACCTTGCCCAAGCATGGAGCAATTCCAGCTGGTGCTCTCGGACTCTGGGGAGGCAGGTCTATATGAGCCACACAAAGACCCAAAGACTCGAGGACAGCCAACACAGCAGATTTGAATGTCTAAAGACCAGACTTTCGCTCAGAGTTTTTACTTGCTTTGCTTTGTTTTTCTACAGCAGGGGCCAGCAAACTTTTTATGTAAAGGACCAGATAGTAAATACTCTGGGCTCTGCACGCTGCAGTCTCTGCGGAAGCTGCTCATGTCGGCAGGTGTCCTGGGAAAGCAGACACGTCAGAAATGAATAGGCGGGGCCCTATTCTGATAAAGCTTTCTTTATGGACATGGAAGTTCAAGTTTCATAAAATGTTCACTGCTCTTCTTCTTTGGATTTTTTTTACCCCCAACCATTTAAGACTATGACAGTCATTCTCAGTTCACGGGCCGAACAAACACAAAGGATAGGACATATGGGCCATAGTGGGTACACCTCTGTTTTGAAGGGTCCTACTTGAGAGAGAAAGAATCACGGAGGGATATTATCTGACTTAGCTCTATGAAGAGTCCGAAATGTATTAACTACCATTAATAACTTGCATATACACAGCACTTTAATGTTAACAAAATGCATTTGTGATCTTATTCAATACCCACTACAAGCTTGTCAGTTAGGTATTATTATGTTAATGTCTAGATGGGGAATTTGAGGGTCAGACCTGACTTGGCCAAGAGCACACAGTAAGTGGAAGGGCCCAAGTTCAAACACAGTATTCCACCTCCAAAGCCTGAGACTTTCCTACTACCTCTCGGGGGAACTTAGATCATGAGTGCAACTCAGCGAGTATGTATTAAGACTTCAGAGACAACAGGTAGGAGTGAGCACATGGACAAAGCACAGTGGCAGGAGATGCAGAACCTTCTGGTTGCTTCTTGTTTGCCTTAAGGCCTTGGACACACAGGAAAATGACAGGAGGAGGGCTTACCCTACCCAAGGGTAGAGACTGAGCCAAGTTCTGCTATAGGGTGTGATCACTTAGCCCCATCTCTATGGCTGTTGCTTGGATCCATAGCTTCCAGGAGGTCAACCGGTTTCCCTGGAGATTCAGAGATCACTGCAAGGCCTTTCTGCGATGCTGGACCCAGGAGCATTTCCACAGTGGAGTGGGCTCCCATCTGCGGGCAATGACATCAGGCACCCCTGAGAAAATGTGCTGTCCCCAAACATTCTTCCAGCTGTGAGCACAGCCTGACAGCTCTCTTCAGCTTGTTGCTGTTTCTGAGGTAAGTCACTGGACATAGGGTGCAAAGCATGGGTTCTTGTCTCCACGATAGGGTCACACATAGTGTTACACTGTCATTTGACCTTTGGCCAGTCATGTCGGAGCTCTGCGCCTCAGCTTTCTGTCAGATGCGGTGGTAATGGAACGTGGTCAGAATTCAGTGGAATGATGGAATCTACGGAGCCCTTGATCAGGGCCCTGAATGCAGCAGGATCCCAAGAGGTGTCAGTTCCTTCTTGCCCTGCCTCCCAAGTTTGGATTTGTCTGTCTCCTTGTCTGTGCTGTTCTGTCTGGCCTAGGATGCCTTCCTCCCACCTCCATCTCCCTGGGAACCCTTCAGTAAATCCCCACCCATCCATACACACAACTTGAGGTTAGCCACTCCCTCATTGTGCAATGTTATGGATTGAAGGATGTCCCCACAACAGAGAGATGTTGAAGTGCTCAACCCCAGTGCTCAGAATGTGACCTTATTTGAAAATAGGGTCTTTGCAGAGATAATCAAGTCAAAATGAGATCACTCGATTCGCCTGTGACCCAGTATGACTGGTGTCCTCATAAAAAGGTGCAATTTGGACATGGAAAGAGATACACACAGAGAAAAGGTGACATGGAGACGGAGAGGAGCCGGCCATGTGACCGGAGCGATGCACCTGTAAGCCAAGGAACGCCAGGGATCGCTGGCAAACACCAAAAGCTAGAAGAGGCAAGGAAAGCTTCTCCTCTGGAGGCCTCAGAGAGCATGACCCTGTCAACACCTTGATTTCAGCCTTCTAGACTCCAGAACTGCAAGACAATAAATTTCTGTTGTTTAAGTCACCCAGTTTTTGGTACTTCCTTAATAGCAGCCCTAAGAGACTAATTCAAGCAGTCTCTGCATGGCATTTGACACTTTCCCTATTGTGCTGACTGAACTTTTATCTATATGCTGGTCTCCTCTGCTGGGCCACCAGCTTATCTCTGTATCCCAGGGTCTCATCTCTGCTGGAAGGCGATCGATAATTGCTCCTTGAACTGAATTGAGTTTCCTTTGCCCCGCATGCTGGATCTGTACATGTGTGACTGCCCCGTTGATCCAGTGACGTTACATCCACAGGGGGCCTCGGATGTGCTATTTTTTTCTGCTTCTGTATCCTGTGAATTAAAGCCTCAAATAGGAAAGGCCCCATGGTCAGTCCATCAGGTCTGCCCCCTCCTGAGTCTATGACTATTTGCTCCCAGCTCCTTCTCTCAAGCTGGGCAGGCTGCTGCCTAGCCATGTGGAGCCTCTGACCTCCCCTCCCCAACTGGCCTCAGCGTCAGCAATCCCTTTTCCCTTAGGTCAGCCAAGAAAAAGTTGGAATGAGCAAAAGTAACTTTTGTCAAGAGAAAAAAAGAAGCCAAGGGGGCGGGGAGGAAACAACATATTGAAGCATAGAAGCAGTCAGGTCACATGGTCCAGAACCTGTTATCACATTGTGTAAGACCACACTCAGCTCCCAGTTCCCAGGCTCACCTGTGACCCAGGTAGGACATTAAACCAAGCTGCTCATCCTTCCAGCTCAGAAGTCTGGTCCCTCTCTTCTGCCAAGGTTGGTGGGATCCTGGGACCCTTCCAGAACATGCCTTCTTGTTCTCCATCTGGGGGTCTCCCCCTAGCCATCTACTCTGATGTCAGACCTCCTTATGGGGCACTCTGCTGTTGCCCGGGACCCTCCAGGTCCCCTTTGAGTCTTGGTCTGCTCTCTGCTGTGCCGAGTATGGAGGGCATCCCCACCTAAATCTGGCTGCAGACGGCCCCTGCCTTTCACCTCTCAGCTGCCTGTCACACCAGTTCTGGGGAGCCTTCCCTCCATTGTTCTTTGCCCACCAGATCTTCAGGAGATTCCTGTCATGCATTCATCAAGGTATATGGAGATTGGCTCTACCTTCAAAAGGTCCATCTTCTTCCTAAGTAAAGGAGTGACCCCATTTATTTATTCAACAAATATTGCTTGAGTACTATTATGGGTTGAATCGTGTCCCACAAAAAGATGTTGAAGTCCTAACCCCCAGTATTTGTGAATGTAACCTTCTCTGGAAATCAGTCCTAGCAGATGATCAAGTTAAAACGAGGTCATTGGGGTGGGCCCTAATCAAATATGACTGGTGTCCTTATAAAAAGGAGAAATTTGGACACAGACACGTACAGAAAAAAGTCACTGTGAAGACATGGGGAGAATGCTGTCCACAAGCCAAAGAATGCCTGAGGCTACCAGAGGCTGGGAGAGAAGCCTGGAACACATTCTCCCTCCCAGCCTCAGAAGGAACCAACTCTGCCAACACCTTGATTTCGGAGTTCTGCCTCCAAAGCCATGAGACAATATATTTCTGTTGTATAAGCCACCCAGTTTGGGGTCCTTTCGTATGGCAGCCCCGGGAAACTAACACAAGTATTGGACAAGAAACCAAGTACCTTCACTGCAGGAGCAAAACTCCCCACCTTCATGGAGCTCACATTCTGGAAGGGGACAACAGACGATAAACAAATACATGAGCAAAGTACATAGAATGTTGGGTGACGTGGGACGCCTGGGTGGCTCAGTTGGTTAAGCGTCTGCCTTCGGCTCGGGTCATGATCCCAGGGTCCTGGGATTGAGTCCCGCATCAGGCTCCCTGCTCCGCGGGGAGCCTGCTTCTCCCTCTGCCTCTGTCTCTCTCTCTCTCTCTGTCTCTCATGAATAAATAAATAAAATCTTTAAAAAAAAAAAAAGAATGTTGGGTGACGGTAAGTGTGATGGAGAAAATTCAAGCTCTGAAGGGGTCAGGGAGTGTGGGGGCTTGGAGAGAACTGTAGTTTAAAACTGAATGGTCAGAAGGCCACCCCAAAGAGGAAACAGTGGTACAAAGACCTGAAATAGGTGAAGAAGAGCCCCAAAGACACATCCATAGACGTTGTGGTCCAAGTAGAGGAAACAGTACAAGTACTGAGCACCTTCTGTATGCCACAGTCTCCGGGGGGGAGGGGGCAGGCAGGACTGGGGTGATGACAGGGAAAGCTGTCATGCAGGAGAGTCATTGGTCTTTGCCTCACAGCCTGAGCCTCACATATAGACTCTGACATCATCTTGCAGGGAGATTATGCACACAGCCACCAAGGTTGGAAGAATTGAAAGATTCTTCACTAAGAGTAATTTTTTAAAAGATTTTATTTATTTATTTCAGGGAGAGAAAGAGAGATAGCCTGAGCAAGGGGAGGGGCAGAAAGAGAGGAAGAGGGAGAGAGAGAATCTGAAGCAGATTCCAAGCTGAGTGTAGAGCCCAACTCGGGGCTCCATCTCATGACCTTGAGATCATGACCCGAGCTGAAATCAAGAGTCAGATGCTTAACCAACTCAGCCACCCAGGAGCCCCACTAAAAGTAATTTTTCAATAGGTCTGTAATTATCTTGTGAAGAGCATGGGCATGTTTAATTTTGGGCAAATGTGGGGAAAGTGTTAACTCCTTCCACTTACCAACTGAAGTATATGATGATTTTTAGAACCTCGTTTTGTCATTTGTTCTAGTTTCAATTGATGTCAGGGTGTTCAGAAATGGAAAAGGCCCTCTCAACCTCTCAGAGACCCTGATTCACCAGGTGCCATGCAAGTTTCTGGTAATCCAAGAAAAATAAGACATAACCCCTGCCAGAAATCGGAGCTGGCCAGGAGAGAGTAGTATGCAAACAAACTATTTCAAAATAACATAAATGCTCTGATTGGGATATGAGATTCGGAGGGTTTTTAAACATTCAAAAAAAATTTTTTTCTTCGTTATCAGGGAATCTTGGGGAAAAATTTTACATAGACTAGTTGTTTCCAGTGTTTTATATTAGTTGCTTGGTCAGGTGTGGATTTAAAGCACTAATCAATCTTTACTGGGTTCATTCCTCTCTAACCAGGTCTTCTCTAACCATGGCCGTTTGGGGTCATCATCCTAAAAATAAGTAGGAATCTTTATTTTTTTTTTAAGATTTTATTTATTTACTTGACAAAGAGAGAGAGTAGCAGAAGGAGAGGGAGCGACAGACTCCCTGCCGAGCAGGGAGCCCGACGCGAGCCTCGATCCCAGGACCCTGAGATCATGACCTGAGCAGAAGGCAGACGCCTAACCAACTGAGCCACCCAGGCGCCCCAAGTAGGAATCTTTAGACAAAGGGACACCCAAAGTCTAATGTCCTAGCTCCTTCTCTATCACCTCCCAGCTCCTTTGTCAGGCTCTTTCGTGGCAACTGGTCTCCCGTCTTGCCTATCCTCCCCTTGACCTTCCTGCATCTGGCTTTCTCTCTAAGGCTTGGTTCCTCCTTCTACTGACAAAGTCTTTAGGCCACTCATCATCTGCCTCTGCTTCCTCCCCACACTCTCTACTCTGACATACCCTTCTCACCTCCTTCTATCTCCATCCCCTTAGGAAAATTCTACACCAAGTAGGCTTCTGTTCGCTGCTAGTTCCTTGCCCTGGTTTCTGTCTATTGCATCACAGGCCACCTCCTCCTCTTGAAATGCTTTCCTCCTTTGACTTTCCAGATGACTCCCTATCCTCATCCTTCCACCTCAGACTATTCTCCCTGTCTCCTTCCTTGCCTCTCTGCCTCCTCTCTCTCCTCAGACATCAGCATTCCTTAGAGTGCAGACCCTCCTTAATCTACAACTCTCTCTCTGTTGATAATCGAAGTCATTCCCATGGTTTCAACCCCCAGTTTTTTTTCTGTTGCTCTAAAATCTATAGCTCTATCCCCTTACCTAATGAGACAAACCAACCATCTACCCATATTTCTGTTACTTCATATCACTACTGCCTCACATTCAACACCTCTCCACCTAAACCCAGTTTCTTACTCTCCAAATTGTCCTCATTTCATGATTCATGGTGGCACTGTCCCTCCTCCTCACCATGGCCTGAAACTTCATAGAAACACTTGACTCTTCACCTCACCTAAGTTCCCCTTATTCAGCTGGCTGATTCTTTCCTCAAAATTTCTCTCAATAGAATAAATAGCTATTTATTCTCATTGCCACTGTCCTCTCTCATCAGGACTATACAGTCATCACATATACCTTCTCCCACCCGCCATGGGGTCTTCTCACAGAGAACCCTCTTCCTTCCCATTCTGCTTACTCTGCTCTGATCACCCTTCACCTCTCAGCTCTCATATCACCTCCTCAGGGGAAACTATCCTGCTCTCTCGGACTCTGTAAAATCCATGCCCTGTTATAGGAACTCATAGCCCCATGTTCCCCTCTAGGGCTTACCATAGTTGAAATTTTACATTTTTGTGTGTGATGATTTGATTCATGTCTGCCTCCTCCACCAGACTGTCAGCTCTAGGAGGCTAGAATCATGTCTGGTTTTGCTCATCACTCTATCGCCAGCCTCTAGCATCATACCTAAGATATAACAGATACTCAATAAATACTTATTTTGAATAAATGACTTTTCCCAAGTCACTCTCCACAGCAGATTATATTTTGCAAAAATGGCCCCAACAAGATTTCTGGCCCCCTATGCTGCTCCTGCTTCAAGAGGTAGACTCGAATCCCCCTCCCCTTGTACTTGGGCAAGACTTTGTGATTATCTCAATGAACAGAATCCATGAGAGATGCTGCATGACTATTGAAGCTATGTTAGAAAAGGCATGGCAAGCTCCTGGCTCTCCTGGGATGCTAATCCTTGGAACCCAGCCTCCATGTTACGAGGAAGCCCAGCCTATGTGGAGAGGCCATGAGTATGTGTTCTGGCAGACAGACACAGCTAAGGACTTAGCTGACAGCCAGCATCGACTGCAGACACATGAGTAAACAAACCTTCAGATGATTCCAGACCTGCCATCAAGTCACCACCAATTTTCAGTCTTCTAGCTGAGGCCCCAGACATTAGGGAACAGAGACCAACTGTTCCTGCTATGCCAAGTCCAAATCCCTGACACATTGACTCTGTGAGCAGAACAAATGGTTGTTTTATCCACTGTGTTTAAGGATAATTTATTACATTGCAATAGGTAACCTGAGGACACAGTGTCATGCCCTTGGCTTGACATTCAAGGCCCTCCACAATCTGGCTCCAACCTCTTTGCCTCCATTTATCACCCTCCAGAGGAAACCTCTGCTCCTGCCAGATTGGTTTGCTCACTGTTTCACCAACATCCTTCATCCTTTCTTCAGAGCCTTTGACTCCACTGTTAACCATAACTGGAATGGCCACACCATGTAACCAGGTAAACATGTAACCATGTAAACAGGCTCAGCTGTGTGCACCTCCTCCCCAAAGCTTACAACTTTGGAATTTGAAGATTTGTATTTATGTATTTATTTGAGAGAGAGAGAGCAGAGGGGACTGGGGGGAGGGAGAAGGACAAGCAGACTCCGAGCTGAGCTTGGAGCCTGACATAGGGCTCAATCTCACGATCCCGAGATCATGACCTGAGCCAAAATCAAGAGTCAGCTGCTCAACCAACTGAGTCACCCAGGCAGCCCCCATTTTCTTTTAAGATTTTTATTTATTTTAGAGAGAAAGGGAGAGAGAGAGAGAGCTCTCCTTGGAATTTAGAGCTTATATTATCTAGCACTATCAGTTTATAAATGGAGTATCAAGATCCATGGCCTTAATGATTTTTTCTTATGCTTTGTGCATCTACTTACATGGAAAATTTACAAAGAATTGAGACTTAAATCCATTTAGTTATATCTGTAACCAACAGACTTCCCTGAAAACTATAAGATTTTAAACCTCATTAAGTAGGTACTATTATTATCCCCATTTTGCAAATGAGGGAACTGAGATTTAGAAAGATTGAGTAAATGGCCTATAGTTACTAATATTCGGTGCAACCAGGATTCAAGCCAGGATCCTCTCAGCCAGATCTGAGTCACTTCTTCACCCAATAGGCATAGATTGTCTTGTATTATGTTTTTATATTTTGTGTTTTCCTTTTACAAATCAATTCTTCATTGCAAAAAGTAATGCATGCACATGATAATAAAAAATATCAAATAGCACAAAAAAGGTATGCAATATGAGAGCAGATCTCTCCCCAGATCTGGGCTCCATTCCCTTTCCCAGATATAACCACTGTTCATGGTGTTTTTGTATATTTGCAGAAATATTATGTGCACACAGGAGCCTTTCTTTATTGTACAAAGGGAGCATACTATTCAGAACCTTTTTTTTCTTTACAATGTTTCTTAATAAGCATTCCAAGTCAACATATATAGAGTTCTTCATTCTCTTTCTTGGCTTCATCACATTCCATGTCAAGATGGTACCATGGCTTACTCAACAAGTGCTCTGTTGATGATCTTGCAGTAGCCAGAAGCTATTGAGAAGGGGGATGTTGGATGGAGAACTACAGTAAAATGAGAAGAGACAGAGGAGACAAGTCGTACAGAAGGAGGAAATGCCTGGTTCCCAGGTATACACAGAGAGAAAGAAAGCCTGGCTGGGGAACAGAGGCGAACACAGAGGAGGCTCTGAATACACTGTGTACAGTTGGGTCCAAGAAGAAGTCGGGGGGGAAGAGTCACCACTGTAGGCTCGATGGGGTGAGAACTTGCCTTCTTTCCTGATGATTTCATCATCACTCCTATACCCTCCCTTTTCTGCCAACCCCATCATTAAAAAAAAAAAATGCCCCACCCGAAAGAAAACAAACATGTTACTATTTATTCATGCAAGAAGGCCCACTGGACACAATAGACAACAGCACCAGCCCTAATTAAATGAAATGGGGCAGGTGTAATTCAAACCACCTCGGGAAAATATAATCTGCCACCAAAAAAAAATTCCCACCATTCAGAGCACAGGGAAATCAGACCAGCCTCCCTGCCCAGTTCCCAAGCAGAAAGGTTCAGGACAGCAAGACAAGAGAAGGTGGATTTCTCGCCAGCACACCCCTCCCTCCCCTCTTAGCTCCGTGCACCGCCCCCACCCGGACCCCTCCCCTCTGAGCTTGTTAACTGACACATCAGAGCTGCTCCCTTTGTGGGCTGGATTGTTCAGCTAATTCGCCCATGGAAAATGGTTCGGTTCAGATTCCAGGCTGAGGCAACCAAACACCCACTGTAAATCCAAGCTTAGGGATTGTATCTCTTTTGCTGCTTCCAGACACACCAACCACATCCATCCTCTGCTCCCCACAGCCTCCTTCTCATCCTAGAGGGGATCTCAGGGATGCTCCATGTTGGACCTTCTACTTAACAGCAGATCCAAAGCTAAGAGATGGGGAGGGGTGCTGGAGAACCTTTCTACTGGCCTGCTCTTAATTCAGACATAAGTTCTCTGAGAGTCAGAAGTGAGCTTGACCTAGGGATGCTCCCCTGGGTACCAGTGAAGAACACTGCAGGTGACCAAAATCTGACTGCATTCCCCAGATCCCTCACCAACTGCAGATGGGTTCTGGAATTAGACCTGTTCTGGTTCAAACCCCGATTGTACGACTCTCTACGCAAGTTTGGGGAAATTGCTTAATCCCTTCCTGCCTTCACCTCCTAATCTATAAAATGGAAGAATAATCCCCCATAGGATTATTGAAAAATTAAACAGGAAACCCATGTAAAGTTCTTAGCACATGGTAGGGGCTCCATACATGTGAATTTGTTCCCTTCCCCTAGAGAAACAATCTTTACACCCCCATTTTGGCCTCACTCCTGTCTTCCCTTCCAAGGTCCAGTGTATAAGCAGGTGACCTCATGTGGAGGGTGACTGATGGATACCAGGCAGTCTCCCCAGCTGTCCCAGACTCTCCCCAGCACCCCTGGACCAGCTTTCTGAAACACACCACTCAGGAGTCATTCTTCTAGGCCCGGGAGGCTTTAGGGATCTGTGAGTTGCAGTGGTTGGCAGTCCTAGTGCCTGTCATTTAGAGAAGGGGACAATTGTGGGGATGACCTGAAAATGCAGCTCTGCCTTGCTGTGGGGTTTCCAGCGCTCCAGGAACCCCCAGGAGCACAGCGTGACTCTGATTCTATCCTTGCGCTGCCAGACAAGGGCCAAGGCCTGACCCTCCGGTGGCTAGGAACAGCTCTTCCCCAACCCATGCTCCCCAACCCTCCACTCCTGTCCAAGCAAAGCCAGTCCCATTCCCTTGACCTTGCCACCAGCTCTAGTTTCGAGCCGGATCATCACCTGTGGCTCTCCTCTGAGCCCTCTCCAGGTTCCCCGTGTCCCTCTCAAGCTGCCCATCAGTCAACACTGGCTTGAGCTCCAGCTCTGTTCAGATGACTATACTCAGAGCCAGACGAGGGACTGAAGCCAGTGTCTAGCCAAGGTGGGCAGACTGTCCTGGGGAGATGACCTCACGGGCCCTTCCTCCGCAGTGTAATTTTAGGCACAGCTTCTCTCCCCCTCCCACTCAGCCTCCCTGGGCTTCCAGGGCAAAATCCAGAATTCCCCACATCTCTGAAGCTGCTGCAACTTGCCATTGTTTTCAAAAGCTTACAGGGTGGGAATTCTAACAGCCCCTCCAAACACTCAACGCCTGGCCTCGTTCTTTTTCATTTCTACCCTGCTTCTTTTCAGAAAGTAAGGACTGACTCTTGTTCTCAAATATCAGGGAACTCTAGCCCTCTCCCCCAGCACAGACAGTCCCACCTCCGTGGACTTTTTATAAGGCTGTGATGTGGTTTCTTTTGTTGCTCACCTAGTTCTAAGCCACATTGCCTACAGTCCTGTGAGCAGGAGTGAGCCAGATTCCGTTGGAGAATTCCAAGTGCGCAGCATCTAGAAATCTCAGACTCCGTGAAGCAGCAGCGGGTGGGGACGAGCACTTGCGTATGGGTCCCAGGGGAGCGGGGTCCCCGTTCAGCTCTACCTTCCCTTTGCCTGCCCTTTTGGAGAAGCTGTGTGACTGCTCAGGTTCCTCGGCTGTACTGCCTGAGAGTACTCTCTCTTCTTTTCTTTCCTTTCCTTTCATTTTTGTTTTACGCTGCATGAACTTGGCCAGGCATTCACGAGTGTACCCACAACAGTCCAAACACCACTCGAGGCCTTGCAACAGAAAAGCTCCTGATGCTGTCAGCGCCGGTGACCCATCCTCTGCTCCCCTTCGTGTGTCTCATCACTTCCAAGCACCCAATCTAAATCGGGCTCCAGGAAAACCAGCTCCAGACCATGCACTGGCGTGGCTGCCAACCGCTCAGTGGATGCTAAATAATGAGAAAAGCTTGATGACCGGGGAGAGGAGACTCAAGAGGCTAGAAGTCCTGTCTCATCCCCACCTCACCCGACTTCAGGGAAGCAAGGGGGCCAGAAGAGAGCTTCTCCATATGCACCAAATGGAAAGCAGAGCTGGGCAAAGAGCTGGCTCTCAATAAATGTTTGTTGATTTTTCCTGGACAATCAATGGTACAAAAGTCCAAGATGGGCTGAGGTGGGAGGAGGCAGAGCTTCGCCTGGGCCCCGTGTAGTCATGTAGGATTTGAATTCGTGCCAAATTTGGGGCAACTCCAGCTGACTTCAGGGCTCTGCACGGAGCACAACTCCATAGTCTCAGATGACAGGTTTGTGTGTTTTGTCCGTGTTCTCCTTGCCCAGAATAGCCTCGCCATACATCCACACATCTCTAAATCAACAGCACCCCTCTGGGAGCAGTCCCCAGTTCCCAGATCCAGAAGGCTCTCTTCCCACCTCTGAGCGCCCTCGCCTAGCACTTTGCTCAGAGCTCTTGGAGGACACTTATCTCTTCCCCCTGCAGAGGCACCAGTGGGGGCAGCCCCTTTCGACAGCCTCTGGTGGCATGTGCCAAGCCCAAGGTGCCCTGGCAGGGAGCCGGGGCAGGCGACTGCAAGACAGTGGCTTCCAGGGGAGATGGTCCAGAGGACTGATTTGTGCAGCATGCATGAGGCATTCTTCAAGGGTTCTAAAATCTATGTGCGAGAAATTAGAGGAAGGACCGGAGACAGTTCTCAAAACACAGCAGCAGAGCAGAGAAGTAGCATCTGAGGACTTGGTATGACCTGATTTTTCCTCAACCAGGTGTGACCCTGGAAGGTGGGATTACAGGTAACTGTTCCCTCCAGGACGGAGTACTGCTCCACAAACCCAGCGTGATCAGCCACAGATCCTGTCGGAAGTTCCTCAGCTGTAAGGACAGAGCTCAGCCCAAAAGAAGGAGATCCTCATCTGAGGATGTAGGAAATATTAAAATCAAGACAGCAACAGAGCCAAATATATACAGCCAAGGGCCGGATACCACAGCAGCCAGGTTGGTGAACTTGGGAGCCAGACCCTGCCCCCAGCTCTGGTGCTCCCCTCCCCTGCTGTGACCTCTCTATGCCTCAGTTGGCTCATCCATACAGTGGGGGGAGTTTTCTTGCATAAAGAATGAGTTCAGACATGTAAAGTGCTACATATTCACTATGCTGCTGTTGTCATCGCTGTTACTCAGATTTGTGGCCAAAACCGAAGAGGCCACAAGCAGAACTGCAACTTCAGCGTGGAGAGCTAAGAAAGTAGTGCCAGGAAAGAGTGAAGAAGAAGAGTAGCTTAAGAGATGCCAAGATATATTGTTAAGAGAAAAGGAGCAAGATGAAACGTAAGTATTTTATGATACTACTTGAGAAAAATAAATAAAACACAAGGATCTAAACTAATACTTTGTATGCAAAGAATATCTGTGGAAGTATATCTTAAATTATTTCCGTGGATCAGACCAACCCCCTCTTGACCCCCACATGTCAGACCACCTTTACAGAAAAAGGCAGGGTCAGGCCAGCTGGTCACCTGGAGGATAGAGGAAGCAGCACCAGGAGGTGGACTAGGACAGGGCAGTGACCTTCAGTTCCCTCAGGCCCCGACCTTAGTTCATTTCATCATTGCAGCAGGTGCCAGGGGTACAAGAAGTTGCAACCATGAAGCATCTTACGTGGGGAGCTATTTCATGTGGCCGACTAAATGTTCAATCCCCTCAGTTGCAGAGTGTGCAGCACCTGTCAATAAGTCCGGCAAAGTCTGTGTGAAATCCAGTGTAGAAAGACATCAGAGTTTCTTTAAATGCACAGCAAAGGGAATCATTTAACTGTGTTTAGTTAAAAGCCATGGTGTAAACGCTAGAGCCAGCCACCGCCTGATGAGCTACTAACACTGGGGGAGGTCCTGGGAGATACAGGCTAGCAGGTGGGAGCATCTCTGGCTCTCTTCACCGAATATGCTCTTTTGACTTGTTCATTTTCTTTCTTGCTTTCTTTAATTATATATATTTGGATTTATCCTATTTAATTTGACCAATGCACAGTGACTGAATTAACACATGTAACAGATAAAGAGGTGGGTTGACCCAGAACCATCACCACCCCCCACAAAAAAACAGCCATATAAAAAAAGGAGGTATTTATACTTGTGATTCACCTGAGATTCTACCACCGGAGGTCAGCTGGGACCAAGAGACCCGTGATAACCAGAGCAGGAGACACCATTGCCACATGGCCTTCCTGTTGCTCACTAGACCATGTCAAATGAGTAGCTACCAACCACTTGAACTGTCAGAAATTGAGGAAATTGGCCAGAGTGTTCTCAAAGCCCTTAATTTTCCTCCTGAAGGCCTTGAGGAGAATCAAGGGGAAAGCATAGATTGGAAGGACCAAAGATGTGTTTGCTGAGCACAAGCAGTGTGTTAGGCAGGACCATGGGATCAAGGCAGAAACGCAGAGGAATAAAAACCAAGCTCACCAGCTTCCAGGAGTCTACCATCTAATGGAAGGGACAAGAAACAGGCAAGTACTAACACCACACTCGAATGCGTTGTGGAAGAAACGTTAAGTGCAAAGAGGAGGAAGCGACTGTATCTCTTGAAAGGAGAGCCCAGGGACTGACATTTTGTTCAGCCCAGCTTGGCTCCTTCATAGCACCCACTTCCAGGACACAGGCACTGCAAAGCCATTTCTGGACTGAGCTAGGGAACCCCGACCTTGAACCTCCACCCTCAGCTCTTCTCGTCACAGATTCTCCACAGATTCCATCCACGACATCTCCAGCCCCATGTGCGCCCTGCCCTCTGCCTTTGATGCATGTCCTGGCCTGGGCTCCGGCAGACCACCATTCAGCTGTCCATCCTGCAAGAGCTCCTCAGAGCCCCTACTGCCCCGCGGGGCTCGCCCTACCCTGGGAAGCCCCCGTCCTGATTCTCATCCCCCACCAGGATGGCACACACACACACGTTCAGACTGGTCCTCCAAATTGAACAGGTTACTAACCAGAGAAGAGGCATGGCATTCCAGGGAAGAGGAAGGTATGTAGAGAAGGACCAAGGCATCAGACAGCAGGAGCACTTGGAGTTGGGGCCTCCCCGTAGTTGGCAGGTAAGGTGGATGGCAGGGCCTGCAAGGAGACATGGCTAGGGGCAAGGGCTCTCTTCAAAGGGAAAATATGACAGTCTTGTTCAGTAGATCTGCTCCAAGAAGCTACCCATTTTCCTGCTTCTCATCTCTTCTCACTCCAATTCTGCCTGCACATCTCCACCAAATGAAGCTTTGGAATTGCCTAAAATACCGCTTTCATCAAATTACTCAAGGAACTTCAGTGTCTCCCTGCTTGTGGAGTCAAGTGCACTACCTTGGATTCCAGGGCCTTTAGATTGGTTCCATCTCCTCTGCTCATTGTCCTCCCACACCAGCTCCCCAGCGCATGCTCACCTCTGGCCGGAGAAACCAGCTCACTGCCCTGCCCCTGGGCCTTGGCTGACACTGTCCCCCCAAGCCTGGAAAGACCTCCAGCTGCTTCTCCGAAATCAATCTGGCTCTTCCTCATGACCCAGCCCGAAGTCCACCTCCTCTGGGAAGCTGTGCCTAACTATGCCAATGCTCTTCTCTCACCAACATGACAGGGAGATAAACACTCAACTTTTTTTAACAGCATCATTGAAATTTAATTCACAGACCATACAATTCATCCACTTAAAATGTACAATTCAGTGGTTCTTAGTATATTCGCAGGGTCACTAATTAGAGTACGACCATCATCACAATCAATTTTAAAACGTTTTCATCGTTTTAAAAAGAAACCCCAAACTCTTTAACAATTGCCTCCCCAGCCCCCCACTTCCTTCCCAGACCTCCAGCCCTAGGCGATCTCTTTCTGTTCTTTCTGTGTCTATAGATTTTCCCGTTCTGGGCCTTTCATATAAATGGAATCATACACTATGTGGTCTTTTGTGTCTGGCTGCTTTCCCTTGGCATAATGTCGGCAAGGTTCTGCCATGTTGTAGCATGAGGCAGCGCTTCGTGCCCTCTTATGGCCAAATACTATCCCATGGTAAGGATAGACCACATTTGGTTTATCCATTCATCCCTTGATAGACACTTGGGTTGTTTCCACTCTTTGGCTATTATAAATAATGCCGCTATCAACATTCATGTAGAAGTCTTAGCGTGGACATGTTTTCAATTCTCCTGGGTATATACTAAGATTGGAATTGCTGAGTATTTTTTTTCTTCACTCTATATGTAATTGCCTCCACTATAGCCTGAAGTACTTTTTTATTTTATCATTTTTTTCCATCATGATATGTGTACTACTTTTTAATCCCCATCCCCTATTTCTCCCACCCCCCACCCCACCTTCCCTCTGGTAACCAACAGTTTGTTCTCCATAGTTGTTTCTTGGTTTTCCTCTCTCTTTTTTTTTTCCTCTGATTGTTTGTCTTGTTTCTTAAATTCCATATATGAGTGAGATCATATGGTATTTGTCTTTCTGACTTATTTTGCTTAGCATTATACTCTGTAGATCCATCCATGTCATTGCAAATGGCAATATTTCATTCTTTTTTATGGGTGAATAATACTCTACTCTGTGTGTGTGTGTGTGTGTGTGTGCGTGTGTGTGTGTGTGTGTGTGTGTGTGTGTTTTAAGATTTTATTTATTTATTTGACAGAGAGAGAGGCAGCAAGAGAAGAAACACAAGCAGGGGGAGTGGGAGAGGGAGAAGAAGGCTTCCCGCTGAGCAGGGAGCCCACTGTGGGGCTCGATCCCAGGATCCCGGGATCATGATCTGAGCCAAAGGCAGACACTTAACGACTGAGCCATCCAGGTACCCCTGTACCACCTCTTCTTTATCCATTCATCTATCAATGAATACTTGGACTTCTTCCATAATTTGGCTGTTGTAAATAATGCTGCTATAAACATAGGGGTGCATGTATCCCTTTAAATTACTCTTTTAGTATTTTAGGGGTAAATACCCAGTAGTGTGATTACTGAATCATAGGGTAGTTTTATTTTTAAATTTTTGAGGAAACTCCGTACTATTTTCCACAGTGGCTTCACAATTTTACATTCCCACCAACAGTGCACAAGGGTTCCTTTTCTTCCACATCCTCAACAACACTTGTTGTTTCTTGTGTTGTTGATTTTAGCCAGGTAGTGAGATGATATCTCATTGTGGTTTTGATTTGCATTTCCCTGATGACCAATGATGTTGAGCATTTTTTCACGTGTCTATTGGCCAGCTGTATGTCTTCTTTGGAGAAATGTCTGTTCATGTCTTCTACCCATTGTTTAATTGGATTATTTGTATTTTGGGTGTTGAGTTGTATCAGTTCCTTATATATTTTGGATACCAATCCTTTATCGGATATGTCAGTTGCAAATATCTTCTCCCATTCCCTAGTTTGCCTTTTAGTTTTTTTTATTGTTTCCTTTGCTGTGCGGAAACTTTTAATTTTTATGTAGTCCCAATAGTTTATTTTTGCTTTTATTTCCATTGCCTCGGGAGGCATGTAGAAAAATGTTTCTATGGCTGATGCCAGAGAAATTACTGCCTGTGTTCTTCAAGGATTTTTTATGGTTTCAGGTCTCACATTTAGGTCTTTAATCCATTTTGAGTTTGTTTTTGTATATGGTGAAAGAAAGTGGTCCAGTTTCATTCTTTTGCATATAGCTGTCCAGTTTTCCCAAAACCATTTGTTGAAGAGGCTTTTTCCCATTGTATATTCATTCCTCCTTTGTTGAAGATTAATTGACCACATAATTGTGGGTTTATTTCTGGGTTTTCTATTCTATTCCATTGATCTATGTGTCTATTTTTATGCCAGTACCATACTCTTTTAATTACCACCACTTTGTACTGTAACTTGGAATCAGGAATTTTGATGCCTCCAGTTTTGTTTTTCTTTCTCAAGGTTTCTTTGGCTCTTCAAGGTCTTTTGTAGTTCCATACAAATTTTAAGATTGTTTGTTCTAGTTCTGTGAAAAACGCTGTTGATAGGGCGCCTGGGTGGCTCAGTTGGTTGAGCGACTGCCTTTGGCTTAGGTCATGATCCTGGAGTCCTGGGATCGAGTCCCACATCAGGCTCCCCGCTCAGTGGGGAGTCTGCTTCTCCCTCTGACCCTCTTGCCTCTCGTGCTCTCTGTCTCTCATTCTCTCTTTCTCAAATAAATAAATAAAATCGTTAAAAAAAAAGAAAAAACAAAAAAAAATATTTTGATAGAGATTGCATTAAATCTGTAGATTACCTTGGGTAATATGGGCATTTTAACAATATTTATTCTTCCAACCCATGAGTGTGGAATGTCTTCCCTTTTCATTGTCTTCAATTTCTTTCATCAATGTTTTATAATTTTCAGAATATGGGTCTTTCACCTCTTTGGTTAAGTTTATTCCTAGAATTTCTGGGTCTTATGGTAACCCTACATTTAACTTTTTGAGGATCCATCAGACTGTTTTCCACACAGGCTGCACCAGTCCACACTCCCACCAACAGTGATGAGGGGGTCCAATTTCTCCATATCCTCACCAATACCTTTTATTATTACTTGACATTTTGATTTCAACCATCCTCAGGAGAGTGAAGGGTATCTCATTGCTGGTTTTGATTTGCCTTTCCCTGATGGCTAATGATAATGAGAATATTTCCATGTGCTTATTGGCCATTTATATATCTTCTTTGGAAAAACATGTATTCAGGTCCTTTGCCCATTTTTTAATTGGGTTGTCTTTTTATTATTAGGTTGTAAGAGTTCTTTATGTATTTTAGATATAAGACCCTTATGATTTGTAAAATATTTCCTCTCATTCTGTGGATTGTCTCTTCACTTTCTTGATGGTATCCTTGGGAGCACAAGAGTGTTTGGAGTAGCTTACCTTGTAGTCCCAACCAAGCTCCTGATAACAGGGTTCATGAGCTATGTTCTGCATGTTAAAAGGCAGAATAGAAACTGACCTTAAAAGAAAGCCAACAGGCTAAATGAAATGGTAGTGATATTTTGTGTTTGGGCAGGCATGCTATATTGATGGTAGAAAAGAATGGGGGTCTTGGATTAAAACAGACCTGGGTTCAAATGCCAACTGTACTACTTTCTACCAGTTGTGTGCCTTTGAGCAAGTTACTTAACTTCTCTAAGCCTTAGTGTCAAATGAATAAATAATAAAATGGGCATAATGGGTGAAAAGGTAACATAATCCTATTTACCTTGAGGGGTTTTGGTGAGGATGCGGGAGATCAAGCATGTAGTGCAGGACAGGATCTAGCACTTAACAACAGAATAATGGCAGGGGTTTTTACTGAAATTAAATAAACTCCATATGGTAAATATCCATTATGCATTAATTGGCAGCAAAGTCTTTGATTTTAAAGATTTGGAATATAGAACATGATCCTTAAGGATCTAATTGCAAATATTCCACAACATGGAGTTCACGCAACAATGGAAGAAATCATGGGATCCTCAGTAGTGAAAAAAGACCTCTCCTTTAATCCAACCTCTTCATTTTTCAGAGCAGAGGAGAGCATGGCTTGTCCAAACTCACCAGAGGACTTGTGAGGCACAGATCCTACCCCTCATCCAACCCCCTGCTAAGGTAAGGGTTAGATCTCACACACCTTCAGGGTGTGAGAATATTCCCCTGAATGGATTATGAATCTGGTCAAATGGGGAAATTCCCAAGGTTTTGTGTTGTTTTGGTTTGGTTTGGGGTTTTGAATCTGATTTGATGTCAAGCAAAACAACCAGGTAAAAGATTGTGGGTCTGCCCCAGACCCACCTCTTTCCCTTGCTCGCCTTCATGGAAAGTCAAAGGCATTTATTAATAAGCACGTATGCCTGACACCGTGCTGGGTTCTGTGCCAGGGGGGATGAGAGACTGTCCGACCTCTGGGAGTGGACAAGCTCAGGCAAAGGCTTGCTGAGCTACTTCCAGGCAGCCCAAGGTGGGGGAAGTAGTTGGGGGGTAGATCGAGGAGGGGTCAGGAGCCCAGTACAGGGTGGAGACTGAGAATGTGGACAGGACCTGATGAGATGGGGGGAGCTACAGTCTTGTAGGCTGTGTAGGGGTAGGGGGGAGTTAGCAAATTCATGAATTAGAGTCCTATTTACGCTTCTCCTGTAATGCTAATTATTGGTTCCTTTAAGAGTTGCTTTGAGCTTAAGCAAAATATATTCCACATTTGAGTTCAGGTCGAGTCTGGCACACCAGGGAGAAATCGATAAAATCCTAAAACTGCTTCATTTATTCATAGGCACTAATGATGACCCAATAAGGCTGAATCTTTTGAAAGCAATTAGCTTTCAATGTGATTGCTTAAACAAAAGAACCCCTCCCTAGATTTACAAGTTATGCTCTGCTATAAACTGCAGGGTCCCTTATCACTGGGGTTATATATGCAGGTCCAAGGTGAATTCCCGGAAAGAGAACCTGTGGAGTCCAAATACGAATGTAACTCTTTTTAAGGTGACCTGGAGGCCTTCCTGTAGGAGGTGTGGTTTGCCAGGAGCTAATGACAAGTCCCACGTTCAGCCTTATTTGTGAATATAATCATGGAACTAAGAACTCAGAAAGTGTAGGCATTCTTCTGGGAAGAGAAAAGTGACTTTCTGGTGTCCAGTAATGAGACTGGGGAAAGCCTGAGAAGTCTCCATTTTCCCCACCCTTGGTCATTTTTTCCATCTGCACATTTTCTAGATCAATACTTAGTATCTCTAACATATGGCATTTATTTTCTCTTCTCCATTCAGGGTGGTGGTGGGGGGCATTCATAACTCTTCCCCAAGCTTCTCATCCCCACCTCTCCGGCATCTGCAGGGCCTAGAGTTTTCCTAGGTGAGGGTTCTGGAGCTCAGACAGCAGAAAGTGAGCAAAATGAAACCCCTAACCCAGACCCCGCGAGCCCAGATGATGTCTGCTTTGCCTGCTGTCCCCCCACCACAGTCCCAGCTCCTTCTCTCCCCAGAGATGGGCCCCCTGCCTGCTCCCGTCAGGGGCCTGGGGGAGCTAAAACAAACAGTCCTTTGGAAATTCAGTGAAAGGAAATGGCTGAGTCAGGCCTTCTGTTTAAATAGTCCCCACCTGTTCTCTCAGCCCAGCCTCCCCCACCCCCACCCTGGGCTCCCCCCACTCCCCTTTCTTTTTTCTTTCCTTTTCCCCTTTGTTGCTCATTTTCAAAAGGGCAGAGTTGAAAGCTCTCGCCTTGAGCAAAGCCAACCCAGGGAGGGCAGGGGAGGGGGGGTGGCCAGGAGCCGCCTCATGCTGCTGACCCAGCTCTCTCTCGGGAGTGGCCCTGCACGCCCACAGCCTGCATGTGTCTGCGCCTGGTCCACTGGGTGGGGGGGAATGTGGCAGCATCAGACGCCCTCTGCCCAGGGGATCTGTGAAGCCTGGAAGGAGAGGGAGAGAGGGGACAAAGGCAGATAGACAGACAGACAGGTGGCCCCTTACCAGGGATGTGCCCTCTTGTTGGCTGGAACGTTCAGTGGCCCCATACACTTGATGCTGTGTGTAAAAATAACTTGTTGGCATTGGAGGAAATGAATTTGTTGCCCATATTCAAAACTAAGGAACAGGAAGTTTTCCAAAGTGGCACAAGTTGAGTTAGAGATACGCCCTGAACCCACTAACTGCCCTCCGTGGCACATGCAACATCTTTTAGAACTCCCCTGTGCCGCCTTGGGAGGTAGCAACCTCTCCAAGTCTGTTGCTGGCTCTGCCAAAAGCCTTTTTTTAAATTAACGTTTCTTACAACTGCATGTGAATCTACCATTTTGAGAAAATTGCAGGCAGATTCACACACAGTTGTAAGAAATAATACAGAGAGCTCTCTTCTACCCTTTACTCAATTCCCCCAGGGTAACATTGTACGAAACTATAGTACGAAATCAGAACTAGGATATTGACATAGGTAGTCAAGATACAGCATATTTCCACCACCACAGGGGTCCCTCATCCTGCCCTCCCCCCCCCCCCCCCCCGAACCTCTGGCAACCACCAATCTGCTCTCCACTTCTAAAATGTGATTTCAAGAATGTTCTGTAATTGGAATCCTACAGTATGCAAACTTTTGAAATTGCCTTTTTTTCCTTCTCCATAATTCTCTAGGGATTTGTCCATAGTTGCGTGTGTCCATTGTCCATTCCTTTTTGTTGCCAAGCCGTATCCCATCATGTGAATGTACCACAACCTGTATAACCATTCATCTGTTGAAGGACATCTGGGTCATTTCCAGTTGTTGCCCTATTACAAGTAAAGTTACCAGAAACATTTATTTGTGTGTGACGATAAGCCTTCATCTTTCTAGGGTCAGGCCCTGGAGTCAATTGCCAGGTTCTATGATAATTGCATGTTTAGTTGTATGATAATTGCATGTTTAGTCATGCAATTCTAAAACTCCTCTCTAAAACTATTTCTTGCACATGCTTCTGGGAGTATTCTGGACTGGGAAGGGAGCAGAAGTAAAAGCTGGAAGTAGAAGGAAGGGGTATTTGAGACCTCAATTCATGGAGCGGAGTCACTGCCAAAACGTACACACCCTGTGCCTGCCCTGGGTTCTGCAGGTGGTCTGGAAGCAAAACCCAAGATTGCAGGCAGAACAAGGGTCCCCCCAACTGCCCTGGCCCCCATCCCCAGAACCTGTGAATATATCAAGTTACATGGCAAAGAGGAATGAACCTGCAGGTGGAATTAAGGTCACTAATCAGCTGACCTTGAGACGGAAGAGTATCCAAGATGATACAGGTGGGCCCCATGAGACCACGAAGTCCTTATAGTCCCAGAGGAAGGCAAAAAAGAAGAGTCAGAACAATAGGATTCAGGGTTGCTGGTTTTGAAGATGGGAGAAGGTGACCCTGAGTCAAGGAACACAGGCAGCTTCTGGAAGCTGAAAAAAGTCAAGAAACAAGTTCTCCTCAACAGCCTCTAGGAAGGAGGGCAGGCCTGGCTTTTTGCAGGTCTGCAGTTCCTGTGTCAGACCTCTGCCTACAGAGCTGTAAAATAATAAATTCATGTTGTCTGAAGTGGCCAAGTGTGGGGTAGCTTGTTACAGCAGCAAAGAGGGAACTAATACACAGACTGACCTCTACGTACGTAGAGTCCAGCTGCTTGTCCTAGGAAGGGCCGAAAAGAACGGGGGACTTTCTCATGCTTGCTTCGAAACCCCCACTTTTTCTCTGTGTATCTGCACACTTTCTGAGGGGCCATAGGCTTGGGCCTCTCCCTTCTCATACCAGGCCTGTTGCTTGCTGCCCCTTTCCAGTGGACCCCCTCCCTAGCCTCTCTGGGCCTTGTCCTGTCCCTCCCCATGCAGCCCCTTTAGCGTCAAGGACTCAGAGAGCCCCCATCCAGCAGACTCAAACCTCAGCCCAGCTTTTTGCCCACGAAAAAGACTTCAGGATGTTTTGCTCTTTGGAACTCTTCTGTCCACTGGGATTTAGCTCTTAATTAATAGAAGCGCACAGGGGCCTGCCTCTCTTACAGTGCAAGATCAGGCAACTGGTTGATTAGCACATCAATGAACCCGGCTTCTTTCCCTCTGATACTAACCCTAGAAAGTGATGAGCCCAGGGTGTGCATGAAGGCGATCCCGAGCAATGACGTTAAAACAGCGTCGTTTATGAGGAAGCGTAAGTGAGGTGACAATTCCCCAAATGAGCAGTTCTCAAGCAAGGAGTGAATCAGAATCAGCCGGTGAATTTTCTCAGCCTGTACACACATTCCACCCTCCCCCACCTGCAAGCACACACAACAGACACATGCCCTGCTCCATCAGAATGCTCATGGTTCTGTGGGGATCAGAGCTCTGAGAGCTTCATCTGTGAGGTGAGGGCATCAATACACAACCTTACAAATATGCAAATACATGCCTATGAACCACCCCCAAACACTCGCATGCCCACGCGCACACATGCACACACACACTTTTAATTTGATCCACTATTTTACCATCTAGTTAGGCATTGGCTGGCATGAAGCCAAGACTAAGAAGCTGGTCCAAGCTGGAAGATTCCTCTAATTAGTGGTCTCCCCTAACTAAGTCCTCTCTCACCTGAGTGTGGCATTCCTCACCCTAGCCTGTTTTCTCATCTTATATATGGGGTTGGGCAATTGGAGCTAGAAAGTAAGAATGGATGAATTGTCACCACCCCAGAGATTTCCAGAGATACAACCAAAGAAAATATCCTATTGACAATGAGGCCTCTGAAACACCAAGAATACCTCACTCATTTATTTTACAAATATTTGTTCTGCAGAAATATAAGAGCTGTCCCCTTGAGTTCAACCAAAGTCACACGTAGCCAAGTGCCGCGAGCTCTCTGGAGACAGCCATTAACAACCCCAAGGGCACAAGCTGGGGCAGTGGTGCTCAACCAATCCCCCTCGACCTTCCCAAGTGAGCCACCAAATCTGAATAAATGTGATATTTATTTTTGATGCACTTGAGCATCCATACTTGTAGGGTGGCAATGCATGTGGTTCTTTGAACTCACTATATCATGTAACTCAGATTAGAGCAGGTAAAGCTTGCTGTGGGGAAGAGGAGTATCTGAGTGTGCTTGGGCTGCTAACAAAATACCACAGACAGGGTGGCTCAAACAACAGACATTTATTTTCTCACGGTTCTGGAGCCTGGGAAGTCCAAGATCAGGGTTCCAGCATGGTCGAGTTCAGGTGAGAACCCTCTCCTGGTTTGCAGACAGCTACCTTCTCATTGTGTCCATGTGGCCTTTTCCTGATACCTGCATATGGAGCGTGAGCCAGCTCTGATCTCTCTTCCTCTTCTGAAAAGGACACGAATCCCATCATGAGGGCCCCACCATCATGACCTCATTCAAACCTAATGACCTCCCAGAGACCCCACCTCCAAATACCATCCCACTGGGAGTTAGGAATTGAACATGAATTTGGGGAGGACACACACATTCAGCCCATGACAGGCACAGAGTTGAGTTCCGGAGAAGGAGCACATATTCAGTGGGACATGTAAGAACCCACTGGAGAGAATGTTAGAGGGTGGATCCAGGTAATAAAGAGTTCTACTCCTTAGCACCACGGCAGTGCAAGGAACACAAACAATGTGGGAGGCAAGTGGATGCTTTCATAGATATGGAAAGACATGATGCTGTTGTCATTGGCTGCATTGTCATAATTGCTGGCTCATTAAATGCTATCTTCAGATCCTTAATCAGATCAACTGTGTTCCTAATAGTATGTCACACATGGGAAAAGGCTGGAAGCCACCAGATTAGGGACATACTCCCAACTCCATTAACTTCATTTCTGATGTTCTGATGTTCTGTGGCCCACCTCTACCACCTTTGGAAGGAGATTATTAAATCTCTATAGAAGGTACTAATGGCTCTGTAAAGTTCGTGTCCTTTCAAATTCTTTTCTAAAATTACCCATTTTGGGGCGCCTGTGTGGCTCAGTTGCTTAAGCATCCGACTCTTGATTTCTGCTCAGGTCATGACCTCAGACTCCTGAGATCGAGCCCCAAGTTGGGCTCTGCACTCAGTGGGGAGTCTGCTTGAGATTCTCTCTCTCCCTCTGCCCCTCCCCACCTCTCTCTCTCTCTCAAATAAATAAATCAATCTTCAAAAAATAATAATAAAATAAAATAACTCATTTCATGCTTCTGGAGATGTTCTCTTCTTTGCACAGGGAAGGTGTTGAAAGTCATATCCATTTTTATCCTATCCCAACTCCAGATGGCTTCATAAATATGTACCAGGTAACTCCTCAGCCCCCATATTTTCAGCATGAGGAAAAATAAAAGCAGACAGAGTGTCTACCATGAGCTGGATCACGGGCTGAGCCTCTATTAGTTGTATGTGAAACCCAGCAAGTAGAATGTGTTGGCACCACAGTTGGTGTGAGGAGGGGCAAGGCAGCGCATCCTGGTTTCAACATCCTTCTTGACAAACCTCAACATCATGTTGGCTTTCTTTCTGCCACATCTAATGTTCCTGTCTTTAGGAAACAGTCTGCAAAGACTCTTGGTTTCGGCTTTTAGGGCTGTAAAATTCCAATAAAAGTTAAAGAAGTCCTGCCTAATCTTAAAAAGTCATGCTGAAGAATTTCCCACCTCTCAAATGTGAATTTCACATATTTTTTGGATTATAAAAGTGAGGCAAACTCACTGGATTAATGTGGAAAACAGAGAAAAAGCACAAAGAAAACAAAACTCGTATTTTATATACGTATTGGTATGTAATTATTTGACCATAATCAGGATCATACTGTATCTAACCTGCTTTTTTGATATATTAGTAAGATGTGAACATTTCCCCCTGTCATTTATGTAGATCTTCACAAACATGATTTTTCATGGTAGACGGCATGCTATCGTGTGGGTGTATCATGATTCATGAAATCTATCTTTTGTTGTTGGCTATTTAGTCCATTTCTAATTTTTCACTACTTAAAACTTTTCAAAAGAATTGCATATTGAATTCTAATCCATGATTCATCACAGAGGAAAAGGTTACCAAATGTAAAGTGAGCCTGAAGCATGCTTATTTCATGATTGTTGACAAGTAGCTAATTAATACCCATTTAAGTTGATAACTGTCCTAGTAGCAAGGATAGAAATCAAAGGGACCTAGAGAAACTCAAATGAAAGCCTGAAAATGGTGTTGCTTCGATGGGTTTGGAGAAGTACATCAACCAACTAAATGATAAGTCATTGAACCTCAAATGTATTCATTGTAAGCTGCACCATTTAATTTAGGTCCCAAGATGAAAGAAAAAAGATTATCAAATGTAAATAATCAGATGATGCCTCCCTTACGCACAGCACTCAGGTGGTTCAGAAGACTACAGGCCCAAGGAAGAAAGTCCTGCTAAGAGACTCGGGGTTGGAAGGCATCAGTGAGTGGCCCAATGTAAGGCATGTCACCCAAAACCAAGGCCTAGGGTCATAACATGGAGAATAGCCTATGATTTTGATGGAAACCAAGCCGACCTCCCTGGGGAAACAGACTGGCTTCGCAAATCGTCATCATTTTATTAGACTGCCTGTCATCTCGAAATGGTAAAATATGCCTTTAGACTCAGCCTTGGTCCTTGTCACCCAGGCACACCCCCCATTCACCAGGCTGTTTCATTTCTCTGTGCCTTTCTGGAACACCCGTATCGTTCAGAAAATGCAACTCACGCCTCGTCTTCCCGGGGACAGCCCCCTGACCTCCCCAGGGAGGAGATGGCATCTCCAGTAGGGAAGGAGTAAACCAGTCCCTCCTCAGACCCACCCCCGGCTTTGTACACAAGCTCCTGTGTGTCAACTACCACCCTCTGGGACCCAAACAAGTGGATGAAGACAGACAGAGCTCTGAAAGAGGGAGCTTCATGTAGTGTTGCGACTCTGGGAGCCAGAGTCTTGCCTGATGGTCAAGCCAGCTTCTCACAGTCTGGAAACAATAATCTGAACCTGCAACACCAATCTTAGCTTTTTGAAGATGCTGAAAGGATTTGATGAGAGCAGTAGAGCCCAAACTGTGCAATGACTTCTGCATACATTTTGCTAAAAAGTCCACCTTGTCCTATCCAGCCTAGCCAGGAGGCTGCCGAGCTGCTCTCCCATGGCCCATCAGTTTCCCCTCCTCCTCGGTGGGAAAAGGCCTCAGCTACAGGGAACAGGCTGTTCAGGGCTGGCCCAGCCTCCAGGATGTGCTCACAGCCCCTCTCCACACCTGTGTGTCCCACAGCTTACTCCACACCTCCAGTTCTCACTGAAGCTCCAGCTGCTCAGAGTTTGTTTTTTAAAAACCCAATTTTGCTTAGTTACAAACTGTGAGAAGAGCTCCCAGAGAGAAGCAGCTTTCTCTTTAATCCAGGCATTAATATCTCAGACTCCCAGCGTCCAGGCTGGGAGGATCATTTCAAATTCCTTTTGGCGGGAAAGGGAAGCTCCTTCTAGGAGACTTTGGTAGAAATGCATCAGTGCTTCATGGCTCAGGACCCAGAGCAATTTGGGAGCTTTACTGTTTAATCATTTTATGGCCCCTCACTCTGGACACCATATCATCCTAATCACACTGTGTTTTAATCAAGAATTTCCACACTGTCTGGGAGCTCCTGGAGGCTAGAACCATGTCTTGGTTGCCTTTGAATGCACAGTGCCTGCACCTCTCAATGTATACTAGTTTATTTTTATCATTTATTTTTTTAAGTAAGCGCTATGCCCAACACAGGGCTTGAACTCACAACCCTGAGATCCAGAGTCACATGTTCTACCGACTGAGCCAGCCAGGGGCCCCTCAGTTGGAATCAGTTGGGATGATTGAAAGAATAAAAGAACACTGAGTTTGATTCAAATCTCTCCAGGCTGAGGTCTTTGGAGGACAGCCCATCCTTGGCTGCCCTGCCACCACCCTTCCTCAGACAGCAACCTCCAATGTCATCTGGCACGCACACCAAAGAGGCTTCTTTGTTGGGGCACTTGTACTTCTCACTGTCACCCTGTAGTCTCATCAGAGAGCATTTCATGGACACAGCAATCTAGGGTTCTACCCTCTGAGGGTGGATGACTTCTGTCCAGGATGGATCCTACTAAGTGCTAACCACCAGGCTTATCTGTCAGGATGGACAGGCAGGTTATGCTGTGTAACAAACAACCCCCAAATCTCAAAGGCTTAAAACAACACAGGTTTGTTTTATGCCATATGCACATTTCAGACCTGCTGCAATGCCCCGTCTCTCCTCCCTCCAGCGTCCAGTCGGAGACGACCCACACTGCCCTCATCTCAAACATTGGCCATGTCAGTGACAGAGGACAAAAGGGAAAGGTCGTGGTGAATCTCAGTCCCACACCAGCTCTTCAAGCCTCTCGCAGGAAGTGAGACCCATCATTTCCACTCACCTTCCATCAGACAAAATGAGTCCTTGGCCACGTCTGGGTTCAAGTGGGTAGGGAAGACAACCACCCCGTGCATATAAACAACCCTAATGACCACTACACACTGTGTCTTTTATGGAGTTGGAACTCAATTATTGTTTGACAGGGATTACCAAAAAATTGACTTGCCCCCAAGGGTAAGGTAGAGGTTTCTTTTGTTTTACAGAAAGGAGGTAAAGCATGGGTATACACAATGAGAAGGCAAATGATCACTGAATCACTCTGTATAAGAAAAAAAAATGGACCCAGGGGAAGGGTCCAGGGGTCCTGAGTGGGCAGAGGAAACTTGAACCCTCTTGGGAGCAGGGAAATCAAAACTAAATAGGAGAGTTTGTAGAAAGAGAGAAAAAAATATGGTAACCCCCAGTGGGAGAGCAGATTAGAAGGTTCTGCTGCATGGAGAGTGACATACTGTCTTTGGCCTCTCCCCCACTTTAGGAGCAGGTCTGTGGGTTTGGGAAGTGACAACACACTGAGGCTGACATCCAGACAAATACAAGGCAGGGCCGGAGGTGGCCAAGGAGGTCCAGTTACTGTCAACAGGCCAAAACCAAGTTTTGTTTCATTTTGCTTTCCTGATCTGGCTCCAACTGACCTATCCTTTATCCTCCACTATGACCTAGCATCTCTACAAGGGCGTATGTTACATTTTACCCCATCACCCCATGTGGGCTGCCTGATGCTTCCCCACCCCTACACCTTCTTACTCCCTTACCCACCTCCTAAGTCCCAGCTCCACTATCAAAACCCCCACCTCTCCACCTCTCAAAATCCTCCCCTCTCCTCAAGCTGCATCTCAGAGGCCACCAATTCCCTTGAATCAGTAAGATGTCCTTGTCTCTCTCCATGCCATGCCACCCCCTTCACAAAGCAATGACACATACAGAAATTACTGGCGGATATGCTATCTACCCTAAAAGACTGTGAGACCCTCCAGGGCCAGGGAGGATTTCTACTTCACTTAATCTTTTAACCCGAGCTCCCAGTACGGAATTGAGTACGAAGTAACAACCATAGTGACACTAAAGAGTAGTAACAGGGACGGATGACATTTACCAAGCCCGTGTGGGCTGGGCCCTGTGCTAAGGACTTAAGTACATCATCTTTTTATCCGTACCATCACCCTAGTGAGTATTATTATGGGGGAAGAAATGGAGGCCCAGAGAGAGTAAGCAAACAGCGCCAAATCCTGCAGCTCTGGTGTCAGAATGACCTCGTTTTGAACATCTCCTCCTCATTTAACTCCAATGGTCAATTGCTCCTGCAAGGTTCTGAGCACGTACTACTTAGTGGTGGGGCTCAGCTTTCAACATGAGTCTTTCTGACACCAAAGATAATGTTCTGAAGCACAAGGTGCTTGTGGCAAAGATAGTCTACATGTCCAAACCACTGGCCTTCCCTCCACACTCTACATTCCAGCCTCCCGTATGCGGGCCTGAGCACATGTAGGAAGAGCCATGAACACCACTGCCTACACACCCAGAGCATAAACCTTGCCATGAGGTTCTCCATGCTCTCCCACCCTCAGACCTGCCACCTTGTGGCTTTGAGGCTCCACCATGGACCTGGAGTTCTGATGAGAAGAGCCATCAGAGGAACGAGTAACGTCATGCAGCCACGTCCCCTGATCCTGCCTTGACAACCCCACACCTCCTCCCTGGGAGACATGAGCAAGAAATGAGTTTTATTGTGCCAAGCTGTTGAGGTGTGTGTACTGACTGCTGAAGCAGTCAAGTCGTCCTGACCAAAACAGTGCTCCGTAGATGATTGATTTTAAAGTGATTGGAGCACCCCTGAGATCATAGAAACTATTTTATGTCAGCAGGGAGAGGGTCCCAGGAGTGCTTAGAGAAGACCTGACATCCATTCATTCATCCACCCTGCTCATCATCTTGGGGGCAAAGGGCTGACTAGTCTGAATGAATGAGTGGGACTAAAGATGGAGAGCAAGGAGGCCAGGGATCACGGGATGGAGTACCTGGGAGCAAGAAGAGATACACCACGAAGAGTCCCCAAGGCAGGGCTCCTTCCTTCCGTTGACAAGGCCCCCTGGGGAGGCGGGAAGGGGCTACTCCTCCTGAGCACGGAGCGCTGGCCAGGTGCAAGGAAAAGCCTGCCTGGCCTGTGGGGCTGGCAGCCTGGGCAGCCCGCGGGCTTCATGTGAGATCTGGCCCCAATCTTTGTCAAGCCAACCCTCCCGAAACATGAGCTGGCACGGTGTGCGGCAGCTGGTTTCCCACTGCCCACTCTCTCTTTCTCCTTTTCTTTCTCTGGATTCTCCTCTCCCTGCCACCATTCTCCTGCTCTTCAGTGGCTGCATTAAGGAGAGATTGACAGTCCCCTGGGGCAAAGAACACCCTAAACCTGCAAGCAGACTGTCCCTCTGCCCACCCACACACATTATGCCCCACTTATTTGCATGTCAATACCCAGAATGCCCTGCCGGTCCATGCCAGAGCCATTAGACAGCTGTTGCCAGCGCCTGGAGCCTGGAATTGGCAGAGCTAGGTGTCCCTCAGAGCGCAATGTGTTTGCTTTCATGCCAGCCGAAACTGGGAATGAGTCGCTTCACCTGCAGCCTCAGTCCCCCTGACAGGGTTCTGCTAGCGTGGCTCAAGTTGGCAGGAGGCACTAAGGAACCCAAATGCACTAAGAAATTATTTTGGAAGCCATTTGACCAGCTTTCAAGATCCCCACTCTGCTCACCAAGTGCGTCCACCAGCACGACCACCTCCCGTGCCAGTTCAGCCCAGCCCTCCGCCCGAGAGTGATGCCTCTCATCACCATCACAAGCTGTAAGAGAGCTGGCTCAAAACCCAGGCTTGAAGAGTACCCCCTGCCCCCCCTCGCCATCCTCCCACATCATTTCAGGGTACAACAGCTTCCTCTTTGGGTTCAGAGAGGACAAGCAGCTTGCCAAAAACCCCCCAGGCACGATGAGCCCCCCAGCCTCGGTGCTAGGGTCTCAGAGTTCCCCCGACCCCTGCTTGAGCTGTATCAGCTCACCATTCCAGAGAGCAGCTTGGGAAAAGCCAACTTCTCCAGGTCAGGGACCAGCGAGAGGCATACACTGGGTGGAAACACGCACCAAGAAAATATCTAGGAGAAAAATCGTACGTGATGACAAAGAACGTTCATAGAAGGTGGGCAGGAAGGGCTGGGTGCGAAGAACAAGAGAAACAGCAAACAGAATATGACCTCCATGTTCTACCTTGCCCAAAAAGGGCTTCTTTTGTGCAGAGGATATTAGGCATACCTGCTCTTGCCCTACAGGAATGTAAAGCCCCATCCCTGACTCAGACAGATATTTAATAACTCAACGATGCATTCATTGAGGTAAGCCTAACATGCTTACTAAACCTAACGTGTCAGACACCGTGGCGGTAACGGGAAAGGTGTGGCCCCTGCGGGCAGTGTGTTTGTACGCCAGTAGGGCCAGCAAGCCCCTTTCCTCCCTGCCACATGTGATGATGGCCTCCTGGGGGTCAGGGACAGGTGCCCCCAAGTCACCCAGGCCCTCTCCTCAAGGCCCAGGGGCACAGGGCACAGGGGGAAACGTGCCCTCTGCAGCTGCGCTGCTCATGCTCAAGAGGAGGCTGCAGCTTCCCATCTGGGGCATCTGGGGCGAGTCCCTCCTGTCCACGCCTCGGCTTCCTCATTTGCAAAATGGAGCTCCTTACAGAACTCCCTCACAGAGCGGAGGTGAGGCCCGAACACGTTCACACACTGACCGCTCTTTGCACAGTGTGTGTGACACAGACCAAGCCATTGATAAACATCACCTATTGTTACCATGGCGGCTGGCCGTACTTACTAGCAAAAGTCACTGCGAAGCTTCAAGAAGCAGCACCCAAGTGTCCCAGACCCCAGCAAGGTGAAACGGTTTGTATGGGAAACTGAACCGTGGATTTGGCCTCCTTGCATGGGGCTCTAACCAGGTAAGGACAGGCCACCAATCTCTTGCACCACATTTAGGCCAAGGGATATATTGATCACTGGAATGGTGATTGGCTAGTAAGGTAGGAGAATTTCAGATGTAGGCGTATGTAGGAAACGTCGGCTCCTGCTTTCTGCCTCTCTGCTGCTGCATTGCTGTGGGGTGAAGGTGGGTGACATGGGAAGGGTCGCAGAGAGGCCGCTGAGACAGCACTTGTGGCCCAGAACTAGGAAAGGCAGGGGTCCTCGGATGAGGTCACTGTAACTCTAGCTGCCTGAGTAAGGTGATGGTGGGCCATTGCTAACTGTTTCACAACTTTGACACTACCCTCTCTTTGGTGTCTTCCCACCTGCCCTCCCCCACCCCAACCCTCAGGGTGGGGTCAAAGACAGAGGCATTTGGAGGGCTGAGCCCCAAGTCCTAGGAAAACTCCTTTCTCTGTTCCCCAGGATTAGAAGATTAAGAGGAGAACAAAGGAGCAATTCACCAGTGGATTCTGCAATTCTCCCACGTCCGACTCAGCAACCGCTGAGTTCCCACCATCTCAAGTGGCTACGGAGAGGGTTGAAACCAGCTGGCTGGCTTTAAACAGTGTCTCTACAGATGCCTCTCCTAGAGATTCTTCAGTGCCTTCTGTGCTTGTAGCTTAGTGGAGACAAGAGTGAGTGTAAATGTGTGTGTGTGTGTGTGTGTGTGTGTGTGTGTGTGCGCACACGCGCACGCACGTGCAAGTTGCTTAGGGGAAAATCAGAGATAAGGGAAATAAGTACTGAACCAGAGAACCTTCCATAGGTCTTCTATTCTGAAAAATGCCTTAAATCCAGAAAAGAGACACTGATCAGGAAGGATGACTGATACAACTCAACCCCAATTCCAACAGATATACACTCTGCCAAAGAGACACATTTTGAAACTTTGGGAAAATTGAGAGAGAAAAAAAACCCACATTTGCATCCTGGGTAGCATTTTGGTATATTTATTCCATTTTCTTTGCCTATGTATTTTTTAAATTATATAAAATATCATCCAATTCACACTTCCTCAGGGCCCCCGAGGTCTCCTTTTTCTTAACATTATACCAGGCATGTTTCCGTGCTGAGACACATTCTTCCCAACCAGCCTTCTTAGAGGATGGAGCCCAGCATGAGGATTGATTGTTCAAGATGATTCATGACAGGGAAACAAAGAATGAAGGAGACCAGGAGGTGCCATGTTGAAGCTCATGCAAGGCTATTTCCAATACAATATGGTCCAAATAAAATCAGAGGGAAGCAGTGAAAGCTGACACTGTAGAAGAACATCTGCTGACTATGAAGATAATTGTTCTAGAAAGTGGATTAAAGTTCCCTGGATCGTTCCACTCAGGGTGAATTGTGGTCAGTCCTTCCTAGATGGACTCATTCGTAATGGGTCTTTTCTTCCATTCCTGCTTGCCTCTGTCAAACACATTCACATGCATTCTCATTTCTTAGAACCACACCCTCCCACCTTAGAAACATACACACCCTCTCTTCCTTGTTTGCACCACAGTGGACATGTTCCAAATGGGTGGCATGAAGGGAGCTCTAAAAATATTGCTTTTCCCATGGAATTGGGGATGTGTTGGCAAATGTAACTTTCAGCGAGGGTTAGCATATCCTGTTTCTGTCAGCATTCAGCTTCTACCTTCCTATTCTCTAGACAGAAATGCCAGAAAGTGCTTGACGCAATGTGTGAAGCAGGAGAAGTGTGTTGGCTAAACAAAGAAGAGGTGGTTCTTAGATGGAGTAGCTATTGCTTTGTTGAGAGGATAACAGTTGGAGAGGTGAAGGCCCACGTGGGAAGAGCAGCAGGGCACTTTGTTATGTGGGGCAGAGAAGCCTCCAGCCTTATCTCTCTACTCTACTCCCTTCTCTGGTCCATAGATCAGGGAGGGGGTACTAAGATCAAGAGAGAAGTCTACTTTTCATCACTTTCCAGCCTCCAGGAAGACATCAGCTGGATCCAAAAAGACAAAAGACCCTCACCTCTGGGGTATCCTCATGGAGCAACCCACCAGTTGCTTTGGCACAGTTTTCCCAGGGCCCATAGAGCTCAGGGAAGAGTCAAGATGTGAGTGGACCGAAAAAGCAAAAACAATTGTCACAGTTCAGAAGAAAAGAGATTCTTCTCTCCAAGGTTAGTTGCCTAAAGGCCTGGGGTGGAAGAAGAATAGAGAAGAGTTTTTTCTGGTTAAGCAATTATCATGGGAGGTTTCAGACGTTGCCTGATAGCATTAACAATTGGTGCCCTCCCCCCACCTTCTTTGGAAAACCCATTCCCAGCTTGGCTTCAGCCTCCGGTGTCTGCGTTCTCAGGACCTCCCCCAGCTGCTCATGGGAAGTGTCTTCACGACTAAGGATGAGCAGATGGTGGGGATGGGGCGTAGAACAGGATGGAATCATTATAATAAGAGCTCAGCCAAAGTTGAAGGGAAAAATTGGTGTCACCTCCAGCTCACAGAGCAGCTAGAGTCCTCATTTGGAGAGATGCTCTGGCAAGCCCTAAGTGGTCAGCAAGTGAGACACAGACGCTGTGAAAAGGAGTTGATGATTCTTTCGACTCATTTTTTAGAAATCATAAAGTATCAATAGCTGGAAAAAGGACCTCAAAGTTCATCTTGAAAATTCCTCCTTTTGCAGATGAAAGCACGCAAGCTCAGTCAGCCCAAAGTCATGGCAAGTTAGGGCCAGAGCCAGGGCTGTAGCCACGGTGTTTTGAATCCAGCCCTAGGGCTTTCTGCATTGCTCCATATTCACGTTCTCACCGCCAGCATGTAAGCCCTCCCAGCCTCACCAGGACATTCCCCTCCCCACATAGCACCCAGATGCATCCCACTTTGGAGTGAGGATTATTAGTTCCCGTCGGGGCTGCCCTGCCTGTGACTGTATAGTCTGATGCCATGCCACAGGTGGAGAAGCATGTGTGGGGCAGGACACCAAGCACAAAGCTCTCTAGGGAAAATCTAAGAAAGGGCAAATAGCTGAGAAATAGGGAAAGAGTAAAGATCTGAAAGCATTTGGCATGGGTAGGGTTAAAAACCTACAGTGATACTGGAGGAGAACCTAGGAACTTCCGGGTCTGGGCAGAGCCACAAAATGCAAGGCTTTGGGCTCTCAACCTTCCTTTTCTCTGCTTCTGCCTCTCTCAGACAAGGCTCTTCTTCTTCATAAGCAAAATTTTCTTTCAGCAAAGAAGTTAACAAGCACATCCACATGGAAGCAGAACTGACTTAAAATTCTCTCCAGCACATTCCATAAGATGTCAGAGCTAGAAGAGACTAAGACATCATGATGCCAACCTAGCCTGAAAAAATGTTTTAAATCCAGAAGCTAAATAATAAGTATCCTCATTATCTGCACTGTGGGCCAAGAATGTAAATCTGAGCACTTGGCAACCTGCCTGGCATATAGCAAGCCCTCAGAGAAGACTGTACCTCAGGAGCTACCCTCATAGTGCATCCCTTCTCAAGACCTCAGTATTTGCAGGATCCAGTGTTATTTCTTACATATGTCCTTTCGAGATAATCTGCCAGAGGCTTCACCTGGGGTCACCCTCTGGTAACTCCAAGTTTTTGAGACCTTCCAAGAGGTCATTAGTGCTTCTCTACTAGAACACAGGATGAGTCAGGATGGGACAATACTCCCCTTTCCTTTTCCTTAGCCACCACAAGACGACACACCAAACTGCAGGTACATGCAAACTTCTTTGTTGAAGAATTAGAGAAAACTCAAAAGAGAGCAATCCTTTAGGCTGGACAAACCACAAGTGAACTGTGAACATGGACTCTTTCATTCAGCTCCCAAAGGAAGTCATCTAACATTTAGGCCTTCACAAGGAAGAGGTCACCTATGCAAGGCCGCCATATTACACAATGCATGAGAGCACCATTCACTTGAGAGTCTATGTAATGGCTCCCCTGGAGTTGTGCAGGGCCTTGCCTCACCCTGAACTTGACCCACCTGCACTCAGATTATTCACATGGCCTCTTCAAGCACCTGCTTATAGGACACCCAATTGAGACCCACTCTGTGTCCTAAATGTTACTCTCCTTCAGGAACCTTTTCTCCTTTCCATACAAGGAGGTCTCAGCTCCCTAAATCATTCTGTCTTTTACTGCCTCATGTAGAGGTCTAGATGTAGCCATTAGGTCAACGTTGGCATGCTGGCCATCACTGAGTCCCAAAGATACCAGTGGAAGAATGGGCTCTGGTCCCATGAGCAAGAGTGAATATGGATCCTCCAGTCCTCCCACAGGGAGAGCTATCCCAAGATAAACATGATATGGTGGAGAGGAGAAAAAAGATACAATTTAAACCACAATGAGTAAATGCCCTGGTTCCACCCTCATGGTCAATAGGTGTCTAATACTATACAACAAGCATTTGGTTTCTTTGGGGCTCTCTCTTGTGGACAACCACTCCCCATGAAAAAGCTACAATGGGGTCTACTCACTTCTCCATTGAATCAAAAGACTTTAATAAAAACCTACATGATTCCCCAGATAGCAGAGCCTCTCTCTGATGCACACATCTTCAAGATAGGTAATACTGTTGTGAAAATTTGTTGGGGGGGGGAGGATAAAAAAAATCCCAGATAGGGCACCTGGGTGGCTCAGTCATTAATCATCTGCCTTCGGCTCAGGTCATGATCCCAGGGTCCTGGGATCGAGCCCTGTATTGGGCTCCCTGCTCGCCAGGAAGCCTGCTTCTCCCTCTCCCGCTCCCATTGCTTGTGTTCCCTCTCTCGCTGTGTCTCTCTCTGTCAAATAAATAAATAAAATCTTTAAAAAAAAAATCTCAGATATTACAATGATTTGGGCCACCAAAAGGTCACAGTATGAACAGATGTAGAGTATATAAAGGAGGAGGGGAAATGATAAGGAAATCATAATGCGTAAATGTGTAAAAAGGCTCCTTAGGGGAGTGACAACCAAAAAAGTTGAGATATACCGTTCTAATACAGGAGGAAGACAGGGATGGGGAAAGTTGCTAATCCTAACTGCTGCTGTAGATATTACTATTACTATTATTATTATTATCATCGTAATCATCATTTTAACTAAAAACATTTTGTATGCATACCTTAAACTAATCCTCCTAACAATCTCAAGGGGTAAGTACTGGGGTGCCTGGGTGGCTCAGTCAGTTAAGCATCTGACCCTTGATTTCAGCTCAGGTCATGATCTCAGGGCCGTGAGATCAAGTCTCCGCACTCAGTCTGGAGTCTGTTTGAGATTCTCTCTCTCTCCCTCTCCTTCTCTCTAAAATAAATAAGTAAATCTTTTTAAAAGGGGGGGGTAAGTACTATTATACTCACTCAAGATGATGAAACTGAGTGCTCGGGGTCTTGTCCAAGACCACACAGCTAGTAACTGGCAAAGGCACGATTCCAACCCTGTTCTGTCTCACTCTGAAGTCCATGGGCTCAACCATCTTAGAATGCTTACTGCATTGTCAGCCCAGTAGAAGGCAGGCTGGCAACAGAGAAACCCATCTCTAAATTCTACCATCTACTCTATCATCCCAAGACCACTTCTAAGGTGATGGAAGATAGTTAAGTTCTAAGAACAGAGACAAACAAGCCCTGAGAAAACTCGGGTTTAGGTTGAGGACGAAGGGGAAGGAAGATGGCCCCACTGTCCCCTGAGTCTGCCTCCTCCTCCCCTTCTGGGAGGCACCAAGCCATTGGGACCAGGATCTTGGAACCTGGGACAGAGAGAGAAGTGAGAAGAGGGAGGGCTGTCGCTGCTGTGGCTCAGCTGCCAAGCCCCAGAGATGGGGTGACCTTTGTGCGAACAGAACTTCCCCAGGCGGTGCTTCTGCAAATATAAACATGGACTCACCACGTGACAGGTTCAACCAGTTCATGTAAACACTGAAGAGAGAAAAAAATTCAAGGGAAAAAATATGCTCCAAGGGACAGAGCAGGGTATGTAGCTTTGTGACTCAAACGGAGGAAGTTCAAGAGCTAAAGGGCTCAGAAGCCACTGGGTCTGCCATAGGGTCCCAGGGGCTACTGCGTACCTGGGCACAGGGAGCCTCCACCCCCTCACAGTGTGGGAAACCCTTTGTCGGGGCAACGATCTGTGCATGGATGGCTTTTCTCCTATATCTGAGGTATATCGGGTTAGATTTCCGTGGAAAACGGAGAGGGTAATCCTGAAGCAGGAGGACCAGCTGTTAGAGATGAGAGGGCCTTCCCCACTGGCTAGTGCCTTCGTGGAAGGAAGGCGCCTCCAGAGGTCCGTCTAAGCTCGGAAACAGCCGACCGGCGTGAAAGCTGGAGGATGGATGGATGGACTGAACTCTGAACGGCACACCCTTCCTCCTTGCCCCTATGAACCCCCGCCCTGTTGCTTGTGCTGGCAAAAGGGATGCCTTCCCCCACAGCCCTGCATTATCTGTGAGAATGCTAGCCGAGTCTCTGTTGTTTTTGCAAATAAACCCATGCTGCCCTTTGAAAAGAGGCTGCTCTCCGGAGCATTTGCAAATAGCATGCTGTCCTGCAGAAGAGTTTGGAAAGCACTCCATGTCCATCTGTCCGAGGCACCCATTACCCTAAAATAAACTGGCCAAGGTGCAGGTTGGCAGCCAGCCCCAGTGGACAATGGGAGACAGGATGCTCTGTGCTGCTGTGGTGGTTTCCCCCAGCATTTCCAAGAGAAACCACATTGCTCTAGGACCCCCCCCCCCCCACCCGCAGCTGGACAGTCAGAGGTCTCTGACTTTGGATGGCACCAAGAGGACCATGGGTACCACCCCAGGCCCCACCACTGTGTCGGGATTTTTCCAGGGAGGTATGGCCTCCTGGCGGCTCAGCAGGCACCCAAGGGGCTCACCTGGCCCTGCTGGGAACTGAAACTGCCCCAAAACCCAGTCCAGCATAGGGATGGGAGAGGAACAAAGAGAAGGAGACATGAGCAGGCATGGCCTGGAAAAGCCCGGAAGAGGCTGGAAGGGCAGATAAAGAGAGAATAAGGATCAGTGGATCCCAGTATAATAACAACCACAAACCCTGCATACCTTATTATATACATTTACTTTCATGTTATCAGGTGGGCATGGAGGACTGTCTATCTGGGACAATCAGTAACAGACAAGTCCTAGAAGCAACAGGAGATACAGTCCAGTGGCCTCCTAGTCTCCCCTCTGCCCACGTCTTAATCTGCGTGCCCGTGGGTGAGTAACAGAACTTCTCTGCACCTGGGTTTTTAAATGGCATTAACAAGAGTACATATCTCATAGAATTATGAGAATTAAATGAGTTAATATTTGGAGAGCACTTAAAATGGTGCCTAGCTCATATGGAACATCATTAGCATTGTTAAACACACATAGGCCCAGATGATTTTGCCCCCTACTTCGTGCCAAAGGGCTCCTCACCCTATCCTTTCTCTCATTCGCTGGTTTATTCAATAAATTTTTATTGGGTGCCTACTACATGTCAAGCTCTGTGTTGATACTGCAGCTGTTAAAATGAGCAAAAACAACCACGACCTGCCCACTCCTGGGGCTTAGAGGCTAAACGTCAGCTCTTTCGATGAGCTTTTCCTCTGAGCACCTCCAAATCCCTGTCAGGTTAAACCGGCCCAACCTAGATCAAATCTTGCCTAGGGGCACACGCCCCTGAATGCAGGATCTGAAAAGGAAAATTGCTTGTGGTTTTTACAGCCGTCCCAGCCTTGGTATTCAGGAGAGCAAATTGCCACAGTCCCTGAGCCCCAGTGTCAGGATGCAGACGGCAGAAGGCCAAGCTTAGCTGGGGGGGGGGGGGGGGGTCCTTGCCTTGCTCAGCGCCCATTCCAGCTACTAGCAGACTTTTCTCCAACCGCAGAGGCTAGAACCCCAAAACCTACCTTTCTCAGATGCCCACGCCGTTAAGGTTTTGAATGGGACTTGATTTGAAATCAAGGTATTAGGGACAAGAGAACCAGTATGGGATGTCCATTTAACTGGAGCAGACTGGAGCCAGGGCAGGCGGTCCCAGAGCCAGCTGTGGCTGTGGTCTCCTGATTCAGCAGGCAGCTTTCTGAGCACTGCAGAAGCAACAGCTCACACTGGCGCCCAATTCTGCGGCGTGGTTTTGGGAGCCAGTCCTGGAAACTCAGCCTAGAAGCTTTTTTCTCCGCCCTTCTCAGTTGGTCCGTGATATATCTACACCTCTTAATAAACCCTTTCAGGGCGCCTGGGAGGCTCAGTCGTTAAGTATCTGCCTTCGGCTCAGGTCACGATCCCAGGCTCCTGGGATCGAGCCCTTCAACGGGCTCCCTGCTCTGCGGGAAGCCTGCTTCTCCCTCTCCCACTCCACCTGCTTGTGTCCCCTCTCTCGCTGTCTCTCTCTGTCAAATGAATAAATAAAATCTTTAAAAATAAATAAATAAATAAATAAAATAAAATAAAATAAAAATAAACCCCTTTCAGTGGATTCCATTATCCGCGACTAAAAGCAGGACAATCCATCCAAAGCCAAGCACCCTTAACAATGAAATTATGATTGAACCAAGGCCGAAACCTAATAAGAAAACTCTATTTCCTGAGGCGCCAGGAAGGAGAAGACACCAGTTTCCTTGTCATTTGGCCAGCAATACTAGCAGAACGAGCCATGAGATTCAACGAATCCCTCCTGGGCATTCTGTCTTTATAGTAAGCTTCCCAGGATCACCAGGCAGAGCAAAAAGTTGGAAGATTTGGGCTGTAAGTCCCCAATGGAGTAAAGGAGAGGAGATGGTACAGCACTACATCCCTCCCTCCCTTAGCCCTTAGTCATATAGGACTTCTTTCTCTCCCTCAAACATACCAAGTGTGTCCCTGCCCCAGGGCCTTTGCCCTTACTGTCCTATCTGCTGGGAAGTGACTTTCTTTCTTTCAAAAAAAAAAAAAAAAAGATTTTATTTATTTATTGGAGAGAGAAAGAGAGCACGAGCAGGGGAAGGGGCAGAAGGAGAGGGACAAGCAGACTCCCCTCTGAGCGGGGAGCCCAATGCAGGGCCCCAGGACCCCAGGATCATGACCTGAGCTGAGTCAGATGCTTAACCAACTGAGCCACCCAGGCGCCCCAAGAAGTGACTTTCTATCACATTTCCCTATTCTATCTTCTTTGCAGCATTTATCAATTATTTTATTGACTTTCCTGTCTATGTGTAGATTATCTGTTTTCTGCTGTTAGAGCACAGGGTTTGAGAGCTCAGGAGATATGACTTGTTCATGCTGACTCCCCAGACTATAGAACATGCCTGGCACATAGTAGGGGCTCGAAACAAATCTGTCCACTGACTAACTTCTTCGCTGGCTCTCATTCCTCAAAACCTGCTTCCTAAGGTCAGAGGCTTTTGAGCCAATCAAAAAGGCCCAGCCTTGTGAGTAGAAATTAAATCCCAAGTACATTTTTTGAGAACAGAAGGGGCTCATGGGTTAAAACCTGGAGGTCAACGGCAGGGAAATCCTTCTCCCCTGAGAAATTAATCAGATGGAAATAAATTTAATCTTCTCCTTCTTCCCCTTATTACCCTAATTGGTTTAATTTTGTGGCAAACTTTTCAGCATTCTCACAATAGAAAGCAACTCATGTTGCATTGGTAGCCCAAAAAGGAAATAGCCTGTGGTTTTAGTCTAATTCACTAACAGACACTCTCTGGCTTTGAGGACCCCTCAGAGTGAAGAAGTAAATAAAGAAGATCAGAAAATGCTTTTTCCATTTCTTAGGCTTTTTTTAAATTGAAAACTATGATAAAATGATTAGGCGTGACAGTCCTCTTTTTCTGAAATTAAAAAAGAAGGTACATGATTTAGAGCACGATGTAAGACACAAATAAATGGAAGCAAAAATCTAATCAGACGCACTGGGTGTCTCATTCACTAACCTTTAACTGGTTTCAAATATTGCTGAATGCAGCCTTGGTTTTATTCCAGAACTGAGTAAATTAAACTCTTTTTGATTATCCTAACTTGGACATAAACTTTCCCCGGGGCTTATCCCAAGTCTAGTGTGCTTTGTGTCTTTATAGCAGTGTTTTGTTAAAAAAAAAAAAAAGAATACAAGGAGCTTCTATCCAGCTTTGATCTTTTTCTAACAAGAAAGACCTTTAATGTCTTGTAATTTATTAGAGAAAAGTCCAATTTGTCCTTTTATGTCCCCAAGCTCTTTTCCCCCCGCTTCTTCTCCCACTTTGCTGCCCACCAAAAACAAAGTAAAAATCAAATATTTTCAGGCTTTATACAACTTCACTGTGAGATTTCCAACCCAAGAGGTATCTGCAAATTTGCATAGAATCAGGCCAGCACTCCAGGAAATGTCTGCCATGGATACAGACTATCCTGTTAAGAAAGGAATCAATTATTGTCCCTTGATACCAGACTTATTTTAAACAGGTGAAAATGCTGTTTTCAGAAGGTGTGGGAAGTGATTTCTCTACTGTGTTTGCAACCCACCCAGGACACCCAAATGTATGTGCAAAAATCTTCTGAAAGTCTTGAACAAAGTGTCAAAATAGAAACTAGTACCACTGTCAACAGAAGGAGAAGGTACTGGGGACTGTCATCCCGGTGCCACAGGTGCCTCTCGCCCATCCCCATCCCCTTTGTTCTCGACTTGGTGGCATGAATATGAGGTAGAAGCCTCTCTTCTGTCCCCCAGCTCTAAAGTTGAATCCACCACTTGTCAAGCAGCAAGGCAAACTCTCCCAGCCGTCACCACGAGTCAGCTCACCCGAACAGATGTTGACAGTTTGGTTTACAAAGAATAGAGCCGGAGAAAGACGTGGGGGGGGGGGGGGGGGTGACAGAAAATGGACGGGACAATGATGTTGTTCAAAGAGCCTGGCTTTCAAGGACACACCGGTCTCCAAATTCCCCAGGTATCCCTGTTTCTGCTCTTTCTCTTTCTCCCTGCACTAGAACATCAATATGTGGCAAACCTTCTTTGTCACATGGCCTCGACTCTCTGCTACCCACCTCCTCTCAGCCCTTCCTCCTTCTTGGTGGTTCCTCATGCTTGGAGAAACCTCCTAGGACCATCTTATGGGGTGGTTTATAGATCATACAGAACAGCAAAATGTCCTCCAAAGTTTGGGGTCAACATGGGAATGATAACTCCTCATTTTCCAAGAGTGATTTTGTGATTTATGAGAAATATAGATATTTGATCTCTGTTCCCGTTTCTGGCACAGAGTTCCTAAAACCTTTGGAATTTCCTAAGTAATGAGAGCACTAAAGGTGTCCTTTGTTATGTTAATGAAGTAAATTTTGGAAAGAACCTAGGGTTGAGGGTTGGTTGCCAGGAGAACCAACCTTGTGTTTAAAGGGTTGGAACTTTTAGTCCCACCCCCTTGACCTCTGATGAGGGGAAAAGGGCAACGGGCTAGAGACTGAGTTTAATCACCAACGGCCAATGACTTAATCAAACATGCCAACTTCATGAAGCTTCCAGAACACCCTAAAAGGATGGTGTTCGGAGAACTCTGAGGTCAATGAACATGTGTTGAAGCAGGGAGAGTAGCATGCCTGGAGCAGCAATGGAAGCTCTGAGCCAATTTCCCCTTACCTTGCCCTATGCATTCCTTCCACCTGGCTGGTCCTGACTTACATCCTTTTATAATAAACAGGTAATCTAGTGAGTAAAATGTTTCTCTGGGTTCGTGAGCAGCTCTAGCAAGTTAATTGAACCCAAGGAGTGGGGGGATTGGAAACTCCAAGCTTAGCTAGGTCAGAAGCACCGGTGATTAACTGGGTCTACAACTGGCATTTGGAGTTGGTGGGGAGGGCAGTCTTGTGGGACTGAGCTCTAACCTGTGGGATCTGAAACTACCAGCAGTTAGTATTAGAGGTGAGTTAATTGCTTGGTAGTATTGGAAAACCCACATGCATGCTGGAATTGGGTATACAATTCTACCAAGTAAGTATTACATCAGTTAAGGGGGCTTTCAGAGACAAGTAACAGAGAACTCAACTCAAACTGGACCAAACATTAAGGAGATTTAAGGGAAGAGAGTGGCTTCAGATAAGGTCACATCAGCAGCCTAATGACATCCATGCCCTGAGGTCCTTCCTTCTCCCCAACTACTATCCACAACATCCATATTTCCCCACATGTTTGCAAGAGGCAACCAGTGGCAATGGAGCCTACAAGTAAATTTTCACATCCAGTGAGAGAAAGCAAAGAAATCTCTGCCCCAGCATGGAATATAAATCTTTCCATGATCTAATCTGATTGGGTTAATTTGGGTCACTGACGTAACCAATAGCTCTCACCAGATTAAACCAGTGGTTCTCAAAGTTTTCCAACTTGGGATCTTTTTAAAATCCTAGAAATTACTGGGGACCCCAGAGATCTTTTGTTTAGATGGGTTATCCATTGATGTGTACTGCAGGGCCGATACTAAGAAATTTTAAAAATATGGCGCGCCTGGGTGGCTCAGTCGTTAAGCGTCTGCCTTCAGCTCAGGTCATGATCCCAGGGTCCTGGGATGGAGCCCCGCATCGGGCTGCCTGCTCAGAGGGAAGCCTGCTTCTCCCTCTCCCACTCCCCCTGCTTGTGTTCCTTCTCTCGCTGCCTCTCTCTGTCAAATAAATAAATAAAATCTTTAAAAAAAATAAAAAAAGAAAATTTAAAAATATGTATTTATCAATTAATTTTAAAATAACAATAAACTCATTACATGTTAACATAAATAACATGTAATGAAAAATGACTATTTTTTTTAAAGTTTAGTGAGAAGTATGGCATTGTTCCACATTTTTGCAAATCTCTTTAATTTCTAGCTTAATAGAAGACAGCTGGGTTCTCATATCTGCTTCTGCATTCAATCTGTTGCAAGACCACATGACAGCCTCTGGAAAAATCCAGTGTATACTCATAAAAGAATAAGTGAAAAAAGCAAATAATGACTTAGTCTAAAAATAGTTTTGACCTCCCAGATGCCCTGGAAGGGTCTCACGGCCACACTTTGAGAACTGCTGTGCTTAGACTTATCAGAACTGTCTCCTGAAGATGGGGATGGGGTGGACCTCTGAACAAAACTGGATCCTGATGGAAAAGGGAAAGGGGTCTGGGTTTCAGTGGCAATCAACTGTGTCACCTTCACTGATAAAAAAAGCAGACAAACAGACAAAAACAACTGCCATCTACCATCTCCTACATTTTTTTGTTTTATGAGCATTCTGATATGAAAGACATTGGATGAACACAATTTCAAGATGAAGGGTAGTAGTTTTGATTGAATACATAAAATTTTATGAAAAACTTACCATGTGGTTGGACATGGAAGGAGGGAAGAAAGAAATGATGGTCTGCAGCTTGAGAAGCACAAAGAAGAGGATGGCATTTACTGAATGAAATAGAGAACAAGATTGGGGCTGGGGGGCAGGTTTGGGGCAGAAATTATGAATTCCACTCTTTACATGTTGAACTTGTTGGGTCCTGGGAGACAGCAAGTGGACAGGTCAGGACTAAATGCAGAGATCTGGAGCCAAGAGAAGGGTCATGGTTAGAGGAAAAGCTTTGGAAATCATACATATGTGAGTGACAGCTGAAGGCCCTGCAGGAGAAGAGGTGGCCCTGGGGGACAGGACAGACAGGAGGTGAGAGACAGCATAAGGGGAACCCAGAGTGGCACCCATGGCAGAGGATAATGAAGAGGAGTTGTCAGAATGCTAGGAAGTCATGTTCCAATCAATGATCTTGAGAGCGTTCAGGAAGAGAATAGGATGGTGAAGCAAACATGTTATGAGCCAGGCTCTAGAAGGCTGTGTGTGGGCATGGATCTGATTTGCTGGCAGCCTTCATGGTTAGCCTCTTGCCTCCAGTGCCTGCAGCCTCAAGCTTCCTCCCTATCTAAAAACAAAAACAGAGAACAAAAAAACTGCATTCAGAAAAAAAATCTCTAGGGGCACCTGGGTGGCTCAGTCAGTTAAGCATGGGACTCTTGACTTCCAGCCAGGTCATGATCTTGGGGTATGATATCCAAACCTGCAACCGGCTCCATGCTGAGCGTGGAGCCTGCTTGGGGTTCTCTCTCTCCCTCTCCCTCTACCCCCACGCCCCATTCATGCTCACATGCTCTCTCTCTCTCTAAAAAAAAAAAAAAGGAATCTCTAAAAAATTTTTTTGAAGATTTTATTTACTTATTTGACAGAGAGAGAGAATAAGTAAGCAGAGAGGTAGACAGAGGGAGAGGGAGAAGCAGGCTCCCTGCTGAGCAGGGAGGCTCAATGTGGGGCTCAATCCCAGGACCCTGGGATCATGACCTGAGCCGAAGGCAGATGCTTAACCAACTGAGCCACCCAGGCATCCCTCTAAAAATTATTTTTAATAACTGTATAGTAGTCTGCCATTTGGATGTGCCATGCATAAGTGTAAGTACTCATAGTAGGTATACTGGCAAAAAAAAAAAATAAAGCAAGACACCAAACAGTATATGAAGCATGATGCCAGTTTTGGGGGTCTACCTAGATACATCAGTATGAGCTTGTAATGTGTATAAATCGACCCACACGTGGTTAAATAAAATGAGGCGCCCGAAGAAGTGTGCTTAGTCAGGATTTGGCTCTTTAGTTCTACTGCGTGCAGATGCTAGTCCGTAACTGATGAGATTTCTAGGGGGTGGGAGGGTTTCAGTGCCAGGTGGCTGGAGAGGCCAAGGAACAGTTTCTTGGGAAAGAGAGAAGAGACAATGAGACAGTTTCCACCAGGATTAAAATTTTGGAGAAAGCACACAGATGTTTAAAGTGTATGGGAGAAAGGCGAGATTTGTTGCATAGTGTGATATAAACATCTCCATCATCCCCCAATGAATTCTAGAACAATCTCCATTACCCGGCAATGATTTGGAAATTGGAACGGGTAGGACAAGGGGACCTGGGGAGACTTGGTTACTTGGGAGTTACAGCACAATACTAACAGCAATAATAACACGGACAGTTCTCAGTTCTTGAACCAGACAGTTCTCACTAATCTTCAAAACAGCCTTATAGCATAAGCACCATGATTATCCCCATTTTAGAGCTGAAGCACCTGAGACAGGGAGGAGTCCATTGTCTGTAGAAGGTCACAGAGCTAGTAACTGGCTTGGCACCTGCTTAGAGATCCTGCTTTTAGCCTCCGCACACCACTATGCCTTCAGTAAACTAAGCAGTACACCTATTAGAACTGGAACAAAAGCTCTGCAGTTGTCTCTGAGTTATACAAGCATGGGCGATTTGGGTTTCCTTGTTTATGCATTTTCCATGTATTTCATCTTTTCTACAGTGATGAAGTGGTACTTTTACAATCATATGAAAATATGAAAAGGATCTTATTACATCATCAATTACATAAACATTAGTTACAACTGATCAGAGCATAAATGAGACCTCTCTTAGAAGGATTTACGTTTTAGTAAGAAGCAAATTCCTAACCAGAAGGAGAGAGATTTCTCATCAGCAAGCAGGCTGGGAAATGCTAGAAGGGAGGGGAAATCTCTCCAACTCTGAAGTCACCCCACTGCTCACCACCAATGCCTGGCCCCAGTGGTGCTCCCTAGAGCAGCCCCTTGGAAAGAAGGGAATTGAAGGGATAGTGACCCCCCAAACAGAAGTCAGAGCTTAAAGAATGTGTGAGCCCCTGACTTGTTCTTTGAGGTGCCCCCTTAAGTTAGCATGATATTACACAGTAAGTGCTCAGGAAATGCTTAGTAATTCATGTGATTTCCACGTTCACAGATGACCTGTAAAGAAGGAAAGAAGGTATACTTCCCCCAAGAAGGAAGTTTAAGAGGGCTCTGAAGCCAAGGCATGGGACGCCACAGAGACCAATTCATTACCCTGGAGATATTTCCCAACATGACCAACTCCAGCCAGCCTAGGAGCAGTGAAGAGGCAGAGGGATGGTCCCCGGACGCTTGATGACTCTAATGACCTGAGCACAGGCAGCGTGCCCCAACTGAAAAACAAGCAACCAACCAAAAATAACAAAATACCTCCAGGTCTGGGTTTGAGTCCCAGCTCATAGAGGTTTGTAGAATTCGGGGTTTGATGGGACCTCATGGATCTTCCCATCCCTACTCCCAGCCCACGTGCAAACCCCTCCTACCATCTTGCCACCTGGTGACCCTCCAACCTCCCTCTGACCACCCCTCCCTGGGTCCCCAAAGAGCCCATTCTATGAACAATCCTCAGAAAAATGCAAACATCTCTGGAAGTGTCGCTCACATGAGAGGCAGATGCTCTGAATTCCTTAGGACGTGAAGCCTGGTTGACAAGCAAGCCACAACGTTCACGAGACTCACCTCTGCCCTCTCTCACACCCTCTAGGCCACAGTCTGTCATCAGAGCAACCCAACCACCCCCCCCACCCCCCACACCGCCGATGCCCTTGAGAATGCTGGATTCATTTCTTCAAGCCCTATTTCCAGATAAGACAAGTCACCACTCACTCTGTGAACCTGATCAAATCTCCAACCATTCTTAGGCCTTCATTTGTTCATCTGGAAAATGAGAAAGTTAGATGAGACAATCTCTTGCTGAAATCTAAGGCTAACACTGTGGATCCTGTGATTACCCTTGAGGGTAACGTGGCAGGTGGGGAGAGAGAAAGTACTCAGGATTCATGTGGGAGTCACACCTGAGCTCCAGGTAAAAATGGCCTTGGCACTTAGCAAAGGCTCAATCATGAAAAGTGGGTGTATTAGCACTTGAGAGCAGGATGGCTCCCAAGGTCCAGGTACACACCGCAAGGCCAGGGTCTCAGGTCAGCTGAGGGGAAGGTCCCACCTGCCCAGCATCTGTCAGGCTGCAGGGGAGGGTACCTAGAGCTCCCACTTACACCAGACCTCCAAAAGCACACCTACCCAGCATGGCTCTGGGCCCACAAGGGCATGGGGAGATGGGGTCTTTTCCAGGGGAGGCTCCCAAAACTTGCTTACAGGGCTGAGGCAACCACTGAGGTAAGGGATAAGGGGTAAGCCAGCAGGGAAAGCAGGCAAAAATACAAATCTGGATACCCGAGTCGCTGCCCAGAAAGGCTCGCCCGTTGCACAGACAGGATGGGGTGGCACCAAGATACGCCTGCTGTGTTCCTCAGCCCCGTCCTGGCACAGAGCCGGCCTGGCAGGGTGGCAGCGTGAAGGCACGAGCTCCAGCTGAGATTGCCTGGCTCCCAGCCCCACTCCACCCCCTGATTCACAGCTGGACTACTTGGATCCAGCAATTAACCTTTCTAAGCTCAGTTTCCTCATCTGTATAATGGGGATGCTATTAACCTACTCATAAGGTTCTTACGGGGATGAAGCTGGATGATTTCAATAAGCACTCAGGGAAGTGTCCAGAACCTAAGTCACGATAGGGTTACTTAGCAGCAGTGGTCATCTCTGTCCGCCCTTAGACCTGCCCTCGCCCAGCCCCATCCCAACAACCGAGCTACTGCCCGTTCCCGAAGTTCCTGGGTTGGGGGGAGATGATGAAAGGAAGGGGGCAGGAGGGAAACCCATCCCTAGGGATGAACCAGAGGAAAGAGTCTTTTCCTTCCCTGTGCTCCACACCCAGGGTGCCCCCGTAGCTCCTGGCGGGGGGCTGCAGAGGCGGCGGCTGTACCCACAGCTGACGTGGACTCGGGCCCAGTTCTGCTGGGTGGCCTAGAAGCATGGCTGGCAGAGAGGGCATAAGGGACAGAGGTGAGCAGGGGGGTCATGGCACGTGGTGGAGAGATGGGAGAAGGAATGTTTTGCAGTGATGTGAATGGGGAGAAAAAGGAAAATTAGTGGCCAAAACCCAATGCAGAAAGTGGAACAGGGAATGATTTTATACTACAAGTAGGTGCAAATACCGCACACTTACACTAAAAAAAAAAAAAAAAAAAGTTGTTTATTTGAAATTCAGATTTAGCCGGACAGCCTATGTCTTTATTTGCTAGATCTGGCCGTGTTGGCAGGAAGCATGAGGACAGCAGGATGGAGAGGGTCCTGAGGCCGGGAAGAGGGGAGCTGGGCTCAGCCTAGGAAAGAAGGAGGAAGAACAAGGGCCAGCAAGATGTGCAGGAGTCAAGGGAGACCCCGCAGTGCTTAGGCTACGAAAGGTGACAAGCCGGTCGGGCAGAAGAGAGAAGACAGAGCACTCCAGCCTCGCATGCAAAGGCCCATTGTCTGAAACAGCTCGTGTTCTGAGAACAGTTGGCGCCCAGGGTCGCCGGTGCAGCAAGGTGGTGGGGACACGTCAGGAGGTGATCCTCACTCAGAACACATTCACACAGAACTCTGTGAGCGGCTACAGTGTGCCAGGCTCTCTTCCTGGGACAGGTAGTGAGCTGACAGACAAGCTCGAGGCTCCCACGGTGTGGTTTACATCCTAGCAGGAAGCGAGGCCATTTCCAACAATAAATAAGCAGAGGGGCTGATGAGAGCCAGCAACAGCCAGGACAAACCCCCTCTCCCATATTTACCTGGCTAACTCCAAGTCATCTTTAGGTTTTACCAGGATATTAGTCCCTGGAGGAAGTCTCTCCTAAAGCCTGTAACGGGCTGGGAGCCCTCCTGAGTTTTCCCCAGCTGCCGCACTTAGCACCCGGGATTGAATGGAGTGCTCCCTTCTCTGTGCCACACACGAGCCGGGAGCTCCCTAAGGAAGGGGAAATCTCCAGTACCCAGCATGGTGACTGGTACCTAGCACATGCTGAAGCATGATCTATTGAAGAAATGTGTGGGTTTTGGATATAAGACCTGGCTAAGTGCATCCTGGTGGAGAAGCCTAGTCCAGTTGGGATTATGCATCTGGCAATAGGAAAAGGATCAGGTGTTTAAAATCAGATTTTTCAGGGGGCCTGGGTGGCTCAGTCGTTAAACGTCTGCTTTCGGCTCAGGTAATGATCCCAGGGTCCTGGGATAGAGTCCCACATGGGGCTCCCTGCTCCACGGGAAGCCTGCTTCTCCTTCTCCCACTCCCCCTACTTGTGTTCCTTCTCTTGCTGTGTCTCTGTGTCAAATAAATAAATAAATAAAATCTTTAAAAAAATAAAATAAAGTCAGATTTTTCAACTCCAATATATGGGTGGTATGTTGGGAGTCCAACATACTTGTCCCATACTAGGGAAAGTATAAAGCCTCATAAAGTTAAATAAGGTTCCTTGGTGGCCACAAATAGGACTAACCCTGGCAGACTTGAAGAAAAAAACAAGCTGTACCACACAAACAATAACAAAACCCACTTGGAGGTAGGGATTATTTTGGGGGCTAACCCAGGTGGCTCACAGAAACAACAACAACAAAAGCTGGGAGTCAAGTTTAGAAAGGCCGGATCCAGAGTGGGTCCGGGTGTCTGGATGGAGCAGGGAAGAAGCTCTGTGTGCTCAGGACCCGTGGGGCATGACAGTGTGGCTCATCCTGCTCATTCACATCAACTATGTCCCAGGAGAGATCTGGCTGGTATAGCTTGGGGCACGGACCCACCTCTTGGTTGAACCAGGACAGGACACCTCTTGGTTAGCCAAGGACAGGACTTTATGGAGACCAAGACACACCCATGAATGATTTTACCCTATGAAATGAGGGTGGTGTCATCAGAGACAAGAGAAAATGGATGCCCAACAGCCAATACACAAGCGTCCTTGTAATTTGGAAGCTTTGCCAAACTGTCAGAATGCAAAGTACTTGCATGAGTGAGCCAAGAACACCACGAAGCCTCCTTCTATGGTCATTTCTAAGGAAAATCATATACAAACCACTTCCTAAGATTATCTGAATGGAGCATCGACTGGAAATAGGAGAGTAAATAAGGTAATATCTTCAGCTGTTTCTAGAGCTACAAGAATCAATGTTTCAGGAGGGCCACGGAAGCCTGGAAGTTTTGATATCCTCTATTATGTGTCTTTTCTAAGTGAGACAGTGTGAAGTCCTGCTCTTTCATTTTTTGGCATGGTGGTGATGGGCGTGGCGGGGCACGATGGAGGGAGCTGTTAGAATAACCAGCTTCAGGCTGAACAGGTAATGTCTACTTTACGTGTCGATGTGCCTTCAGTGGTGGAGGTGAACATGTCGGGATAGACACCAGGTGTGCTGCTGCAAAGCTCACTGTATTGGAGCACCTGGGATCTGCAGATCTGGAGGAGCCTCCCCGTGCAAGCAACTGTCAGGAATGATAGATGCCCAAGAGCTCAGGGAGGAGGAAGGCACACACGAGAGGCCTGAGCTCTGGGCACCTGTGGGAACTGAGTTCCATTCTCCTCATCCTTGACTATCAAGGATTGACGACTGGCGATTCTTTCCAGGTTGCCCAGAGGACATGGGAGCCAAGGCACTGGAGGAGCGATTGGAGAGGTAGTGGGAATAGTGCAAGAGTTATCTGAGCAGAGTGGACGAGAGAGAGGGAGAGCGGAGCAGAGTGGTAATGGGGGGAGGGGGTAATGGAGCAGAGAGCCAATGGGGGAGACCAAGAGGTGATTTCCTGTGTCAGTAAGAAACTGGGATGATTTTCCTCTGAAACTGTTATTTTGGAGAAGGAATCCTATTCTCCAGCTGTAATGCCAATCCCCTTTCTCCTCATTTTTAAAGCTCAAGAGTCTGTCCTGCCCCTCCTACATTGCCCTGCTCAGTTTGGGTGTCCTTACACCTCCCATTTCCGTTTCCTACTCACAGTCTTGAAGAGACCTTGTATAACAAGCAGTCACGATGTTAAAACCCACAGATGCTCTTCCCCAGTTTTTAAATAAATAATAGCAGTCCTGTTCATGGATCTCGTCCCATCCAGAAAAGCACGCTCACGCAATCCCATCGGGGATCACGTCAGCCCTGTGAAATACGTAGGGTTGGCATTATTTTTCTTCAAAGCTAAGAAAAGAGTACTGAAGAAGTAAAGCTATGTGTTCAAGATAATGTAGCTAGTAAGGAGCAAAGTGGAGCACTTAATCCTGGACTGCCTTTTTTCTTACTCTCAGAAACATCTTTTCTACGTCTGTTTTAAACACTATTGACAGGTTCTACAGTGACACTTATCTGAAATCTGTACACAAGCAGTTCACATCGAATCATCTTTTTTTTCCCAAGCGTGATTGAGGAATGGTTGACAAATAAAAATTGCATATATTTAAGGTGTACAATGTGGTGGTTTGACATAGGTATACGTTGTATAACGATTACCGCAATCAAGCTATTTCACCTATCCATCACTTCTTAATCATTGTTGAACAAGACATTCACATTTTTCTTCACATTGGGCCCCACAAATTCTGTTGCTGGTCCTGCACAGGACTTTGGTTTGGTGGTTGGCGGTGGACAAGAGCAAGGAAGCACAGAGCCATGGCTGCAACAGGCTACTATCTTGCAACCATGAGAAAAACCAGCCTGAGGACCAAACCAACACTTAGAGAAGGACTGACCTGAGAGAATCACAGAGAGCAGGAGCCCTGATGGAGCCATGCCTAAAGTCCATCACTCAGCTGGACTTCTTGATCATATAAGTTAAAAACATCCCCATCTTGGCATAAGCAGATTTCAGAGAAATTTCCTTTTACTTGCAACTGAGCAGATCCTAACTGATACAATAACAAATGACAGCTGTCAATGCATTCACTTAGACACTTAGAGCCACACCTATAGGACAGGAATGGGTGACCTCAGCTACCTCCCCTACATATTCTGCACTCCGGTCCCATCTTCCCCATGCAGTCTGTCCTGCCCACTCACTCCAGCTCCTGGGGTCACTCACTCATCAGAACTCTCCCTCGTGGTATCTTGTATTGACATTTAACTCTTAAGTTGATGTTTAGCTTTTGGTGGACACATGCCTTACCACCTTCCAAAAGCTCCTTCAGGACCTGTCATAATTGAGTAACATCTGCCACAGGACCTAGGGCAGGGCTCTGCACTCAGTGAGTACTCAACAAAGAACTGTTGACTCATTGGCCCACCTCCTCTAGCAGGTGCTATGCAAGAATTTCCCCTTTGTCAGCTTTGGAGAAGCTTAGTTTTCTGGTTTGCAAGATGGAGGATCCAACCAAATAATGTTAAAAATTGGCCAGTGAAGGGGAGGTTCCAGGGACTTCTTGAAGTGGCGGGGACAAGATACCTGTTCTTTGTGCCAACTATAGACAAGATCCAAAAGAATGGCGTTCTACCCCAGCTGGAGATATTTGAGTTAGGTACTGAGAAGTTTATCTCTCTACTGGCGCTCTGATATACCTTCAAAGAAGGCTGTGGTGTTTTCTGGACACTTCTAGAAAAGGGGGACACCCATTTCTAGTATGGTTGGCGTGAGGTGCTCACTGTGGATGAGTAGACTGATGTTCTTTTGCAGGCCTGGGGTGGAAAGAGAGCAAAGACAGCAGGGGGCCAGAGGTCAAGCCTAATTATCCAGCAGTCCCACCGCATTGCCATGCCAGCCCCAAAAGCTGTATCCAGGGCCCCGCCTCTCTCTCCAGGGTGCGCCCAAAGGGAGTGGTCTGGGGGCAAACCAGTGTGAGGCAGGGATGAGGCTGTGAGGAATGAGGGACATAATTCCCCTCCAGCAATCTGAGCTCTTGGGAGAAAGGTATGGCATAAATATCAGGTCTTATTATTATGAATCAGAATTTTTTCTCTTTAAATCCCTTCTCCACTTAATACTCTCAATGATGAACTATTTCTAGGAAAAGGGAATCGGAGACTGGTTTTCCAACTGAGTGGAGGGTTTTGGATGCTTTCAACCAGGCTTCCCAGATGGGTTTTTTTTTTCCTCTTGGGATCAGATGTCGTTGACTGACCAGATACCATCCTGTCTAAACAGGGAATTCCGTATCCCCGACCCCTCCCCGACCCCAGCCTGCCCCCCTACTTGTCCCCCTCTTTTATTTACTCTTTGACCTGAACATAATATAAATATTTAATCTCCTTTATTACTTGAAAATTATCTGTATTTATTCTGTTTATTTAGTGATGGTTACTTAAAAACAAAACGAAAACTATAGGATCAGGTCAAACAACCAGTTTGTCTGATTTTTCCACTGAGGTAATCCCTGCTGGTATTTAATTTCAATAATTGACTGGTTGCTCCCCAAACACAGCTCAGATTTTCCCAATTCCCTTGCTTTCGGCCTCCCCCTCCATGCCGCCACATCCCTTCTCTGCCTGGCAAAATCCCACTCACCTCTCAAAAACCTATTTCCAGCACCCCCTCATCTGTGAAGACGCCCCTGAATTGTCTGGCCCCCTCTGCAGCTGGACCACACTGCCCCATCTGTGTTCCCAGGGCCTTGGGTATCATCACAGCCAGCCACTCCCTGGTGCCCACTGGGAGGCAACACAATGGAGCTGTCTCAATAGGACTCCAGAACACACTTCCTCACGTCAGATACAGACCCTACGACTTTCTAGTTCTGAGACCCATCGCAAGTGTCCTAACTTTTCTATGGACCAGTGAGTCCATCTTACTAGGTTTTGCTTGATATGCTCCTGGCTTCAAAGAGATGGGTATAATCCTCAGGGGTTGCATAGATAAGGAAGAAAAGGGAACTAACCAGAGGAATAAAGATGGGGATGAGGGAAATTATAAAAAAGGAAGAGGTGGGAAAAGAGGAGGGTTTTTCTAGAAAGGAAAGAACAGATCATTTGGAAGTGGCTGAGGCACCAAACATCTTACCCCTAAGTATCCACACCTCAACCTAGCAGCTGCTGTGGCCTATGGTTTGGGAGGCATGGGTTAATTTGTCAGCTAGCTCTGTGTTTCTGCACACCGGTGAGGTCTGGGGCTGAAGCTCAGGTGCAGTGACAGGATGAGACCTGAGCAGGCAGGTCCCAGCAGTCTGTCCTGGCACAGCTCACAAAGTCTGCCTCCCGGGAAGGACCTAGCTTTGGGACTATCCCAGCCTGCCCCTGCCAAGCCAGATCTGCTTAGCCTAGCGCTAGGAGAAGCCCATGGCTGTAAAACTCAGGGATCAATGTACCCTTTTAACACGCAAGTCAGCCCATGCCAGTCCCTTGCTCTCAGTGCCCTGACGGCTTCCCCAGTCACTCGGGCTATAGTCCCGGGTATTTAACATGGTCTGGCCCCCTGGCTTCCTCTCTACACTTGGTCCCCACCTGGCCTCCTTGCGGTTTCTTTCTTTCTTTTTTTTTTTAAAGATTTTATTTATTTAGAGAGAGAGAGAGAGCACATGAGACAGGGGAGGGTCAGAGGAAGAAGCAGACTCCCCGCTGAGCAGGGAGCCTGACGCAGGACTCGATCCAGGGACTCCAGGATCATGACCTGAGCCGAAGGCAGTCGCTTAACCAACTGAGCCACCCAGGCGCCCCCTCCTTGCGGTTTCTTAAATACACCAGACTGGTTCCTTTCTAAAGGCCTTTGCACTTGCTGTTCCTTTTCTGCGGATTCACCCCTCCAGGTACATGCATGGGTTGCCCCCTCCTTTTGTCCAGGTCTCTGCTCAAATGGCAGCTCTTGGGCAATGGCTGCCACACTGACCTTATCTAAGGGAGGCCCCATCATTCACTCCCCACTTACCTGCTGTACTCACCTGCATAACACTCACTTCACCTGTATTACATCTGCTACCTACTTGCTTGTTGCTTTACTTGGTTTTTGTCAGCCCCTCTCCCTGTACACACTCCGTGATTACAGAGACTGTATTTTGTTCACTGCTGTATCACTGAAGTACCTGGCACATCATAGATGGTCAAGAACAGTGGTTAAGTGGATAACGGAATGCAGAACTCCAACCCTCTCATTCACAGGGAGGAACCCAGGGCCCAGAGCAGGAAGATGCTGTTGGAGGTCACACTCACCAGCTGGAGTGTCGCAGATCCTGAATTCAGCCCATGTCTCCTGGCTCCCAGATGGAGGCTTTGGTGCCACTCCGTGCTGTGATCTGAGGACTGGTCCTTGCACCCTCACTGTTCATAAACACACACATACTTGAGTCTCTTCGCATCTCTTACTCCAAGTAAGTTCTGAACTTGAATGAAAAGGTGTTTCAAAAACCCAGATCAAGTTCTCTCAGGTCTTCCCTTCCAAGATGACCAAGAAAAAAAGGAATAACAGTTGTGCCACAAAGAGACGAGCCATGGGCGGCCTATTTGCTACACCTGCTGTGCCTATCGCGTGCCCAAAGACAAGGCCATGAAGAAGTCCATTATTCAGAACATAGTAGAGGCCACCACCATCAGGGACATTTCTGAGGTTAGTGTCTTCGACACCTGTGTGCTTCCCGAGTTGTATGTGAAACTCCATTTCTGTGTAAGCCATGCCATTCACAGCAAGGTACTTTTGTGAGGCACAGAAGGACGGAACACCCCCACCCCAAATTAAACCCACAGGTGCTGAAGAAAAACTGTTCTCTGGAAAAAAAAGAAAAGAAAAGAAAAAAGAACCCAGGGGTTGAGACGATCATAAGGCTCGGGGAGCCAGTCATGAACTAGTTCCACAGAGGGCAGGACAAGAGTCTAGTGGGTTTGGTTGGATTGGAATTTGGTTGGGTTTGGTTTCCAACAAGGTCAAGTGGAACTGGAATGGGTATCCAAGACAGTGTAATGGAATCAGAGCCCTACAGAGACAGGAGAAAGTCACAGCTATCCTTTCAGTCATTTAGCAAATATTTATTGAGCACCTACTAGAGTATTTTGGTATATCTAAGGACAGGTGCATGGACAGGATGACCTGGGAGGCCTCATAGCCCATGGAACCTCATCCTGTATGACTTTGTCTTCAAAGGACCTCTTTGTAGAACAGCTTCTTCATTAACTGAAGCCCTGAGTACTAGGGACAAGAAGTATCCAACAAAAAAAGACACAAGCTTCTTCCTCCTCTTTGCTCTGCTTCAGCAACTTGGATACCAATGATAACCATTTCATGGAGGCGTGGATACTGGGCTACCCAGACCCTCCATGGCTCATTTTGTCCATCCTCCTGCCCCTAAGAATGAACTGTACTTTCTTGGACCCAGGCAAGGGTGGGTCTTTTAGAGATTCCCATCATAGTTAATTCCATAGTGTCCCTTGGTCCACTTTTCTTGACTATCGGCCTTTTATACATCTCTGCTATACCCGTTTAAGTTCTTCTCTAAAGTTAGTCTCAGTTATCATAGGTAATTCCATAGACACCAGACCCCCCTTTGGCACCACTTACTAAAGACTACATTAAAATTTTAATCAATCAGCAGCCAGCAAATAAGCACTGGACATCAATCATATACAAAAATCTGTGGTAGATTTAGGCAGAGGTATGAAAGGAAGGCAGAAGAAAGAGCAGTGGGTCTGGAGACAGATATTAAGTTGGAATCACAGCTCTGACACTTGTCCCCATGAGGACAAATCCTCTTCCTCATGTCAGGTTTATCATCTGTGAAACGGGGTGACCAATTCTTGCTCCATCTAACACACTGGATTGTTGTGAAGCTCAATAGAAAAAAAAATACAATAAGCAGGGGCTTTATAAACTGTAAAATTCCATAGAACTATGAGTCAGATGCAAGATGGTTCAGTGGAAAAACACTGAACTTCCAGCCACAAGGCTGAGTGGGCCTGACTCTGTCACTTACTTCCCTTGGGACTTTCGGCAGGTCATTTCCTTCTCTGTAAAAAATGGCTTCTTGTGCAGATTGAGACACTGAATGTAGAAGCATCCATCATTAGCCCCTGGTACTTAGCAGATTCCCCATCTGTATTTGTTCATTCATCTGCAGGTGACAAGGGGCAAGAAGTACATGCAAGCTGACTGAGAAGAGACTGCAATAGTGGTGAACACCTCGGTCCCACCAGGCTTGAAGGGTCAGCCTGGCAGCAATGGGAAACTAGACCATAAGGGCCATGAAGGGGAGAGGGAGGGTGAATGCCAGACTAAGGAGTCTGGGCTTGGGAGAGCCATTTATAGGCATTAAGGAGCCATTGATGGTTTTAGGACAGCAAGGTAATAGATGAAAGGTATTTCTGTTCTTTGTGGAAAGTGGCTCAGAAAGGGGGAATATTCTGGAACTGTTGGGTTCTCCTCTCCAGGGCTGGTGGCTAACTTGCTGGAATGGAACATGGGCTTCAGAGGGGCAAGGCCTGACCAGCACCTCTTCTGACATAGCTAGATCTCAGAGCAAAACCTGCCCAGATTGCTAGAACTTGGGCCTTGTATTCATCATATATAGCTGGGTAACAAATTACTTCAAAAAGTAGTGGTTAAAACTAATAAGAAATGTTTATCATCTCACAGTTTCTGTGGGTTAGAAATTTGAGAGTGTGCTACCTGGGTGGTATAGACTCTGGGTCTCTCATGAAGCTGTAGTCAAGACATTGACCCAGACTGCAATCATCTGAGGGCCTGACTGGAACTGGGCCATCCACTTCCGAGATGGCATTCATATGGCTGACAAGTTGGTGCTGGTTGTTGGCAGGAAGCCTCTGTTACTCAACCGATGAACCTCTTTACAGGGCTGCTTGAAAGGGGTCATGACGTGGTGACTAGCTCCCCAGAGCAAGTGTCCAAGACAGAGCAAGGCAAAGGCTACAACATTTGATGCACTAGCCTCAGAAGACACACACACTCATTTTCATGGTATTCTGTTGGTCACACTGGCTAATTCTGGTACAGTGTGGGACGGGGCCTACATAGGGAGTGATCAAGGATCATTGGGGCCTTCTTCAGGGCTGGCTACGATAGCAGGGAGAGTGGAATGTCAAAGAGAATGATCTCGGAATCAAACAGACCTGGGTTCAAATTTCAGGTACTTGACTTATTCCCTGTGTGACTTCAAGCAAGTCGCTTAAATCTCAGGCTTGAGTTTCTTCTCTGCAAACTGGTAATAAAATTAAGAGTCACAGCATCATAGAGGGTTGTGAGGAGTCAGCAAGGTGGAGCGCACAGGGCGCTTGGTCTGGCTCCAAGCCCAGAGTCCACATTTGGTAGATATTAGCTTTATTTACTGGTATAATGCACAGGCAGGTAGGTAGAGAGCTGTTCTAGAAACACAAGCCATTCCTGTGGTAGGCTGAATAATGCCTTTTCTGGGTGTCCCTGTCCTAATTCCCAGAATCTATGAATATGTTACCATAGATGGCAAAAGGGATTTTACAGATGTAAGCCAGTGATCTTGGGATGGGGAGATGGTCCTGGATTATTAGCTGAGTGGAGGCAATGATGCCATCACATGGGTCCTGAGGAGAGTCAGGCAGTGGTGATACAGAAGTGAGAGGGGGAAGTGATGACAGAAGCAGAAACCGGAGTCAGGCAGCCAAAGGCCAAGAGGCCAAAGTATGCTGGCAGCTTGAAACTGGAAAAAGCAAGGAATGGATTCTCCTCTGGAGCTTCCACAAGGAACCATCCCTCTTGTCACCCTAATTTTAACCCCCTTAAGGTTCATTTCTGACTTCTGACCATGAGAACTAGAAGACAATAAATCTGTGTGGCTTGAATCCACTAAATTTTCAGTCTTTGGTTATAGCAGCAATAGGGAGCTGACAGGATCCTTTGAGGGCCTGGGGAGGAGGATGGACAGGGAGAGAAAGGATAAAGGGAGACAGAAGGAAGGGTGCATCTTCTGGAAACCATCGCTCTCTCACAAAACAGAGTGACAGCCCTGATCCTGGGGGCTCGGAGAGCTATCTGAGCAAGAGGCATGGATTTAGGACCCAAACAGGGATGGTGGCAATAGGGAGAAAGCAAGAGTAATAGAGCAGCACCGAAGATTACTGGCCTGGCCTGTCGACGAAAGTGCCTTTTGCTTAATGACGTATCTGAGAAAGGGTTAGTATCCAAAATATATAAAGAATTGACATAGCTCAACACCCCAAAAAACAAATAATCCAATTTAAAAATGGGCAGAAGACATGAACAGACATCTCTCCAAAGAAGACATCCAAATGGCCAACAGACACATGAAAAAGTGCTCAACACACTCAAACATCAGGGAAATGCAAACCAAAACCACCATGGGATAGCATCTCACACCTGTCAGAATGACTAAAATCAAAAACACAAGGAACAAGTGTTGGTGAGGATGTGGAGAGAAAGGAACCCTCGTGCACTGTTGGTGGGAATGCAAACTGGTGCAGCCACTGTGGAAAAGAGTATGGAGGTTCCTCAAAAAGTTAAAAATAAAACTGCCCTATGATCCAGTAATCACACTCCTGGGTCTTTACCCAAAGAAAACAAGAACACTAATTCAAAGGGATACATGCACCCGATGTTCACTGCAGCATTATTTATAATAGCCAAGGTATAGAAGCACCCAAGTGTCCATCGATAGATGAATGGATAAAGAACAGGTGGTAGATATGGAATATTATTCAGCCATAAAAAAAATGAAATCTTGGCCATTTGCAACAACATGGATGGAGCTAGAGAGTATAATGCTAAGCAAAATAATTCAGTCAGAGAAAGAGAAATACCATATGATCTCACTCATATGTGGAATTTAAGAAACAAAACAAATGAACAAAGGGAAAAAAGAAAGAGGGAGGTAAACCCAGAAATAGACTTAACTATAGAGAACAAACTGCTGGTTACCGGGGCGGGGGAGGGGGGATGGGGAAAATAGGGGATGGGGATTAAGAGTACACTTATCACAATGACCTTGGAGTAATGTATGGAAGTGTTGAATCACTATACTGTACACCTGACACTAATATAATGCTGTATGTTAACTATACTGGAATTAAAATTAAAAACTTAATAATAAAAATAAGTAAACAAATAAAGTGCCTTTTGCTTGACAAGAAGTAAAACTGTGTTGGCTGGTTCCTGATGACCTCCGAGGGCCTGCTCCAAGATGGGCATTCTACAAACTTCTTTCTCCCCTGAGAAAGGGGACAGATAAAGGGACTAGGAAAAACTGTCTCCTGAAGCCTTGGGGAGATGAGAGGAAAGGGGGAAAGAAGGAAGCCCTAACGAGGGGCTTGCCACGGACAGACAAGCACAGGATTTGGAGCCCCAAGCTCTTCCCCTTGCTGCTTAGTGACACTGAGAAAGTCAGTTTCACTTCGAGCCTCACTTGCGTCGTCCGTCATATGAGATTGTTCTGAGGCTCGCACAGGTGAAGCCATGTATATTCTATTCTGCACAACAGGCATAGAGTAACCGATCAATAAATGTCAGCTATTATTACAGAGACCCACTCCATTTAGAAAGGATTTATTAAGTTTTACTATGTATCAGGCAGTGCAGATGGTGGACAAGAAGCAGCCGGGGCTCTTAATGAGTTTGTGGTCTGCTGGGGGCCCCAGGCAGGTTCCTGTGGGGCATGTGGGATGGGCCAGAGGGTCCTGGGACTCCCTGGGCTCTCTGAGTGATAAACAAAGGGTTTCTGGGGAGCACACAGACTTGCCCTGCAGGCCACTTGGAGGGGGCTAGTCAGTGCCAAAGAAGGCGATCAAAAAAGTCTGGTCTGACCTCTCCACCCACAAGGTCCGCATCTATAAGAGACACACTGCCCTGTGGTTGATGTAAAATCATCAGTAAAATAACCTATAGCAGCAGCCCCATTCACATCAGTTCCTCTTACTATTATTAAGAACCCAAGCTTTGGAATCCTACGATTCATTCCAACCCTTACAGAGCACCCCCCACGCAGTCTGACTTTGGGTGTGTAGCTTAAATTCACTCAGTATTGGTTGGTCGTCCCTGACACAGGAATGATTATCCCTCCTTGTAGGGTAGCTGTGAAGACAAGGGACATCCATCGATCGCAGCGCGCTGGGCGCCGCACAGGCTCTCAGGAAGCGGCAGCTATGGCTCTGGTTACTGGCCAGGCCTCTCACACAAATGCACGTCGGATGACATCGAAGAATCTTTCTGTTCCCCTGTGACCCTCGCCGCTCACCTGGCTGACACTGCACAGGAGCGACGGTGAGGGCGCTGTGCTCTTGCTTGAGCCAGACACGGCCAACCGGCTAAGTCGGAGAGGAGCGATTCCCCAGCCAGGAGCAGTGCCAGCCGGAATCCCCACAGGGCCCTCTGCTTCCTGCCTGTGCAGCCGCCTCCAGGCAGCCTCATCAGCAGCGCCGCCTTGTTTCAATGCGGAGGAGGCAGTGCCGTGGCTTCCGGGGGCCCCACTGGCCAGGTACAGCTGGAAGTTCTCACTGGCACAGAACCTCAGTCCTTGCTGTGGCAACCAGGCTCTGGGTGGGGCCGGAAGGCAGGTGTGCCCTGTCCATCAACAGCCATGCGGTCTCCTGCAGGAGCAGTAATAATAGAAGTTTATATCTCTGCTCATGACGCACCAGGGGCTATCCTGGGCAACCTCCTGAAGGCAGTATATTACCTTATACCCATCTGACAGATGAGGAAACTGAGACACAGACTAATTAAGTAACTGGCTGCAAGTTACTCCAGTGGGAAGCAGAGCATCAGGATTGACATCCAGCCCTCTGACTTTGGAGGCCCTGCTCTCCCCATCAGGCCACTCAAGCACACTACCCTGTGGACCCACAGTCATAGAAGTCACCCTCTTGATGGCCATGGACCTTGCAATGCGGTGAGTGGGCAGACGCTTGCGCGGCGCTCCCTGGGACCACAAGAGGATCCCTGCCTGGGAGGAACCGACCAGACTGCACTTGCCCAACTGGAGCCCGCCATCCCCCCCCAGGACCCTCTCTGCACTGGTCCCCCAAGACCTCTGAGGAGTTGGCTCCCAAATCACTGGTGGAGGGAATCCTGCTTCAACCAGGTCCTCCCCTGCACCTCCAGCCCAGCCCAAGGCAGAGGGCTTCTTGGCCAGGACACTAGAAAGTTTTCAACCCTTCACAAAGGCCCTCTGGGTGGGGAGTTGAAATAAAAAAAACAGACAGAGAGGAGGAGCCATCTGAGAAATGAGCCTTCCCCAAACACTGAGCCAGCCTTAAACATCCTGAGGACTGGAGTCCAACAAGTCGCAACTCACCAAAACATCTTCCCCTCCAGCTGCACTGGCTAATTACAAGAGAAAGGTTGAAAGGGAAGGTTCAAGCTTTCCATGACAGTGTGGTTTGCTCTCTTACTCTCCTTTTTCCCCTCCTCCGTTCCTCCTTCCCTGCTCTCTTGCTCTCTCTCCTCTTCCTCCTCCGGCTCAGGCTCCTGGCAACATGTTCCTGCAGAGAGGTATGACTTGGCTGTGTGCACTGAGCACAGACTCATCTGCCGGAAGGGCCTTCCAGAGGTCATCGAATGGAATCCCTGCCTCCTTACAAAAAAAATCTGCTCACCTGTCAGCATCGTTCAGAAAAGGGGTAACAAAGGAGAGCCTGTACTGCTCCCCCTCAAGACAGCCTTCAAAAGTAATGTTTATTTCTCCCTGTACAAGTGATGCATCCTCATGCAAAAAATATAAACACTTAAGATCATCCATCCCAGCAACCAGAGATAACACATTATCCATATTTTGCTGTACAGTAAACCCTTGACACTCCCAGGAATTATATCTCAAGATCTTCATGAATCTCCAAATTTAAGAAAATGGATATGTGAAGGGCAATCCCCAGAGCCTTGGCAAAGAGATTCTTACTCTACATCATCGTAGGCTTCAGGAAGGGAGGCCCTAGTTTGAGACTAGGGGATGGATGAGGTACCACCACTTTACAGATGAAGAAACTGAGGCCAAAGGGATGTATCGGTTTTTCTGTGGCCCTCAGTCAAATGGGAGTCAAAGATGTGACAAAGAGAAGGGAACTTCTTGGCAGGGTCTGCAGAAAACTGACTGGTGCCTGCTTTGGCCAGGAACTCGGAGATGCAGGGAAGCCAGCAGGAATCCTGTCATTCACCTGCACTAAGAGGTTGAGTCTCCAGCTTGACCAAACCCAAGTTTTCCAGGATCCGCAGCCAGGTGTGTTGGTCTGGGTCCGGGAAGTGAGACACTGGTGGGCCTGAACAGCCACCCTGTGACCTAGATGGCCCCATGCTGAGACAGGCTGTGTGCTCCCAGGTAGTAGAGCTGGGACCATGTATCCCCAGAGAAGGTCACCAAGGAGAGGGCCAGATGCCCCCATCAGATGTCACAGGAACAACTGGTTCCAGAGAGCATGTCCTACCCAGGCATTCAGGGATAGCTTGCCAGGACTAGAAACCTGGGACCAGCCCGCCTCCTCACCCATCCCGCACTTAACACCACTTAACCCTGGCCAAGTCATCTGACAGCTAGCATCAAACAGTGGCAAATCTCTCTTGAACGGAAAGATCCAGACACTCCAGACTGGCAATTGAGCTTACCCCTCCATTCCAGGGCAACCAAAAAGCTCTGGGCAATGCTTTGGAGTTGGTTGCAACGTGTAATGCTGCCTGCCCCTCCCCTTCCTCCTCCAGGATTGAGCCTGGAGCTAAAAGCCCTCACTTGCCACTCCCTTTGCATAGCCCAGAGCCAGCTGTGTAGACTCTTCCATTCCTAGACCTGCCGCAGACTGACTCATCCCCTGCCAGTTTCCCTGAGTCCTAGCCCAGAGTCTGTTCTCACCGCACCCACAAAGCCCTTGCTGGATGCCCCTCTTTCTTGTGCTGGAACCTCTAAGAAGAGTCCATTTATTTTTCCCCAATTGTGCCTAAGCTTCTGTCTTCATATTTCATCTCCCCAGTGGCTCATCGAGGAGAAGAAAGAGGAGTTTAATGAGAACAATTCTAAATAATGATAAAATGAGGAAGGAAAGATCCACACACTACTCTAAGAATCCCAGCTAACTCATTCTTCCAAATGACCTAGTGGGGCAATTTAACATAGGAGACCAATTGCCCAAGTTTCACAAAGGCCTTTGGAACACCCCAAGGATCTCTAAGTTCTTGGGAAATGTTTGGAAATAGAAAATTAATAATTTTGGACTCATTCAAAAGCCAAATACTAAAACCACTGAGATGACTTCTGCCCTAGATAGTGTTTCCTCCTGAGATACAGACACACCCTTCCTATTTGCTTTGGTACCCATGCCTTCTACATGCAAACATATGTGCATACCCCCTTTACACAAACCTGGAGATGCCAGGGATTTGGCCCACCTCAGATAGAGTGGTCAGGTAAAAATAAAAACATAGGCCACCCAGTTAGATTTGAATTTCAGAGAAACAGCAAATTTTAATGTAAGGATATCTCAAATATTGCATGGGACATATACTAAAATCTATTCATTGTTTAACTGAAACTCTAATTTAAATGGCCATCCTATATTTTATCTAACATCCCTAACCCTAAGGCACCTACCTCTAGGTCCCCCACAGAAGCACTCTTACCTAGCCCCACACAGAACCTCTACCATAAACATGAACTTTGATCTGTTGTGAATTCTCCCTATTTTCATATAATCACCTGAAAATTGCCAGGGCTGAGGATCCAGGGAGGAGCAGGTTATTTGAAGGCCTTTTACCGTCTACCTTCCTCCTGATCTCACTCAGGAATATGGTCAGTGACTCAAAGATTAGAGATGTGGGGGTGCTCAAGCTCGCCAAATGTGAGTTTGTTATCCCAAAAGATTAGTGTCTCTCTCATTCTAAACTTTCCCTCCATGACAGTACTGGTTTGGATTAAGAAAAGGCTGAAAGTCTTGGTTCATGTGAAGAGTTTAATTCCCAGGTGCTGGAGAAAATCAAAGAAGTAGCTTGGCTGGTTTCTAAGGTAACATCACAGAGATGTCCGGGACAAAAGTGGAGCTGTCTTAGCAGATCTATTGTTAAAGGACCAGATGTGTTTTGTGCCTATTATGAAGGACCCCTAACCCTAAACTCCATAAACATGACCATGGTCTAACTCTAAATCCTTCCCCTGCTCATCACTTGGACAGCTATGCATCCTCCAATTTGATGAGCTCTCTCCCCTTGTGGAGAAGAGCAGAGATCTCCCAAATCCCTGATAGGCCTCCTTGAAACAGCTCTGTTGGGGGCCTTTCTCTTGCTGGGCACGTGTGGACAAGACTCCCTCATGTTTTTGACTCACCCTGCAATGAGCTCTGCCCAAGGCTCAGGTCTCTAGCTGGCAGCTTGGCAGTGAGCCTGTGATTGTTGGGGAAGGAGGCATTCTACTCGGGTTTCTAATGCTGACTTGCCTCAGAGATCCATACTACCAACCAGTCTTCCTCTGAGCTTCTACTTCCAGGTTGGTAGAATGGGTTTAACCTAACTAACTAGATATTGTCAGAGGGACCAAAGAGATGATGTCTGTGAATATATGGTGAATTCTCAGAAGGACAGGGTCAAGTTCTAAAACATCAGTCATCTTTCAAGGATAAGATATGGTTTAAAGCTTTCAAACAGATTTTATATCTCCAGGACTTCTCCCCTGAGAAAGTCAGAGTCTTTAGGATGCAGAAAGAAGATCTCCGAGAACCCACATAATTTGTAGGAAAAAGAAAGAACTATAAGGCTCCCAGAGGGAATAAGAAGAATGATGGAAGATGGGTTCAACCTTCAGCAAGAGGACCAGTGTTGGACTCTTCAGGAGTTTCCTAAGAGTGGAAGATTTCTGCTCATAAAAACTGACTAAATAATGAACACTGATCATGGAGCATCTTGCAGAGTCAACATGTCATAAAAATACACAATCCCAACACTTCAAGATGGCAGAAGAGGACTTCTGTGACAGCCTAGGACCCCCCAAAATCAGAAAATCCATGAAGATGTTTTAGTGAAAGCTCTTTTGATTGCAAAGAATGGAAACCCTCTCTGACTAGTTCAAGGGGAGAGAGGGGCTGTTGAAAGGATATTAGGAATGTCACAGAATCATGGGGAAAACATCATAGGATCCTGGAACAAGAAAACCAAGAGGCTTTGTGACTTTGGGCCATTCTCACATGTCTCTGGCCTATTGATTGCAAATCCTCCTCACTTGCCACTGAGCATTTGTTCATCTTATTGCCTCAATAGCCTAGTCTCCTAAGACTTCTCAGCTCCCATGACCACGACTGACTCATCCTTCCTTCTGTGCCTTTCACTCACATTTATGAGAGAGGATCTAATGGGCCCAGCTCACTGATGAATGAATCCTGATGGGGTCAGGTGTCCTTCCCCGAGCCAATTGCTGTGATGGGGCAGGGAGGGTTCGAGGCCCTGAGCCTTGCTACCCATGAGCAGAGGCAGAAAAATCATCACAATACCTGGTAAGAAGGGAAAGAGGAATACATTGACAGGGGGAGCTAAGGCTATCTTTAAAAGAGGACATACTCTCCCTTATCCACAATGAGTATGACAAATTGGGACTTCAGGTCAGAAGGCCATCCATTTAGTGGGCAGCATGCTAAGAATTTTACATATGTTATCCTGTTTAGTATTCCCATTAACCCTGCACAGTGGGCTAATTATTCCCATTTTACAGGTAAGGAAAACTGAAGCTCAGAAAGGTCACTCACCATGTCCCTCAGCTAATGGGTGGAGGTGGTATGGTCCAACCCAGGCCTGGAGGACTCCTGACTAGTGCATTTGTAGACAAAGTCGACCACAGAACAAGGTTCTCCCTCTATACATGGACTCAAATGAAATGTAGACAATATGAGGGATTTTTCACCCAAAATCAGCCCGAGTGAGGAAGAATGGGAAGGAACAGGAAGGCCAAGAGAAAAAAATGACATGTTTTTCCTGAGTCAATAAGGACAAAAAAGTGGAAGAAGCCTGGCCTATCTGAGGATCTTGAGAGTGAGGCAAAGGGCAGCAGAGAAAAATGAAATCCAAGGCCATAGAAAAGTACTTACTTTAAAGGAGTGATTTTTGTTGTTGTTGTTCTTTGTTCCTGTGCCAGAAGTGCCTATTTAAAAAAAAAACAAAAACAAAACCTGCCGTTGCTCCAGCAACAGACAGAACCAGAGCCCTGCAAGGCCTTTGCCAGGTCAAGAGCTTTTTCTATTCCCCCGACCCCCAACTTTTCCATTGTCAAGATGAGGGGCAGAGGCTTGCTGAGACACAGCACTTAGAAGATATGCCAGAAACCCAGACCTCACTTGAACTGGAAAAGAAGCTAAAGAGGCCTTGGGGGTCAGGGGAGGCCACACGAAGAGCTATGCCCAATCCTACCTGAAGACAATGACAGAGGTTGAGGCCAAAATCAAGTCCTAAAGCTGATCCACACAGAAAGTAAGAGGAAGCTGAACAGAGAGAAATGATCAAAGCTAAAGCACACGCACCTACCCCTAAAGACCCCAAAACAGACCCATAGACATTCTTACAGAAACAGAGAAAGAGAGACCAGAGAGAGAGAGGAGGACTGCCCTGTTTATTCTCCTGAAAGGCATCTGGATTTCTCAGTGAGATCCTGATTTGGGTCTTTTCCTCATTTTCCATCTGGACTGAATGGTGAAATGCCTGGCACGAGAGGTGCCATGAGTCAGCGGCAGATTCAGGCTTGGTCCCTCTGCCCCTTTTCTCTGCTCTTTGCCAGACCACACAGCCTCCCTCCCCTCCTGCCAAGCATGGCTTAGCTCACCATCCAGGTAGCACACTTCAAAGACTTGGGGGTGAGGTGGGCTGGGCTGGGCCAGCCTCAGGATGGGAGCAGATTCCACTCCCAGCCCAAACACTCCTCGTCAGTTCTCTTGAATGCCTTCTGCTCTGCTCACACCCCTGACACTTTGAATAACCCCTGGAAGTGAGAGCTGGAAAACCCAACGGTTCACTGGAGCGGTCTGTCTCTCCTGCACTGCAGGTCTGTGCAGCTTTATGACTGTGGGGTTGACCAGATGTCAGCCAATGCCCAAGCACAGCCTGGCATTAACAGTCTTTGTGTGTTCTTCCCCAGAGTTGGGCATACTCCCCAGGGCAATCAGAAAGACAGGCAGTGCTTACATGACCAGAAACCACAGGACCTCTATCAAGGTGTGTGGATTATGGTCACTATTATCAAGCTGTGGTCTGCTTCCTGCACCTCCTAAGATATGGCCTTTAAGCCACTTTGTATCAATTATAGGTGTCTGATCCCCCAAAGAAAACTATAAAGAGCTCTGCGATTAGGAAACACACTCATCTTTGTGTCCCTTGCAACACAAAGTGAAGGACAGAGCCTCGTGCTACAGTGCTCTCATTAGATGCTTGCTGACTTGAGTCCCCTAACTGGTAGACTCCTTTGACTTTTTTGAAACACTACAGAACTTCAGAAGCAGGAAAACAACGTCATGTCTCTTCCTTTCTCAAATCTTTTCTCTCCTGACAATTGGGCCTATGCATGAGATTGAGCACTGGTACAAGGACTCAGAGTCCTATTATTTTACTGGTGAAAAACCGGAGGATAAAAATGTCATTGACCTAAGAAATAAAATAAAATAAATGAAATTAAAAGTTTTTTAAACTGTCATTGACCTGTCAAGCATCATGGTTGGCAGAATTCTAAGATGACCCCCAATGACCCATGTCTTGTATAAAATCCACCCCCCCCCACCCTGAGTGTTGGTGGGATATGTGATTTGCTTTTAACCACTAGAACATGGCCAGGGTGATGGGGTATCACTTCTGTGATTGTGCTATCTTATATGGCAAAGGTGAAGTGACTTCACAGATGTAATTAATTTGCAGTTGACTGAGTCAATTCAAAGATAGATTATCCACAGTGAGCCTGAACTAATCAGGTGAGCTTTCTTTAAGAAAGGGTCTAGATGTTCCCTAAAGTTAGAAATTCAAACCTGCAGAGGTGCTTCCCCACACACACGCTATCTCTCTGTCTCTGTCCCTGTTTCTCACTCTCTCTCTTTCTCTCAGAGCTGGAATAGATACTTTTTGGTGTGGGTAGAGGGACTTGGTTTCTGGGGGGTTGCTGGGAGATAGATGGGGCAGGCAGCCACATCCCCACCCCACCCTGTCTCCCAGCAGTCCTCTCTCCCCTCCAGTCCATCCCAGCTGTCTCAAATGTTCATTTCTCTCCATACATCCCAACCTCTTCCTACCTTGGCATAATGACCAGCTCTTGACCTCCTTCAGCAAGATCAAATCAAACAGGTGTCCTCCACCCGCCCTTCCTCCCCCAGCACTACCACAGCAGAGGCCTTCCTGCAAAACGATGTATGATTGCAGGTAAAGCTTGACTTCTCCTCCTAAGCCCAGACCATGATGCTCTTTTTTGCACAGAGCCTTCGCTCTGGGAGATCATACTTTTATTATCACATTTGTGTGGATGGTGCCCAGGTCTCTCCCACCAGCCCTGCTCCTTCCCAGCCCTGCTCTACTGTCCGTGCTCAGGCTCGCCTCCCCCCGGACGTACCCTATCCACCTCCTTCTCTCCACTTTTCTCCAGTGCATCCTCTGCCCGGATCATCTGCCTCCCACGCCATCCTCTCAGATGTCCAGACTCTAGAACCTCAAAGTCAATGTATCCTCCACACGCCCACTTTCCTCAAATATTCCTTAATTGGTCACCAAATTCTTGCTCCGTAATATAGAAGAAAATCATCTATCTTCCTACTTATCATTCGAGAATGTCTGGGTGAATTTTCAGGGTGTAAGAAGAAAGAAGCTCCATCGATATAATGGTGTACCTGAAACTGAAGAGTTACATTTTCAGTGTAGGTTAGAATTCAGTCAGTAGAAATGGAGAGCAGGGTGGAGCCACATATATGGGGCCAGATGGCTGTGGAATAATGGTTGTTCGGGCTGAGGGATGCACTCATGGGGATGGTGATACTCCTCTGTCTACTTTTGTGTATGTCTGAGATTCTCCACAATACAAATGCTTTTAAATAAAGTGAAATAACCAGATAAATCTTTAGTAAGTCAGGGAGGGTGAGCCCACAGTTTTAGTTGGCCCCAAATGGTACTCATGGGCTGAAAGTGAATTGCTGCTTTGTTACTGCCCTTCTGGAACCCATGTTTCTCCCCAGCCCCCAGCCAGGCTGGGTCCTTCCTGCTTCTGCCCGGGGGCTGTGTGCATCTGGGACATTGGTTCTATAGCTGTGAGAAAACAGCTAGGTAGATAGATACATAGGGACCTCCATGATGCCAGTACATTACTAGTGCTTTTTCACTCATTTCTCTTTTCGGGGGAGTGGGGGATTGAGTCCAGACACCACCTCAGAGCTCCTTAGCCTATGACAGTTCATCTCTGGGTCTCTAGAATACAGAGCGTTTTCTGTCTGCGTTTCACACTCCAGTTCCTGCCTGAGTCCAAGACTCACACAACTCCTGACATGTTTTCAGAACCGGCACCAGCTGATACAGGTGGCCCCATCTTTGGGGCCAGCACCGGTGGTTTGTGGACGCAGAGTCATTGTAGCAGATGAAGGGGGCATCTGACACACCTTTCTAAGGACCTGATAAAGCCCCTTTACCTTTCCAGGCCTGTGGCCCCTCATTTTGACTTTGATTTTTGACTAATAGAGCCAATATTGACCTCATTGTCTTCTTCCCACTCAGCGTTGGGTCCTACACATTCCAAACCCACAGCCCTGGACAAAATTAAGCCCCAGGAAGGGTCCAGAGTGGGCTCTAGCTGTCTCCAGCACAGGCACTTCCACCCCCAACCGCCACCAGCACCCCCACTGCCCTCTGCCATCTGGCTGGGTTTCTAACTGGCTGCAGGGAGCACGTGATTATGGAGGATTTAGTAATTATCAACAAAGGAAATTAAAATTTGTTTGGTTTCATGTCTTTTGCCTTTAATACTTTGGCAATCTGGAAAAGGTAACTAGGGAGAGAGGCTGCTACTGAGAAATAAAAACAATAAGTAAGTAGAAGGGAAGAGAGAAAGAGACCCCATTCATTTACCCACACTCACTCACTGGGTCTGCTAGGTACCCACTGCTGCTCTAGACCCTGGGCAGCACAGTACTGAGCCCCACAGTCATATCAGCTACTCTTGGGCCACTTTCTTTCTAGACATAATCAAAGTCTGAAAAGACAGTGAGAACAGAGACACAGACCTGGCTTTAAAAAATACCCCACGAAAAGGTGTTTGGAGAAGGTATTGTGAATAATAACTACCACTTGAGTGTTTGAATTATGACCCCCCACCACCAAATTCCTATGTTGAAGTGCTAACCCCAAGTCCCTTACAACGTGAACGTGTTTGGAAAGAGGGACATCCATCACAGGTGTAATCAGTTAAGACGAAGTCATCCTGGGGTAGAGTGGCCCCTAATCCAATGACTGGGGTCCTTTTAAAAAGGGAAATTTGGACACAGACACACACACAGGGGGTAAGTCACGTGCAGACTGCAGTCAGGCTGCCACAAGCCAAGGAACTACCAGAAGCGACCAGAGAGGCTGGAACAGATCCTTCCCTGGCGCCTTCTGAGAGAGCCGGGCCCTGCTGATACCTTGATCTTGAGCTCCTAGCCTCCTGAACGGTGAGGCTATAAACTTCAGTCATTTGTGGGACTTTGTCACAGCAGCCCTAGAAAATACACTACAGAATAGTGCTGTGTGAAGTGATTTATTTTTTTTTTAAGATTTTTATTTTATTTATTTATTTATTTGACAGAGAGAGACACAGCGAGAGCAGGAACACAAGCAGGGGGGAGAGGGAGAGGGAGAAGCAGGCTTCCCGCGGAGCAGGGAGCCCGATGTGGGGCTCGATCCCAGGACTCTGGGATCATGACCTGAGCAGAAAGCAGACGCTTAACGACTGAGCCACCCAGGCGTCCTGTGCTAAGTGATTTAGAGATTATCTCATTTAACCGTCGTGCCAACCCATTGGTAGGTACCATAGCCCATTTTACAGAAGAATAAATTGAGCCAGGGGAAGGTCAAGTAACTTGCTTGAGGCTGAGCTGCTTTAATCTGAAAGGACAGTAGTAGTCAAAACTTGGGGCTCAGGCTGTATGATGTATGGAAGCGCTGAATCACTATATTGTACACCTGAAACTAATATAATGCTGTATGTTAACTATACTGGAGTTAAAATCTAATTTAAAATTTTTTAAAAATAAAGTTATCATCAAAACAAAAGTGAGAATAAAACATGGGGCTCAGGGAAACCTGTCCTCCACCCCAGTGTCCCCTAACTGGTAAACACCACCTCTCTCCCCTCAGCGTCTCAATCCTTACTCCAAATAGATGTTGTCCCTTTGGTTGGCTTATGGTGAAGATGCTTCCCTGCCCTGCTTGGTGGCCAGATTGGTGCCTTTACCTGCTCTAAGTCTATACAAGTAGAAGGGTCTAGTGAGTCATGATATTCATGCTGTATGTGGTACCTCCACTCCAGCACCTGCATTTACCAGCAAATCGGTAGCCACCTCGCTTGGCCTCATGCCATCTCTGCGTGCAACCTCCAACACACACCTCCCCGCCATCATAGTACAGACTGTTCATGTTCTTTTCTTTTTTAATTAATTCATTTATTTTGAGAGAGAGAGAGAGTGATCATGAGCATGGGGATGGGGGGTGTTAAGGGGCAGAGGGAGAGGGAGAGAGAATCCCAAACAGACCCCACTGAGCACAGAGCCAGACGAGGGGATTGATCCCAGGCCCCTGAGATTATGACCTGAGCCAAAACCAAGAGTCGGATGCTTAACTAACTGAGCCACCCAGGCATCCCTGTTCATGTTCTTTATATTTGTTTGAGACGTGTTTTTGTCCAAGGCTTGGCACTCACTCAGTTGTGTGCAGATTCCCCACATCAGTCAGCCTTGCATGCAGCTCTAGAAAACTTGCTCCATCTTCAAAGGCATGAGAGCCAAATGGCACCATGTTCATTGTCACTGGGCTCAAGAGTGGATGTGGGCCCGACCCTGAGACAACCCACTGGGGCTGAATAGGGGGACACGACGCTGTGTCATGAAAGTGAAGATGTCGCAGGACCATTTTGTTTGGCAAGTGATTGAAGGAGTTCTCACGGGGAATTTTTATTATACTCAATTTTTGTATTTCCAGGTGACTTTAACCACTACATAAGCCATGACTCCCTTGTAGTTTTTAAAAAAAATAGCGAGAGAATTAAATCATCAAACAGGACATCAAACATGTATATGCCAAGCTCAAAAAACTTGCACTGTAACAGTTAAGCCATAATCATGACATGAGTGATTTCTTTTCAGCAAAATATCAACCAAACATCCACACACTAAATTAATGGTATCACTTTGTGTTTTGTTGGGTTTGCAGTTTTGATTGAGTTCATTTACATATTTGTTGGATTTTACAGTGTGATAAGCTTATGGAGCTTATGCCTTAATATGTACATATTTAAGTTACACTATAATTAACATATTTTAAGTACAACAAAAGGAGTATACTGGAATTTACTGTTATTTTAAAAGATTTTAAAATACTGTTATTTAAATGATTCACATTTGAGACACAAAGTGTTGACCAGACTAGTATATAAAGGGACAAAATAGAAACACATCAACATGGACATTACCAACAGTCAGGATGATGCAGAAATAGAACTAGGTGATTAGGAAAATGTTGGAATAATTAGGGGTCAGTAAATGTTTTTCATTTCAAGAGTAATTTATTAAAGAACTTCTGTGCTAGGAACTGTCCTGGGAGCTCCTGGCCAAGAAGCAGGGAAAGAAGGAAAAGTGGAAATAAGATAAAGATGACTAAGACCTTGGGTGCTTCAAAACATTCTGTCTAAAGGGAAAGATTCAGTCTCATAGGTAACACTGAGTAAGCACTAACGGGGCTCACAGAGACTGCCTCGGTCAAGGCTCAAAACAACCGTATGGGGTAGGAAATAAGTCTCCCCTCCCCCCGATTTTACTGATAAGGACAGAGGACTGTGTAGGACAAATGCTCTACATAGCTAGCTAGGTGTCTTCAGGAAATCATACATGTGAGTTGGGGAAATCTGTCAAAGTTAGGGAAATCTGTCAAAGTAGATGTGATTTCATTTGGATCTTTAGCAATGACTAGTTCACTAGTCAGAACAGAGGGGAGGGGCACCTGGGTGGCTCAGATGGTTGAGCGTCTGCCTTCGGCTCAGGTCATGATCCCAGGGTCCTGGGATGGAGCCCCACATTGGGCTCCTGGCTCGGTGGGGAGCGTGCTTCTCCCTCTCCCTCGGCCTCTTCCCCTGCTCATGCTCTCTCTCTCTCCCTCTCTCTCTGTGTCTCAAATGAATAAAAAAAAAAAATTAAAAAGAATGGAGGGGAAAGGCATTCTTGTCAGAACGAACAGTTTGTGCAAAGACATGGGAGATGGAAAGGCATGGTTTCTCTAAGGAATGGCACAAAGGTGTAGACTGACCCAGCTGAAAACAGAGTCAGTCAGAGTCAGCTGCTTTGAAGGGCTCAAGCCCATTCCTCAACTCTGGCAGTGGATCAAACCATGTCACTGGACCAATCCTTTCCACGCTAGTAGAAAAACAGTGTTTCCTAATGATTTGGAAACCAGAGCTCAACTTTTCCAACCAGTGCCACCACATACAGTTTCACAGGTTGTGTACTGCACAATAAGAGTCCCATCTAAGTGGCACTATTTACAGCAGACATGATAGATATGCACATTCCTTATGACAATTTCCTGGAAGGGGGAGTAAAGTTTCTTATTCTAACAAAGTCTGTATTTCTTAACAATTTTCTGACAAATAGATGCAAAGTGTCTTGAGGAAGGGTATCTTTTTCCAAATCACACAAATCTGCCCTATGGGCTAGTGGTGGTAAACTAGCTCTTACGGTTTCTTTCCCTTGAATTGTAATGGAACCTAGATTCCAACCATGCACTGTGGTTTTATTTGGCCTTTTCATGGCTCAACTGCATCTGCTTCAAGCAGTTAACATTCTCTCTCTCTCTCTCTCTCCTCCTATCCCATGTGATTCCATCTTCCCTACGTAGCCCATCCCCCTCCCTCCCAGACCTGAATCTACCAACACGGTCTTTCTTTAAATCACAACAGATCACTTTTTCTGGTTAATCTCATTTTTCCAAAATTCAAAACACAGCTCTAGGGCTGTCCATTGTACAAACATGTCAGATCCCACGATCCAAGAAGGCCTCCAACCAGAAACTGTATTTATGGAGCCATCCCTATTCTGCCCTATCTCCCTGGAATGGTTCCAGAAGCCTTCTAAACATCAATTCTTAAAACTATTAACTTGTATATTGCTCACATAGAAATATAAGTCACTCTGAGTCATAGTTGGCTCCCGCTCCATCAGAAGTCAGCCCCAGGGTCAATGTGGACTGTAGTTAAATTGCCACCATAACAAGCACCACTACAAAATTAACTCTAAGTAGCTCGTGGTTTCACCCTCAAAATCATTCTAATTCTGTTCTGTAAGAAACTTCATGTAAAACCAGAAAAACGGCTGTGCAAAAGTATACAAAGCTCTTTCAAAAGAGTGGCTACCTCTGCAGAAAAAGAGGCAGGGGCTGGAGGCAGGCGGGGGCACGGGGGTGCGCAGGGTTGGGGGGGGCTGTTCTCTGTAACACCATAGATGTTTTTAACAGAATCTCAAACAAGGATGGCAACATGGTAACATGTTAAATGTGTGTGGTGAGCAGAGGCTGTTACACTATATTCTGCTCTTTGAATGGTTGAAATATGCCATAATTAACATTTAAAAAATTTTAGAGGACGTTTTTTATGCACTTTGGCTGAAGGTCATATTCTAATTATTCATCAGAGAAGCTTTAGGGCATTCTTTGATGAACCCAAAGTAATCAAGTTCTGACCTGGCCGTACCTGTCTCCAAAGTACAGTGATCATGAATATAGCTGCTGGTGGGACTTGGAAGGTGTCCCACCTCCACTGGATCAGTGCTGTCATGGCAAAGGGCAGTGCCAAGGCCGGGGCGATGTACAGAGGACCCAGAGGGTATTGATGTGGCCCTCCATCGGTGCCTTTGCTCTCGCCCCCCAACCCCCGTCCCTGTCCCCGTTGCTAAAGACTTCCACCAGTGTCTGCTTCTGCCCCTTGGAGAAAGGAGGCGTGTTGGAAATGATGTATCTATTCTGCCACCTAGCCTTCAGCCCCATCACTACAACAGAGCTGCCTTACACCATTCTGCAGAGACCTCAGTCTTGCTGAACTTCCCTTATCTGGGGAGGGACCTGATCGACCAGGTGCTTTATTTCTTAAAGGTGACCATACCTTAGTTTTATACTAAGATGAAGTGGCAGCATTAGTATGCCCGATGTGTGCTGGTCTCTGGAAAAGGGACTGATGTCAATCTCATAAAATATTTAAAACAGAGTAATTACTCACTGCAGGGAATGGTTTCGGCAAGTCTGTCTAAGGCAGTGAGGAGAGTAATGCAAAGGAAAAGAATGAAGACAAGACCCTTAGCTGACATTTTTCCTTTCCAACCAGAGGAACCCATGATACTTTATGTCCTATTAAAAGTCCAGCTTTCCCAAACCATGTTATCAGGCGTCACCCTTGCCTTGAAAATCACTTAGAAACTCAACAGAAAATGATCAAGCTTTATAAAACAAAAATGTAAGCCGCCCTTTGAAAAGTTGTCCATATAAAAGCATAAATCTTTTACCCAGTTGCATTTCTTGAAAATTGGTTTTGCTATGCAGTTAGTTTTTTAAAGGAATGGGGAGGAGTGATCTCTAGGGGATGAGACACAAGTGGATAATATTTAACTTCTTACTTCTCCAAGAAAAATGTGGTTGAAAGGCATCAAAACTCGGACATGCCAGGGTGGGAAGCAGAGCTGGGAAGCTCATGGCAGGGAAAGCAAGTCAGCAATAAATGAGGGAAGGGAACCTGGCCTCTGACATTTGCATCTGGCAGGAATAAATGAGCCCCTCCTAACTAAATTCATTGATGCAAACTATTTTTTTTTTCCAGAAGCAATCTTCTAAAGGTGATTGTGAACACATCTAGGTCTACAGAGTGGAGGGGAGGGAAACAGAATGGAGAAAGGCCCACAGGCACGCCCTATAACCCAACATCATGTACCAGAACTTCTCCTCCACTATCTTATGTTGCTCACGGACTCGTGCAAGCAAGCCCATCTGGCCAGTCCTGTCTTTGGACGAAACCACTGTAGACAGCCCCAGGCTACTGAGAATTCTTTCTCTTGTGTTTTCAGAAGCCTACCCACTGTCCCTGGAAGAGCAGCTCCATCCCATCAGCTCTCATCCCCTCATGACAAGCTCATTTCTAGGCAGACACATGGAATGTTCACTTGACATTTACAGAGCTGCAGAGCATGCGCTCTCCATGGCCCCTCTGCACCCTACTCCAAGGACCAGCCTCAGCCACCACCACCTCCTCCTTCTCTCCACAGGCTTTCTGTCTGTCTTCTCCATGAATCATCCCCCTCTTCCTTCTACCTGTCCTCACACATTTTATTTTCCAGCCACTGGAAGTCGGCTAGACAAAAAGACGTGTCACTGGAGGCTGTCTCTCTCAGAACTCGGGTTTCTCTGGAAGGAGCACCACAATTTCCCCATTCATCTTAAATGCTACCAGCGTGCTTGGAGTCAGCTTTGCCGCTGAGTTGGTGCAGAAATAGGAGCAGGGGTCAGAACACACACCGCACACTGTTGGGCCACTCTTCTAGTCTGAACTTGACACAAAAGGGAAAATAACATGATCTCCCTGGTTCCTGAAATATTTGAACCAAATTTTTTGAATACTAATTCCCCCCCTACCTTTCCAAGCCCCCAGAGGGAGGGGAGAAGCCATGCAAACAGGTCTTGCAGTTTGGGTTTTTTTTTGGGGGGGGGGAGTGTTTTGTTTTTGTTTTTGTTTTTAATTACTAAGTACAACTCCTCCTCCCTCTCCCAGCCAACACCTAAAACCCCTCTGGCAATATGAACAAAAGCACAACTTTAAGCTTTAGCCTCCTTTTAAAATGTGCCTTTCAGCAAATAGATAAGCAAGTAGAAAGATCAGGATCTGGGAATGTTAACAGCATACAGTGAGATGCTCCTGAACCAAACCAGCAAGAAAAATATTTTCTTTAAAAGCAGTCCTACAGAAAAAATTCTTATCATAGATAAGGGTGCAGTCTAGTGGCAAACTTCATGAAATGCAGCCCCTTTTTTTCCAAAGGAAAGGGAGAGCACTTCTAAAGAGACGAAGGAAATGTAAAAGGGGTGAATCCCACCCCAGGTCCTCCCAAATGGGGCGGCAAGGAGGAGTCATTTCTCTCTTATCCGGCTGTGAAGTCCACAGCCCAGCCATGTGGATTTCAGAAACAAAGGGAAATCACCACCTTCCTTCCTTTAAGACTTTAGCTTTCTTTCATTTTACTAAGGAAAGAAGGGATCCTATAGTGTTTGAAGAAGTTGCCTGAGGTTTCAAATAGAATAATAATGTCCCTGGTCAGGATCTCTTCAGAGCAAGTCCTCTGGTGCTGTCAGCTCTCAGTCCTGAGATATACCTGTGCGTGCCAGTCAACCTTAGAACAAGGTGCTCCTCTGGTCTGTCACCCATTCCCTCCAGAGATGTGGCCCTATCCAACAGAAATGCTCCAGTAAAAGAATGTGAAGGGAACGTATCGCTCCAATCTGCCTTCCTTCCATCCCAAAACTCTACACCAGGACACGTTAGGTCACCAGGCAAGATTTTCAGACTTAGCATCTTCTGGAAAGCGCTAGTCTCTGTAACTCACTGCTCCCTACAATGCCGTTGAATGAATATCCCTTCCCACAAGTACACACAACACAGATACCCACAAGCTTGAGCAAGCGTGCAGGCATGTGTGCGTGCGTACACACACACACACACACACACACACACACACACACACAGCTTCCCTGGGCCAACAATGGAACTGAAGGAAAGTGGCCACTTCTTGATCATATGACCAAAGACAGTCACTCCACACTCCACTGGCAAGAAAAATGCTCTTAATTAAATCCCCTTCCCCAGACCTTTAGGGGGAAAATCCAGTTTTGCCTTTTTTTTTTTTCTTTCTAATTCAGCCTCACTACCCTCAGCTGGCCATCCTATGCTAACACTCCCCTTCAAACACACACACACACACACACACACACACACACACACACACCCTCACATAGTAACTTAAACACTAGCAGACAGCCATTTCCCAAAACTTGGGAAGAATTGTTTGGGTACTGTATATATCCACTTGGCTAATAAGAAAATGCTTCTCCCTGCAGCCTGGGCCTTGGCTAGTTAAGGGGTGGGAGGGAGGGGGAGACCGCGTTACTCTTCATTGTGTCCACCAGCTCCTCGAATTCTCCCTTCCACTCGCGCCCCCCACCGCCCCCCCCTTGTAGGCAGCCCAGCCCTGTCCCCCAAGCCCCTTTCTTACATTCCGGGGGGAGGGGGGCACTGTTCCGGGAGCGCAGGGGAGCCCCCGTGCGTCTAGAAGGCCTCTCCCCACCCCCACCCCGTGTGAGTTTGTACTGCAAAGCTCCTTGGCATCCTCGCCTGGGTTGGGTGTTGGGGAGCTCAAATAGCAGCTACAAACTGGCTGGCGGCCAGGGGCCGTCTATTTAAAAGCGCCTGCTCCACCGGAGCCCGTAGTCTCTTTGGAAACTTCTGCCGGGGGGAAAAGAGCTAGGAAAGGGGCAAATCGGTGTGGGGTTTTTTCTCTTTTCTTGCTCCTTTGAATTACCCCCTCTTCCGTTTGCACCCTTCTTCGAGCTTCACGCAGAACCTGCGGATTTCGAAGAGGTGGTGGCAGAGTGGGAGCAAAGAGGTGTTAGGGTTTGGGATTTTGGGGCTTTTTTAAAAATTTCTTGATTTCAACATTTTCCCCCACTCTCGCGGCCACCGCCGCCGCCTCTTACCTGTTCCTCGGCAGCCGCGCGCTGCAGGCAGCTGAAGGTTAGAAAGGAGCAGGGTGCATTTTAGATCTTAAACAAAATTTTTGAAGACAGACCCATTTTTTTCTCCCCCCACCCCCACCCCCTTCTCCTCCACAGCCTCCGAGCTCATTATTCCGGTGGTTGCTTTGGGGTGAACAATTTTTGGCTTTTTCCTCCCTGTAATTCTGAGCAGGTCTGGCCGGGGGGGTTGTTTCTCCGGCTTCCACTCCCTCCGCGTGCACCTGGCGCTGCTCTTTCCCCCCCAACCTGTTGCAAGTCCTTTAATCCTTGCAATTGGGACTTGCTTGCAGGCACCTCAGCCCTCCATCTCTCCCTACGTTTTGCAATTGTCTGGGGGAGGGCACCTGCTCTACCTGCCAGAAAAAAATTTTTTTTAATTTCTCCGGGCGCCCTCTTAGTCCCTTTCTCCCTAAACGCTCGCTCTCGTGCCCCGCCCCAAGGTAAAGGGGAAGACTCGGAGAAGATGGTGCTCACCGCGGTCCTCCTGCTGCTGGCCTCCTGTGCGGGGCCGGCCCAGGGCCTGGGCTCCTTCGTGCACTGCGAGCCCTGCGACGAAAAAGCCCTCTCCATGTGCCCCCCCAGCCCCCTGGGCTGCGAGCTGGTCAAAGAGCCGGGCTGCGGTTGCTGCATGACTTGCGCCCTGGCCGAGGGGCAGTCGTGCGGCGTCTACACTGAGCGCTGCGCCCAGGGGCTTCGCTGCCTCCCCCGGCAGGACGAGGAGAAGCCGCTGCACGCCCTGCTGCACGGCCGCGGGGTTTGCCTCAACGAAAAGAGCTACCGCGAGCAAGCCAAGATCGGTGAGCGCGCTCAGTGTGCCAGTCAGTTACACGGCGCAGGGCCGGGGAACACGGGACAGGCTGGCCCCGCGCGCTTGGCCCAGCAAGTGGCTTGGAGCCGGGGTGTAGCCCGGGAGGAGGGCGGGGAGGGTCCTTGCACTTCGGAATTGGAGCCCGGCGGATCCAGCTACCCCGGGGCTGCTTTCTTAGCCGAGCCTCTCCCTCTCGCGGCTTTCGCTCCTTCTCCTCGCCCCTACCCCCACCCTTCCCTCCCCTCCCCTCCCCCTCCGTCTGCATACTGACTCCGAGCTGCATTCGGCCTCCAGGTCCAAACCCCCAGGTACTCAATTCCCAGTCTGAGAAGGTGCATGTTACATTTTCAACTCCCTCCTCCACCCACCCAATACGGTTTTTTTCCGAACTTGAAAAAAGAAAAAAATCTCTTTGTTAAAATACTGCTTTAACTAGGGACCTGGAGAGAGAGGCGTTACCGGTCTTCTGTGGTAATTCCACCTTTGTCCCTCCCAGCCCCTGCCCCTGCCCCCCACAAATCGGTCCTGGCGAGTCTTTCCCTCTACCCCTACACGCACTCGCGCGCACACACACGCACAAACGCTTGAAAGCTAACACCTTTAGGGTGGGGGCTTTGATGCCCCTCCCACGTGCACACCCATTGCTCTTGACTCGGTATGATTGTGGCACAGCGTAAAACATATTAAAATGCAAAATACCTTTTTTCCTTCCAGGAAGGGAAAAATTACTTTAGCACGCTCGGCGGCGGTGGGGAGGTGGGGGGGCGAGGGGGGGTGGGGAGAAATGGGAAAGAAGGGTTTCTGTTCCCCTGTTGAGTGTTCGTCCCTGAATCTAATTCCTTTTTCCCCCGCCCCAGTTCAGATTTTACCTAGGAGGAAAGGTGGATATAGGGGCAAGAAGGGATGTAGAACTCAGACATCCCAACTTCCCCGCCAGTGCTAATCTCCGCACCACCACCACCACCACCTCAGTCTTCCAAACCGGACCACAAGTGGGTGTGGTGTAAATGCAAGAGGGGCCCAGGAAACACAGAATGCAAAATCAACTGGGCGGAGACCGAAAAGCCGCGCTCCGGGAGCCTCCCCACCGCCTCCAAGTAGCCCCGCCCCCGGGTGGCCCCGCCCCCAAATTCTCTGCTGCTCGAGTCTAAGGTTTAAAAGGTTGATAGAGCTCCTCGTTCTGATCAGAACAGTTCTGACCCCGCTCATTAGAATGTGTTTCTTTTTAGACTTTCCTGATCTTACTTTTTTTTAAGTCTAATGAGCTGTACACAAAAATCTGGGCTCTGAAACGTCAACCTGGTTATTAGTCCTCTCCTAAAGGGGTTAAGACTTAGCTAAATAATGTTTTTTCGATGTAGTTTCTCACTGGGGCAATGTCCTTTTTCCCACCCATCCCGTCCATTAGGGCGTCCCAATATGAGTTTTCGTAACTACAAACTACACACTATCACGTAGGATAAGAGTGCGTCAGCGCTTGAGAAGCGGCAAAACTTTCCTGGGTCCAACCTGGATCCCCGCAAACTTTGCAGGGTTTGCCTGTCGCCTTCGGCCGCCCCCCGCTTTGCGAGAGGCAGTGGTCCTCCGGATTACAGCCTGCAAAAAAGGAACGGAGTGCAACGCGCAGGCCCCGGAGGCCCTAGAGGCCGGTTTGTGGAGTTATTTTTATTAAGAGCCACTTTTCAAAGGCGGTCCTGGCCGCTCTCATCTTGGGGGATGTGGATTTGGAAAAGCTTAGCAGGGCGGGGGGGCGGGGGGAGGAGTGGAGAAAAGGTATGAATCGATTTCCTGGCTTGGAAGAGAGCGCTCTGGGTAATAATCCGGTCACATCGAAAGTATGCAAGGTATCACTCAGCCGCTTTCTGGCCCGGCTTTTATTTGCCCAACCGTGTGGTTGGTGTGATGTGGTTGGTGGGGAGGGTGTGCGCGCAGGGCGCGCGCGCGCGCAATTGCTTGGAAGAGCAAATTGGCTCATCATCTAACTTTCCAGTTCAACGTAACACACACACACACACACACACACACACACACACACACACACACACACACACCGGCTTTTGTCCCAAGCAAGATGCCCTTTAGACTTCTGCTGCCCATTCCTCAACCCCCATTTTCAGGGTGCCTCCTGGCGAACACGTAGTTGGCTTCCCGCCCCACCCCAGACTTTCTTGGCGACTCCACCCCGCCTTTGGCAGGTGCCTGACCGACCACGGTTGCAGGATGGCTACAAGAGCTGACCCCTTCCTCCCGGAAGATAGTATGGTAGTGGGCGCTCCGGGCTCGAGTCCTTCAACTCGAAAACCGTTGAGTAGGTCCCCAAAAAGTTGGAGATGGTGCAGAGACAGTTCATAAAGAGAGGGAAATGAACAGAGAGAGGGAGGAGAGTGTCGGGTCCCTTGACCAAAAATCCTGCTCCCCAACACCCCACCACCATGTCCCCCTACCAAAGTCAGCAGTGAGAAGTTGGATTCGCCTCTCTCTCCTGCGGTTGCCATACAGATATAGATACGGATAGGGATGATATATGCATATATATACGCACACATAAGTCAAAAGATATATGCGTATATAAAGAAAGATATATAGATACATATCTTTTTTTAACCAAAAGAAAAAGTGCATTTCCAGAATCCGAAACGGGGAGTCGAGGAGAGCGAGGTGGCAGGCAGCCAAAGCTGCTGGGAGGAAGAGCTGAGGGCCGGCGGGCGGAGACTGGTGTTTTGCTGGGCGCGTTGCTGAGCAACCGGAGAGCGAGTCCGCCCGCTAACTGGGTGCTGGGAGCGCGCCGAGCCCTGCATTTTATTTTGGCCAGTTCTGGGGCAAAGATAGATATAGAAACAGAGGGCAGTGTGTGTGAGGCTGGAGGGAGGCGGGAGACTGGAGTTATTTATTGAGCCAAGCTCAGTAAATACGGGTGAGCTGGGTCCAGTCAAGGAAGCACCGGGCTTTGCTTGGGCATTGTTTGCAGAAGGACCCTTGTGGCTTGCTGGGCAGGAGGGCGAAATACGTACTTGCCCTGTTCTGGGAGATCTCTCCTGAGCCCGTGAGACGTTAAGCTTGGGATACAGGGAGAAATGGGTTCTGAGTTTCAGTTCTGTCATTGAGAAATAAGAGAGAGAGGACAGAAAGTACACCCTGGGAACGAAAAAATATTACCTAAATAAAAATGAATTCGGCCTTTGCTTCTTTGAGGGGTTTGGCGTCCATCACCCTGGCATCCACTCCAAGCCTGGTCCAAATGCCATGTTGAAGTCAAGTCCCAGAGTTAGGTTTATTGGCCAAATTTGTGTCTGGGTTGAACAAGCTCATGGAAAACCAAAGGAGCCAGATTCCTTTCCCACCCGCACCCCCTCCCTTTGAAATAAGTCTTTGAGAGGCTGGCTGTGCCCTGAGCTAACCAAAGTGGGAGCGGGGAAGACAAGAGACCGAGACGGTGCTTTTAACTTGACTTTTCTTGCCTCCCGCCCCCTCTTTCTGCTGTGTCAGCTCAGACTGGAAGGGCAAGGACAGTTGGCCACAGTGAGAGCTCATTTTCTTTCCATATTTCTCTTTTCTTCTCCCTCCCACTCCCCCGCCCCTTCTCTATCCCCTAGCTCCAGGGCATTCCCTGAGGGCTCGAGTTTTAGGCCAAAGCTGCTGCCAGTTAGTGCTGGGGCTTGGGTTGGATTTGAAGGGCAGGTGGGTTTGCAGCTGCAGAGGGAGGACCCGGCTGACCTAGGAGGCAGAGGTCACCATGAGGGTTACAGCAAAGGGCATGGGAGCAGGAATCCCAACAGAAGCCCTGGTCCCCTTAATAAGGGGTGGGGGGAGGGGGCTAGCAGGAAAGGAAGGTGATTTTTGTCTGTAGTTTTTACTTCGTACCTGAGCAATGCCTTTGAAACTTTGGGTTATTTAATGCGTAAAACATAGAACATGGAGGAGGGATCCACATACTCTGAGCCCACTGCATTGAGAAACTGGAAGAACTCCATAAACAGACCAGGTACCAGTGAGGGACCAACAGGGAGCAGAAATGAAGAGGGTGGGAGAACAGATGTGGTGAGAGAGGAGGAGGCAATGTGGAGGGGTTTTGTTTGAGTTTTTGTTTTGCATTTTTACTATGTTGGTCCAAAAGTTGCAATCCCCAGAGAGCATCCTTAAATGGCAATCTGGATATGTTTTCCAAAACAATAAGATTTATTACATATTTGCAAAAATAAATAAGGAAATAAACAAGGAAGCCAGGTCTAAGCTTCTACTACCCACTGCCCCATATCCAGAGGATCTCCCATTTTTGTTTCCAGTTCCATTTTTTTCCATGATTTCTATTATGATGCCTTTTTTTTTCATATAAATCCAGAGGAGCTACCGAAAACCTCTATGAGAGACAAAGTGGCTTTTCCTACCTAGCCACTTGGCTCAGCTTAGTCCTAGTGTCTCCCCAGGAATGGTCTATGTATTAGCCAAAGAGTGTTAATGCTGGAAAGAACCCACAGATCGTAGCATTCAAAGTGACCGTTTTACAGATGAGAACACTGAGGCGGAGAGTGCAGAGTTACTTGTTCAAACTTAGGTGCAGAATTAGCAGCAGAGTCAGGGCTAGAACTCAGTCTTACCGTCCTCTTGATTCCACACCCATGCCCCTATCCCGGCCTTTCTTCACTAGTCACTAGGGCTCTCGCCAGGGCCAGGCCTAACTTGCCAGGAGGCCTTCAGCAAATATGGCCCAATGCTGTCTTCCCATAGTGGGGGTTGTGAAGAAGAACTGGGGGCTCAGAACTTGGAAGTGCTGTCTTTTAAGGGAAGAAGTAACTTGGCCCCAAAGTGGAGAATGCAACACCCTTTTTATTTTCAATCACACTCTGTTGCATCCCTTTTCCTACACAGTCTTGGAAGCAAGACTGGCTTAGGCTAGTGGTTTAGTGAGGGATGGGGACAAGGAGGGTGGAAAGGGACGGTGCTGAGCCCAGGCTTCGGGTCCATGTACTAAACCTCCTTTCCTGAACTGCAGGGAGCTCTGCCGATGTGGGAAGGCAGGCAGGCCCTCTGGCCCACTGTGTAGAAGGAGAACATGGCCCAGAAGCAGCCAGCTTCCCATGGCAACCAGCCTCCACCAGCACAGGCCTTTCATGGAGTCAGTCGAGCAGGATGAGGAGACCTGAGCTCCGGGGTGGGGGGTGGGGGCAGAGTAGGAGGGGGAGAGGAAACCACAGGCCCCCAGGCCCCAAGAGTTGATGAGGAAGAGAGCAAGAAAGTCACTGGGTTTGGGAACATACGCAGGTATGTCAGCCATCTTTCCAAAGGAGAAGAGAGACAGGCCTCCTGATTACAGCTGGGGGCCTCAGATGGATTCCAGGAATTGTGGAAAGCCAAGAGCCATATGTTACTATATCCTGCAGCCAGGGCTGCTCCTTGCTTGGGGGATTCTTAAGAGGGAGGCAGATCAGACCTCCTCCCAATAGGTTAGACCTGCCAGGTGCACCCTGGGGGAGTTTTAATATAAAGAGGTTAGTTTCCTCATTTTTCATCCCTCCACCTCAACCATCAGACACCGGCCTTCCCTTGCCAAATCCTGAGGCAAGGCCCAGACCAAATTTGTACTCAGAACCTGGCGTTCTTTGACCTTTGCTGGTTCACACAGGTGATTTAGGTGGGCTCTAGTTATCCTGAAGCATTCAGATTGTACCATCACACCTGAACTGAGTATCCTCCACCTTCTCTTTGTCACCCCACTGAAGAGGACTCTCATCCCAGACCCTTTAGAACAGCACTGGCCAGCTGAAATCCAATACAAGCCACACATATAATTTCAAATTTTCTAGTCACCACATTTTTTAAAAAGGCAAAAAGAAACAGGTGAAATTCATTTTAACCATATTATTTTAATTCAATATATCCAAGATATTATCATTTCTACATACACTCAAGCAGTTACAATGAGATATTTTACGTTCTTTCTTTCATATGAAGTCTTTGAAATCTGAGGTATAGTTTGCATTTACAGCACATCTCAGTTTGGACACTAAATTTTCATTAAAAATACTTGATCTGTATATTTAAGTTTCATACAATTTACAGTTGAAAAACTAGATTCATACACCTGAGTCGTTCCAAACACACGCGGAAAGTTTCCAATGACCACACTGAGTATTAGTTTTTAAATTTAAATTAATTTCAATGAAATAATTTTTTTTAGAGTGGGGGGCAAAGGGAGAAGGAGAGAGAGAATCTTAAGCAGGATCCACACCCAGCATAAGCCCGACACGGGGCTCGATCCCAGAACCCTGAGATCATGACCTGAGCCGAAATCAAGAGTCAGACGCTTAACCAACTGAGCCACTCAGGGGCCCCTAAATGAAATAAATTTTTAAATTCAGCCCCACTAGCCACATTTCAAGCTTGAATGGCCACATGTGGCTAGTAGCCACCCAACTGGAAAGCGTAGACGCCACCAGCAAGCACCGCCCCCCCCAACCTGAGAAAGGAAGTAATGTCTGCTCTCTCCTCCTGCCCTGAAGGGTCCAAAAGGAAGAGTCTGAATCTGGATTGCCAGACACCACAAGACTCTTGTTTGACCCCCAGCAACTCTCTTTTCTTAGGGGGACTGGGGAAGAGTTCTGGCTGCCTGCTCCCTGACACGTGCTTCTGGTCATCCTGGACCATTCTCAGGAAAGGTGGCTGCCTAATTGTAATGTTCTGAATGGACCGCGATGAGTCATGAGTTGGAAACGTAGCCAGTTCAGACAAAGGGCCAAGTGCTTCCTCTCCCTCTCCCCCTTCTCCATTCAGAGGCTGCTTTCCACCTAGTCCCTCCATTCCCTTCTGGTTTGGGGTGTATGTGAGGAACAGATAGAGATGTTTCTATTGAGCATGCTCTACCTTCCCCAGCTCTAGAGAAACCCAGCCAGAGATACTCATCTTGGGAGTCGGTACATAAGTGTGTATTTCTCATGTGTAAATGTATCACCAGCTGCCTCCCAGAGATCAAGAAATGTGTACCGGAGTCAAAACCCTCAATCCTCCTTTGGCCCTAGGGGAGAAAAATGAGGGGGATCCTTTCTTTACCTCTGTTCCCAGGACAGTGGGAGATGTGTGAGCGAGACCCCAGCCTTTCGTTCTGAGGGAGTGTCACCAACTTGACAGCAGCCCTACCTATGCCATCAAGGGCAGTGGGTCACCTTTTCTCTCCCCATCTTTTGGAAGGAAACCTAGTGCCTTAATGCAGCATGAAGGAATGCCATTAGACAGGGGGATACTTCTGGAGGGAGCTCTCTAGGTGGGGACTGGTTCCTCTCACCTGGGGTTGGCAATCCGATTTTCTGGTAGTCTGACTCTTACTCTGACTGTTTACCCACCATGCTATATGGTGTCTCTATTTCTCTGCTTAGGGTAGAGATGTTACATACCTACGTTGGCCAACTTCACTGTTGGTTTAGAGCACCTGAGTACATTAGTTTTCCTGGCCTGAAACGGGGTGGGGGCTGGAAAGGAGCTCAGCAGGGTAAGCCTGTTGTCCTCATTGCCAGTCACTTAGGCTCTGCACCTGCTTCCCGCCTCTGCCATTCACCCCAAGTCAAACTTCCCCTCCAGTGTCTTCTTGCAACTGTTCCGTAGGATTACAGTTGTTTGGGTTTGTTTTCCTCTTAAAAAGACAGCGCTCCTTTCCTTCTCAGCCCATAATTCGTGTTAAAAAGAGCCCAGAACATGCACGTCTGTTACTGACCACAGAGGAAAAGAAAACAGTGTCTTCCAAGAGAGACTGGGGCAAGGCAGACACTGGCCAGGGATGGAATGGCTAGGAGGAGGCACACTGCAGTTCCCCTGGAAGGCTCAGCAGCCCCTCCCTACCGCCCTGTGCCCGTTCTCTTTATGCAAAGGCATGCACACACCGTGTCATTGATTCATTTGGCATCCACAGCTGGGAAACGGTCAGACTTCAGGAGACTGGAACACGTCTCACAATTTAAACAGTGAGCAGCCGATCCATCATTTCCCCGTAAGCTGCATGTCCTAGCAAAAAGCAGAAGGATGCAGGTTGGCGGGGAAGCAGGGCAGGGTGGGGAGGGGGCGCAAAGCATCTAGCCACAGCCCGGCATGGATCAGTGCGCTCAGACCAGCTGTCCAGCAGGACTTTCTGCAGGGATGAAAATGCTCTCTATCTGCGCTGTCCAACTCAGCAGCCGCTCACCGCTGTGGCTATGGGTCCTTGAAAAGTGCATAGAGCAACTGAGGAGCTAAATTTGTAATTTGATTTCATATTTATTCATTTAAGTGGCCACATGTGGCTAGTGAGTACTGTAATGGATAGCACGACCTTAGATCAAAGAAGCCCTATAAACCCAGGGGAGCCCCACTTGTTGGCGTACCCCTGAGACCCATTCCTCTGCTTCCCGGCTCCCTCGGCAGCAGCTACAGGCTTACAGGCAGGGGCATGAGTGAGGTGACCTCTCAAGGCATCCATGTAACTGTGATTTGCCCGAGTTTATGTTACAGATGCGCTTCTAGACCCACTTCTCTTTATCTCTCGAGGAAATCTGTGCCTCTCTCCATTTGAAGATTATATACTGAATACCATACAATGGAGAGAAAAAGATAAATGACAAAGCTCCGCCCTTAGGAAGTTTACTGTTTAAATTCCACTGAAGGAGTAAGAATGAGAGCTGGAGGAGACCCAGCTCCCCTTTTCATTCCTTGTAGAGAGATTCTGGGCAAACCCATCTTGTCTCCTGGCTAGAAAAAGAGACTTTCCTCTCCCCAGGTCCAGGTGGCCTGGCAAAGCCCAACATTCTTCCTGAGCTGTGAATTCCAAGTACGCCTCGGTTTCTTCAATTTCCGTAAGCAACGTCGCAATATCTGGGCCACCCTGAGTTCTCTGAAGTTCGATGATGAGGTTAAGATAGAGTGGGAAACTACCACCAGCCCGGGACCAGGGTGTTAACGGTGCCAGGGCATGACTAAGAGCCCCAGGATGGAGGGTTAGATGGCAGGGGGCAACAGGTCCCCAACACCTCCATCACTGGACTGGGGAGCAGGATGGAATCAGAAGGCTTCTTAAGAGCATGTGCCTGCATCTGCTGGCGCACCATCAGCCCCCCCCCCCCCCGCCCCGCAAGAAAGCAGCAACAGCCAGAGGGTGAGTGTGGACAGCATGGTGGTGCTTGGGTGGGAGGCGTGCATTGTACGCTCTGCTGTGAGCGGCACTGCCCACCCTGGGATGCCTCCGGGTCCATAGCAGCTGGGCCTACAGCCAGACACCCTCTGTGTTTGCTGGGACAGGAAAATGGCATAGTCCTCAGGCAGGTGTTCATGTGTGCCTGTGTGTGCCTCCGCGGCGGCTGGTGCAGCAGCGTGACCCGGGAGTGCCTCAGGAATGAAGGAGGAACAGCTGGCCACCCCGACGTGGCAGGGGCAGGGCCATCAGAGAGCGGCTCGGGAGGCGGACCGGACTCAGAACCCACCCGAAAAGCGACCATCAGGACACTGTGGTAGCCCTCACTTCCTTGGTCTTTGGATGAGATCTTGGAATTCACGGGCCCTTGGAGGAGGGAAAAATACTGAGCATTCCACATTTTCCATCTGCTACAGAATCGTTTCAAAATGACATCTAGAGATGGGAAGGGAGGCCCCGGACAGGTCTCTCTTCTACCCCAGATCACTTTTCAGCTGCAGATTAGAGAAGCAGCAGGGGGCTAGGCACAGGTCTGCCCTCTCCCCGCCATGAGCCTCTGCCTCTCACACCTGCCTTCACCCCGTATGTGGGTTTTTTCCAGTCCTCACCTGTCCATCCCCCTGACTCTTGAAATGCGTGCTGCAGACACACAGAAGGAGAGGATTTGGGTAGCTGTCAGAGAAGTCTGGGAGGGCAGCACGTAAGTCCCAGATCTTAAAATTGCCTACAGTCCCTAGAAGTAAGCACTGGGGACATGTTGCGTGGCCATCAGTCTAGTCTGCCACCTACTGGCCACGGTAGGTATTGACCTGTTTGTGCAACAGCTTCCAGAACCTCCTGCACTTTGAAGTTCCTTTGCTGTTCACGTGCAGGGCAACTTCACCAGGAAGTCCTCCCTTTTCATCCCACCTAAATCCCCTCTGCAACCTTGGTCCATTTTCTCTCGATGAAAGAGCACAGGATCGCCTTTCTACATGCGCCTGCTTCTCTTATCTAAAATATAAACCCTGCCCAAATTGAAAGCCTATTTATGACTTGGCCAGGAAGCAGCTGAGTAGGGCTCGCTGGCTCTGGCATTCCAGCTCTGGTCTTACTTTCCAGCCATTTAGTCTTCGTAGCTCTGCACTGGCTTTGTGCTACGTTTCCACTGTCTCCGGAGCCTGCAGGGGACCACAAGACCCTGATGAGTATCCTCGATACTCCACTTTCCTGCCGCCTATGTAATAGGTCCCATGGGGTCAAGTGGCACCAAAAGCCAGGAGGCACATCAAAACTTTAAGCCTGACCTTCGGAAGCAGCCAAAAAGCCTGTGAACTGGGGAAGGTATGCCCTCAGGAGCCCCACCTCTGTGAGGCTGGGGAAGGAGAGAGGGTATGCAGAAGTGCTTTGAGTTCCTTAAGGAACATACAGGAATCTACATCATTTTCCAGGATCAACATGTGCTTAGCCCCAAGGCCATACTTAAACACTTTCGGAGAAAAGAATAAGGTCAAAGAAAATTTGCTCCCAAGTTTACTGAACCACTGTTAAGAGACCCATCCTCCTCCCAGGAAAAGTGAGTCAAGGTTAAGGGCAGCCCACAGCATTTCTTAGAAAAGGTCCTAAAAGATGGAGGGTCTTGAGAAGAGCTGTTAGTACATGGAGTGCTGTGAGCCAGCATGCCTCCATCCCTGTCCCCCGAGGCCAGAGAGAGATGCCCCGTGAGAGGTGACGCCACATCTGGTGCACGACACCCTCTGACCAGAGGAGGAGGGGTAGCACCCCCGTTCCAGATGTCTTTAAGAACTAGAAAGAGCACTCTGAGATACGTTCATGGACTGTTCCTGCTTGGACACAGGGAGATGGACCCGACGGTCTATTGGAAGGATTCCAGGAGCTGGTACAGCCTGCCACTGGGAGTAAGCAGCTTCCTGGGATCCCCCCCATGGAAGAGGAGACTCCTGGAGCCCAGCCACACAGGTGCCCCTGAGGACAATTTGCTGGCCCTCCAGCTCCTCTAGGGGAGCCGCTCAGCCTTCTCACAGATGCTGGTCAGCCCCTGGCCCTCCCACCCCCCCTTCACTTCACCTGCTTACAATCTTAATTAGGGAAGGGGCGTGACCACGCACCCCCAGAATGCCCCCCACCTTTCAAGGGCAACCATCTCTTGCCCTCTCTCCTACCAGTGGTCAACCACTTTTTCAGAGTCAGAATGCTTGGTGATGCCCAGAGAGGTTGAGTGAAGCATCTCAGATCACTCAGCAAGATGGGCTCAGCAGCCCTTCAGTCGGCTTTTCATCTCCACGCACCTCTCCCCAAAACCTGAGCCTCAGGTTTGGGCCTAAGTGCTAGATCACAGAGCCCTAGCCTTTCAGTTTTTACTGAGTCCCCCAAGCCAGCTCTGCTCCTCCCTGCACGCCACCCCATGCTAGCTTGTCCCACAACCAAGAAAAGTGGCTTTACTCCACATGTCACTCCTTTAGCTAACCCTTGAAGGCTCTCGTCCACCTACCAGGCACATCGCCATGCTGATTAACGATCACAGTAGATTTCATGGAGTCAAGGCAAGGTGGGAAGAGGGAGGGAAAGACCACAAGTGGGGGATGGGTCCTGGCACTGAGTTTTGCTCAGAGAAAGCCTGCCCATTGCTCTGCCATTTGCTCTCTCCCCATCATCAACCTCTCCTGTGACTACTTCCCCTCCTCTCTGTGGATAAATATCTAAATCAGCTAACTACCCAAAACACTGCAGACCTGTGGAGACTTCTTCAGGGCGGGGGAACTTCCCTGCCAGGGCCTTAAAGACTGGATACCTGTTCAATTAAGTTTGACAAATCCCAAGCCAACAGACAAACAGGTGCTCAGGTGTTTCCTGCCACCTGCCGTCCTGACCGGGTTAGGCCAGGTCCCCAAACGCCTCCCTTACCCCACACCTGGAACTTCCCCTGGAGAGAGGGTTCCTGCCCCTGGGGACACAAAACAGGGTCTTCTCACCAAGATTCTTCTTCCCTGTGCATCCCCTCATCCCCACTTCCTTGGATCCCTCTCCTTCTATTCCCCATCCCAGGGCCTTGTCATCGTGGCTCCTGGAGAGCCCAGTGAATGGAGTGGGTGGAGAACAGGATTTTTCTTCATCTCATTTGAGTAACTCGGGGTCACTCCAGAGCCCTTTTCTTCTCTTTCTAAAATTTGAAAAGAGGCAATGAACACAGGCTGCCCTGCCCCTGCCCACCCCACCTTGCACCTGGCCTCACTGTGGGCATCCTGGCCACGTCCTGCCCACCTGGGAAGAGCAATGGAGCCTTCCCCACTCAGTCTGCCAAGGCCGGCGGGTCAAGGAGCTGAGAGGAGAATGGGGGGCCCAGAGAAGGGTGCCCAGGAGATAAGAATGTACTGGAAGTCTGTGGATGGAGAAAAGGCCAGGGGGTGGAATTTTCAGATCAACCAATAAATGAACAAAGTCCTACTTCTTTAAAGGTCATAAGTCAGCTAAGTATAGACTGTCACCAAGTCTCTCCTATATATAACTGCTCCAGCCCCAGCCAGCTGCCGGCCTCTCTTGGCCTGGAGCTGAGTTCTGTTCCAGCCTCCGAGGGCCCAGAGCACAGAGCCAGCCTTGAGCCAGAGCAGAGCCAGGTCCCCCCACCCACACTGCACCCCTCCAGGCCCCACGTGTCTGGCTCTCTCAGGTCCCCTCCTCTCCATGATGCTCCCCACCACCCTGCTAGTCTAGATCCCAAGGACCCTCCTGCTTCCGTTTCCCAAGTCAAAAATCTATCTCAGCTCCAACAATCCTGGAAGCACAAAGACCCCACTTGGGGATAGACTTGGCCTCTCCTGGCCACGCTGGGCTGTCGCCTATTTTCCTCCATCAGCCTGCATCTCTAGCTCGTGCTCTTCTTGGCAGCCCAACCCCAGCCACTGCCTCGGCTACCTAGCCAGCCCCACAGCAAGCAAGCCCCTCACCAGCGGCTGAGCACCCCCAGAGGCCACTTCCCTCCTACTATCCCCTTCCTGCCTCCAGAATGTCCTGTCCCTCCTGTCATACTGGCCCTCATTTATCAGCCTGACCTTTTCAATCCCGTTCCACTCCGCGAAGTCTTCCTAGGTTTGCTCCACTGGACTCCAGTCATACCAGCAACTCTCCAGCACTTGTACGAGTGCTGACTCCTACGTCCTCCTTCTTTCCCTGCTTTCCCCCGGTCTGGGAAGCTCCCGGAGGGCAGACACCCTCCGAGCCTCAGGCTCTGCCCTTGTGGCTCAGCCCCAGACACTGACCCTCTGCCTCTTTCTCCTGCAGAGAGGGACTCCCGTGAGCACGAGGAGCCAACCACCTCCGAGATGGCAGAGGAGACCTACTCACCCAAGATCTTCCGGCCCAAACATACCCGCATCTCCGAGCTGAAGGCCGAGGCCGTGAAGAAGGATCGCAGAAAGAAGCTGACCCAGTCCAAGTTTGTGGGGGGCGCTGAGAACACTGCCCATCCCCGGGTCATCTCTGCACCTGAGATGAGACAGGAATCTGAGCAGGTAAGTCTCACGGAGTTTGCAAACTTTGCACACTTTCTACACCCAGAGTGCAAGACAGGTACAAAGGAGGAGAGATCTTTGGGAGCGACTAGTTGGAACAAAATTCTCCATAAACCCTCGGGCCCCCAGTGCCCTGGGCCGTGCATTCTGCACATAGAGGTGCTTTCCCCTCGGGTCCTGCCGTGTCTCTCACCCCTGCCGTACTCACACAGGGCCCCTGCCGTAGACACATGGAGGCTTCCCTGCAGGAGCTCAAAGCCAGCCCGCGCATGGTGCCTCGTGCCGTGTACCTGCCCAACTGTGACCGCAAAGGATTCTACAAGAGAAAGCAGGTACGCCCCCGTCCCCCGCACCCAAGTTCAGAGGGCTCCTGAAAGTGGCACTTGCCAGAAAACCTTTACCTCTAAATGCTTACGATTTCTGTCATTAACAATAGTGTTTCCTGAACCTCCAATATCCACGCAAGTACCACAACCAGGAGTTTCCCCGTTCCCTCCTGTACTATAATCTGCTTCCGTTTTAGTGATCCACCTTACTTACGTGAATTCATTTAAAAAGGAAACGATATCACCGTGTCATTTCACATGTTGTATGTGCTATTTTCTGATAAACACACACATAAGTATATGCACAGAGATAATGACTTCAAAACAAATTTTCAGCAGGTACCACCTGAAATAATCTACCTTCCATTCACAGCCAGACTACCCTTTGGGCAACACTATTGTGGGTTAACCAGTAATACTTAGCCTATTCGAGTGGTACCCATGACCTTAGGCCAGTGGTTCTCCCAGTTCCTGGAGCATCAGAATCACCTGGAAGGCTTGTTAAAACACTGATTGCTGAGCCCCACCCCCGAGTTTCAGGGATGGACTCTGAGAATTTTGCGTTTCTAACAAGTTCCCTCCCAGGTGACCCTGATGCTCCATAAGGATACCCTTCGTCTAAGTTGGGGGTCAAGAGCCAGATGGCCTTGAGTCATTTGTTGGCTCTCCCACTTATGAGCTGCGTCCTCCTTACCTAGTTATTTAATGTCTCTGCCTCCAGTCTCGCATGCAAAATGATAATTGTACCTGTTGTCCTTATGCAATTATGAGGGATTATGGATTAATCTTTGTAAAGCACTTAGAACAGTCCCTACTCTGTAGGAAGTGTTAAGTAGTGTCTGGTACCTGATAAAGCTGTAGAAATGATGCATCATCATCATCACCATCATCATCATCGCCACCAGATCACGTAGCTATATGGAGAATACCAAGTTGGAGGACCCTGAATGGGTGACATAAAAGAGATTGTAAGAGCTAGCCACGGGCAGACTGTCTAAATGAGCATTTCCCCCTGGGGCCATCCCCCATGCAGGGGGCATACCAGAACCCCGATAGTTGGGGCGGGGAAGACAAGGAGCAGGGCCAGAACAGGGGCCAGGCAAGAGCAGAGTCCGGGGCGGGGGGGCACCGCCATCCTCACTGCCTGTCGCTCTCCCCACCGCAGTGCAAGCCTTCCCGTGGCCGCAAACGTGGCATCTGCTGGTGCGTGGACAAGTACGGGATGAAGCTGCCAGGCATGGAGTATGTCGATGGGGACTTTCAGTGCCACACCTTCGACAGCAGCAACGTTGAGTGATGCGTCCCCTCCCCATCCTTCCCCCGCCCCCTCCCACCCCCAGCCCCGACTCCAGCCAGCACCTCCCTCCACCCCAGGACGCCACTCATTTCATCTCATTTAAGGGAAAAAACATACATATATCTATTTGAGGAAACTGAGGACCTCGGAATCTCTAGCAAGGTCTCAACTTTCAAACCGACAACAGCAGAGATGCAAACAGCTAAGGAGACCCCCCCCCTTGAAAATGGTTTTCTTTTTGAGGCAAGTTGAATGACAGGGAGGGAAGGGAGGAGGAACGAGAGAGAGAGAGAGAGAGAGAGAGAGAGAGAGAAGGGACACGTGTAGAGGAGAGGGGGAGACAAACCGAATTTCGAAGAAGGAAAGAAGAATGTGGGCAGGAAGGAAAGATCCCCGGGACCATGGCTGGACCAACCTTGTCGTGTCCAGCCCTGGCCTGAGTTGGGAGATGTTTAGGCACTGGAAGGTATGGCCCAAGGTGTGGCATTCTATGGCACCCTTGAGGGTTTTGGTGGATTGGTCGCAGGGGGAGAAAGGAAACGACAGAAGGGGTCAGTGCCTCTCCTGGACCTGATCTCCACCTCCAGCCAGCAAGCGCCCGGCTTGACCCCGCCCCTCCTCCCCCTCCCGCGGCAGAGGGTTCTCCCTCCCCAAAACTTATGAAAACTAAAATGCATTCCATTCCTCTCAAGACAAAGCAAATGAATAACCGAGTGCTATTAGATAGATAGGTTTTCCGAAGCAGATACACAATGATGACGTATGTGTGCGTACTTCAGTCCCCGTGCAGACTTTCAGAAAGCAGTACGCTCCCCGAGTGGAGAGACTTGCTCTTCCGAGGTGACTAGATCACGCCCACATGCGTGGTTCCAGCCCCTCGTGGCACTCCATTCACTACTAGCACGGCCTCTCTGGGGGAGGATAGGCTGAAATAAATGCGGCCTCGTACGGACTTCTCTATGAGGCTCCATGTAGTCATATATAAGGCATATACATCTATGTTCTTTCTTTTTTGCTTTCTTCCTTCCTTCCTTCCTTTCTTTCAAAGGTTTGCATTAACTTTTCATAATTCTTCTGGGGGCACTGAGGAGCTTCCTCATTCTGGGAAAACCAAGAAAATCCATATTCTTCTAACACACTCCGTAACTGCGGTTTTGCCAGCCCCCCAGGAGCGGCAGACCCAAGCCCTCGGCGGGCCACGGTGTTGGACTCCTTCACAATTTCCCGGGTGCGGGTGCGTCCGTAGGAACCACCCAGCCAGGTAGATGAGGGTGCTCCGTGGGGCACCCCCCCACATCCCCAGCACCTCTTGAGTTAGCCTTTAGACCCTCTGGAAGTCACCGGCTCTGGGCCCTGCACCAAAGGAGCACATCAGGTCCAAGTCTGACCCCCGGGGCCTGCCCAGCCTTTTCCTTTCAACGAGGCAGAACCTGCATTTTGAAGCCGGCAGAGCAGGAGAGAGGCTGAAGTGAGAGATGGCAGCGAGCAGGATGGAAGTGAACGGGTTTAAATACAGGGAAATGGTAAAAGCGATTTCGCAGGCCAGAGTAGAGGGAGTGGGGGGACGGGGCTGGAGGGACGGCGGGGGACTGCCCCGTTCTAGCTTTGGAGCAAAGCAACAGAAAGTGGGACAAAGCCAAGAGCAACTTCTTGGCTCCCCACCCTCTAAGTCCTTTGGGATTCAAGAGGACAGAAAGAGGAGAATGGGGGTGCAGTTTCTCAGAGAGAAATGAGCTGACTCCAGGCCTGGGAGCCGGGGAAGGTGGGTAACGTTAGGTGGGTTCTAGAACCTAGCCACTGGACAGGAGCAAGAATCGGCACAGGCTGTCTGTGCCTTTGGAGGGACAAGACCATGCATGCAGGTGGCCACCTTCACCCTGCAATGAAGGACTGAGGACAGAGCCTTTCAAGCTCTTCACGTGACCCCGGGCCAGTGCAGGCTTTCTCCCTGGGATAGAGGATGGAAGAAAGGCCCAGGACAGATGGATGCCCCGACGGTGCTGTCATTTGCCAGCCAGATTCTGAACCAAGAAAATTCCCGACCCCGCTGACTTCCTCAACAAATCGGCAGCCACAGGGCTGTCCTCGGAGGCCAGAGATAGCCTGCCCAGGAAGGGGGCTTGGACACTGGCAAAGGAGACCCCTCCTCGCTGAGAACACAACTCTCTCCGCTCTTTCCTGATGGCGTGACACCGTAGAGACCACTCTAGCACCGGACTTGGGGCCATGAGGAGGGACAGCGGAGAAGCAAACAGATTTCAGCTGGTGGGAAACTTGCAGCTACGGAACTCGGCGGGGGGGAGTCTTCTGCCCCCCCGACAGGACAGTTGGCTGGGACAGGAGAGATGGTCGATTGTCATAGGACAAAAGGGCCTGATGGGGCTGGCAGCCATGAGGACTTACTCGACCTGCTGCGTCCATGTGCCCCATCTCTCTGCACGACTGTCCCCAAACCCCCGACTCACATTTCTGTGTCTTAGGCCAGTATTGTAAACCTTTCCCACTTCACTCTTCTGTTTGCCCATTCTTTCTGTGGATCTTGAGCAGTCATCTAACTGGGATCTGCCACGTGGATACTGGGGTGCCATTCCCCCTAAGAAAAGACTGAGCCAGGAATCGCATACCCCACCCCACACCCCTCCCAAGGCCCCTGTTCCTGAGAGGGGCTCTCTCTTTTCTCCCCTGCTGTTTAGTGGACTCTGAATGGGTGTCTGCCCCTTCCTTCGGCCCTTTGCAGTCAGCCATGAGGTGGGGAAGAGTAGGGCTGGTGTAACTCCACAGTGTCTTTGGGTTTCCAAAGTTCATGCTGACTCCCCCAAATCTGTGAGTGCAGTACTTGCAGTGACTCTGCTCAGCTGGCCACTCCCTAGAGGACGCTGGACCTTCATGACGGATGAGACTAACCTCCCAAGAGGAAGGCCTGACCTGGGGAGGGAGTCATGGAGGAAGATGGAGCGTCCCCGGAGCAGGGCAGAAGGGGAGGCTGGTGGGAAGTGCTGCGAACTGGGATCCTGAGCAAGGATCTTCTTGACTCCAGGCCTTAGGCTCTGGAGTTTTCTGTGGCCTCAAGACTAAATGTTGTCCCACCCACCCACCCAGCCAGCAGTGGGCCTCTTCCCATCCCCCTTTGACTCATGCCTCACTCTAGCAGGGAGCCGATTACCTGTCCTCCCCACCGCTGCCAGGTGATTGAGGGAGGCCTCACCAGGACTGATCCTCCGTCCCCCAGAGCTTCCCTACCCACCTGGGCAAAGCAGGGCATCCGGGACAGAAGAGACTCTAAAGTTTCTCAGACAGCCAGGCCTGGACAGACAGGCCTGGGGACATTCAACCCCCCCACAGGGGAGGACGGGAGGCCCAGGAGGCCCCATGTGGTCTACCTCCTGTCTCCTCACCCATTTTCCCATCACCGTCTCAGTGGTCTCCATGGTAATCCTGCAGGGTCAGCCCCCTCCCCTGGGGAGGTGGGCCCGCCCACGGCTCGCCCACCACCTAGCTTCTTGGCAGCCACATGGCTACCACGCCCCTCTCAAGGGGGCCCGGGGCTGCCCCTCTCCATCTGTTCAGCCCCCCCACCCCCAGAGGTCTGTGGTGCAGGTGGGAACTTCAGAGGGACATGGGCCAAGGAGAAGCAAGCCTTGGGCTCAAAGAGGACATTTTTGGAGAAAGGAGGCTAAGTTTTGAGAAGTGGTGGCAAAGGGGATGGGGACTTGCCAGCCAGCCACCTGGGCGTTGTACTGTCTTTATTTTTAAAACCACTAAAGTGCAAGACTTACTTTTGCACTTTTCTCCACTTTTGTTTTCTCCTAGGTTTTTGTTTCTTTTTATAAACATATTTTCTTGGTTTTCTAATGGAGTATATCTCTTAGCCCTTCTCACAGACTCTGGCCCCCTCTCTAACTCCTCGCTCTGGATGGGGAAAGGGAAGGTGGAGCGCATCAGCCGCCTGCACCGTCCCCACCCCCAACTTCTCTGGTCCCCCCCCCACCAGCCTGAGTCCCCAATCTCCCACCGCCACCACCACACAGTAGCCCACAGGGATAGACAGTTGTCAGACAAGATTCCTTCAGATTCCGAGTTGCCTACCGGTTTTTTTTTTCTTTTTTGAAGACAGCAATAACCACAGCACATATTACTGTAGCTCTCTGTAGTCTTACGTACGTACATATCTTAGCTCTATTCTCTCCCTTTGTTTTGTTTTCAACTTTTTTTTTAATAAATGCTCATAATCTTTACTGGTGAAAAGGATGAAAAAATAAATCGACAAATAAAACCAGTTTGTGGGGGAAAAAAAAAAAGCAGAAAAAAAAAAATCACCTGAATGCAGAGGGGCTCGCCTCCCGTTTAGCATTTTGTACCTGAGGAAATAAAAAAAAAAAAAAAAAAAAAAGCCAGAGGATCTCACGTTTTATTAAAAAAGTGAAGATTGCTGTATACTATTTATTCAACTTATAATTTATGTTACTCCTTGATCTTTGTCTTTTGTCATGACAAAGCATTTATTTAATAAAGTTATGCATTCAGTTAGCCCGCGTCAGCGTCCTCCGAGGGCCCAGGGAAGGCAGGTGAAGGGTGAGAGGCACACAGGGGTCCACTCGGGCCGCACTCCAGAGGGCAGGAGAACAGTCCAGGCAGAAGCAAGGCCAAGGGGAGTCCCCAGACCCGGCCTCCCATCCAAACCTGGGTGCCCCCTTCTCCATCCGTTCAAAATATCCCATTGAGTTCATGTACGCAGTGTGTTTAGGGCAGCAAGTGGTCAGTGCACGCTCAGCCGCTGCTTTCACTATCCTCATCATCCCTGAATCCCAGCCCCTGCTCTTAAGTAAAGTGGCCTTAATCTACACTTCAGCCCATGATGGGTCTCCTTTCCTTGGAGAGGATTTTCAGGAAGGCATTTCTAGAACATTCCTCAGTTGCTTATTCTAGTGCTTCATAAACTCTTAACTCCTGGGAACCTCTGGGCCGATGTGAATCCCGCCGCCCGCTCCTACCCAGCCCCCAGCTGTCTCTGCCCAGTGAAGAAGAAACCTATGAACACCCGGTGACTCTGACTTAACCTTCCAGCCATTGTCCTACGTCCGCCTTTCCTTCCTCCTGGGCCCCTTCCCAATCTCCATGTGTCCCCTTCACGTGTGAGGTGCACAGCAGCACCCTGCCCTTTATGCATCCCCCGACGGCACCCTACAGGGCCTCCCGGTCCTCGGGCCCAGCACCCCCACTCGGCCCAGCCCAAACCCCAGCACCCTGCCCCATCCGAGGCATGGGGCCAGTAGAGTAATTGGGAGCATCCCAGCCTGGCAAGGGGTTGGCCTGTTGCTGGGCGTGCATCTTTCTGAAGGGGTCACTGAAACTCTCTTCCCTGGGACCCTTCAGCAGTGCAGTCCCTCAGCCAGCGCCCAGCAGTAAAGGCAAAGACGGAGCAGGCCCCTTGGCCTTGCCTCTGCCTCGCTGCACTAGGAGGTACAGAGAAGGATCCGGAGTCTTCCCACTTTCCTTTGCAGGGGGCTTGAAGAGGGGGCTCCGGAGGAGTAGCATTCGGAAGGCTACGCTGGTCCAGCCACCTGGCACCACCTGCCCCACGACTGTCTCCTGGCCTTTCCTTCGGCAACTGCTCACCCTACTGCCACCCACATGCTGCTGGGGGGGGTGGGGGCCAACCAGGCGTCTTCTCCCCACTGGTCCTCCCTTAGGGCCCACCTCAGCCGGACCCACTCTCCCATGCTCCTCTGCTGCCCTTGGGCCTCCTCTCTGCCCCGACAGCCCTCATCTGTGAACTCCCTGCTCATCCATGAGGTCATCTAGGATCCCAGCTCCTGGCTGCTCGGCCCCTTGCCCCACCCTACCCCACACAGCTCAGGGGTCATCAGAACAACCCACACAGCACTCCAGTGATCAGACCCTCACAGGGTCTTTGTGACCCAGGAGGACTGGGCTGGCACCTGCAGCCTGCTCATATGCCACCCTCCCCACCCCCAGCATGCCAAGCTGGTCCAAGGCCAAATTCCAGAGACACTGCTCCTTATGCTCTTGACTTCACCAGCCTCGTCTCCATCTCCTCAAAGCTCAGAAGCCACACGCTGAGCCTCAGCGCTCCACGTGGAGAGTCTGAACACCCACTCTCCCACTCTGATCATAGTCTATATTACGGTGAGAAACCTGATGGGGGCTGCAATGTCAGCATTTTACTGATGGGAGAATGAGTCTTTGGCCTCCCCATTCTATTTTCCAACCCATCAAGCCTCTCTGGCTTTGCCCCCTTCCCTAGGGAGATGAGACCCAGGGCTCCACGGTTTGGGTCTCTCCCGCCCTGCAGCACCTCAACCCTGGAGAAGCCTCACCAGCCAACCCTGGCACTCACCCTGCTGAGCCCTGATGGAGAAAGTCTCACCACAGTGAGGGCTTATCATCACGGAATCCTCAAGCTCCAAATCCTGCCTGAGGAACCTGCTAGAGTTGTCTCGCTCTCACATCCCCTCATGTCTACAACACCCTTTCATGCTTCTCCCCATACTGCCTTCTCCCCATCAGAGAAAAGCAAGACCTACCTGTGAGAATATCCTACCTTCCCATCCAAACCCCTGCGGAGTCAGCCAGAAAACCACCACCCTGTTGCCCTCACCCGAACTCGTCTTCCTGTTTCCAAAGGACAGCCCTTCCCACCTGCCGCTCCTGCCCCTTCTCCAACAGCTCCCCTCTCCTGCTGTGTGGGTGATGGAGAGGGAATGAAGGGGGCACATAGGAACAGCATCTTGTGGATAGAAACAATGGGTCTTGTTCTTGAATCTGGATGTCAGCATGAGGGTGATGGGAAAGTCAAATGTGTCTTCTCCACCCAGTGTCCTCCAGGCAACTCCAATTCAATGTGCCCCAAACTAAACTCATCCTGTATGCTCAGGGACCTTGCCTATCTTATCTCACACCTTACAGATTACAAGTTCAAAAATAAGAACAACATTTGAACTCATCACTTTTCCTCCTAAACTCTCCCCTCTTCTCTCCCCATATGCCTCCTCCCCTTCTGGTTGCAATCCCAGAGGATGGTACCAGCCAGCATCCACCCAGCTGCTGTAGCCTGACCCCTAGTGTCATTGCGGACTCCTCATTTACCTGCTACGTCCAGCAAGCGCCCAGGTCCCAGGAATCAGCCGCCTCATTGAAAACTCTCCCATCTGACCTTGCTCCCCACTTGCCCTGCCTCGTCCAAATCACACTCCTTTCTCACCTGGATCACTGCCGTTCCTTCCTGCCAGGTCCTCCTCGCAGATATCACAGTAGAGATTTGCTTTCTGAAACACAGATCCGGTCAGGCCCATCCTCTGCTTAAATGCTGTCATTTCAGTCCAAAGCGGAAACCTCTCAGCAAGACCCCCAAAGTCCTTCCTGATGAGCTCTCCTCTGGCTTCCTCTCCAGCTGCTTCTCTATCCACACCCTCCCTCCGTCACAGGGAGCCTCAAGCCCGCGTATGGCTCGTGCTCTCTCTGCCTGAACCCCACCTCCCCCACACACACCCCAAATCTTCCCCGTATCCCTGCTTCCTCCCTACAACAGTCTTTGCACCCCCTGTGGGACAATATCTATGCAGATATTCCTCCTAAGGGCACCTGGGCACACCTCCGTCCCCTGGTCAGGGCGGACTTCCGTGGCTGTTTTGTCCACTACAGTGTCAGCCCACAGTCTACTTCATCTTCACATCCTAAAACCCGACCACGGAGCCTAGGATGCAGGACTAATTCCACTGAGGCAGCATTTACTATATCACAGAAGTGACTTTATATTCTCAAAGCAATTCTTTGAAATAAAAATTATCCCAATACTTAAAGATGAAGTAGATGAGGCTCAGAGGTTAGGAATGTGTCCAAAGTCGCGTAAGTCATAAGTAGTAGAGCCCAAATTCTGTCCAAAGACTGCCTTACCTCCAGGCGCATGCTCTCACCTACCACATCAAATGGAGCCAGTACTCAAGATGCGTCTAACACCCGTGGTCGCTGCAAGTGGTGGCCCTCCAAATCCAGAGGGCTTAAGAACAGGGCCGGCTTCCCAGGCATGCATCCCATGCAGTCACGCAGGGCCTGTGCTTGGCTTAATGCTCTGCTGTTGCTGTCTTGACATTCTTAATAATTTCTGAACGAGGGGTTCTGAAGGTGCCCTGATTTCTACAAATTGGGTCACGGAGAAATTGGGTGATTCCATGCATTAGAATTGCCCAGAGGGCATGCCCCAGTACAGATTCCCAGATGCCTTCCCAAGCTTCTAGCTCAGGTAGCCTGCAATGACAGGTCCCCTGCTTCTGTGAGTTTAACAAACACCCACAATGGACTCCTGGGACCACGGCTTAAGCAAAATGACCCTCAGAGGGCAGGCATAAACTCAGCTGCAGTTTCCTGTGCTGCCCCGAGGTGGCAGTTTAGCCCCAGTGTTTGTCCACAGCCGGGCAGTTCCAGAAGGCTCCAGCCGGCTTGACATCCTCAAGATCCCTGCCCAGCCATCTTCCCACTTGGATGCAATATTTTCCCTCAGAAAAGGTTTCTAGGGCATACTATCCATCCATCAGTGGGGTTCCTGTAGCTAGAGCCACCACGGAGTGCTGCTCGCACACCCATAAAATCCTCCTCTTCGGAGGGTTTAGAGGACAGGGAGGCTGTGGGTAAGTGACATAGAAACAGGCAGGGAGGTTGTGATGTGCTCAAATGCACTCTGCAAAAATATTACAGAGACGACCCGAGTCGGAAGCCTTGGGGCATGGGGGCTGGCATGGTGTTTACTCCTGCAACGACCCCATGATAACCCCTCCCATTTTATAAGGTCCTCTAGTTTTCAAAGCACATCCACAGTCTCACATTGATATCACCCTGCTATTTGAGGCTGAGATCATCCCCATTAGACAGATGAGGAAAACTGAGTCTCAGCGAGTTATGTAGCTCCAGGGCAATAAAACAGCAAGTGGTGGGATGGGATTCAAACCCAGGTGTCCTGACTCCAGCATTTCCTCTTGCCCAGCTCGGCATGAGAATCACCTGGGAACCTTAAAACCAACCAGCCAACCAACCAACCAACCTACCTGGGCTCCACTCCAGGCCAATCAGATCAGACTCTCCGATGGTGGGGCACAGACATGAGTATTTTAAGTGCCCCAGTCAACTCCAATGTCAGCCACGGTTGAGAACTGCTGTACCTGCGGGGTGAGCCAGCACCATCTGCCCCGTCCCGACAGCGGACACCAGCTCCGGGCTACAGCTGAGGGGCACAGAGAGGGGTGGCAGGAGCACCCTCACCCGTGGATGAAAGAGAATCAGACCCCAGGGAGGGACGGCTGACCCACAGGGGGCAGATCCAACCCACGTCCAGAGTGCCCTAAGCTCTCTCCAGGCAGCCCGCCCTGCTTCTGCCCAGAGAGGGCAGCATAACCCGGGGTTGAGCAGCACCCACACTCGAGCTAGGGGTCCCAGCCTGGGCCATGGAGGCTGGGCACCTCTGTAGATTTTTCTCTTCATCTGTAAAGTAGAGCTAATAGTGCCTCCTTTATGGATTCATGAGGACTAACTGAATTAACTCACTTCCAGAGCAGCAGACCAAATGGCCTAGCTAAATGACCAAATGGCCGGCTGGCCTTGGCCTTGGCCTGGTGCAACCTAGAGCACTCTGGGTAGGGCAGGTCTGCTTTGGGGGACGTGGTTTTCTTCTAAGGGGAGAAGCTCATCCCCCCACCGCCACCACCCGTGAGGGCCCCAAGTGTCTCTCTGGCCTCTAGAAGGAAGGTCAGGAGGGATATGGGTGGAGCAGAGCCACCTTCCTTCGCCTCCCCTGCAGGAAAGGGTCAGACTCCAGACACGGAAGAGGGACTACCGTGAAAGGTGGGGCTCTGTGCCCTGTGCTACGGAGAGGAGGGAGCGGAGCACTCCTTTCCCGGTGGCCCACTGCGACGTCGGGGAGCCCCCTGCAATTAGCCAGGGGTTAGGGGCCCCCAGAACACAGTGGGTTGAGCTCTCGCATAGAATTCTGCTTCAGACAACTGCCTTCGGCTCAGGTCATGATCCCAGGGTCCTGGGATCGAGCCCTGCATCCGGGCTCCCTGCTTTGCGGGAAGCCTGCTTCTCCCTCTCCCATTCCCCCTGCTTGTGTTCCCTCTCTCTGTGTCTCTGTCAAATAAATAAATAAAATCTTTAAAAAAAAAAAAATTCTGCTTCAGAAATAGGGTCCACATCTGCGCACGTATAGTCAGTCTTTGTTAACGTTGCTGTTCTAGAAGCCAGTTACTTGGGCCCCTTGGAGAGCAGCACCTGAATTCTCAGGCAACAGTGTGGTGAACATGCTGGCGCACACCAGCCCCATTCCCTTTCCTTGAGGCGATGGAGCTCTCACCCCCCCACCCCCCCGCACAGAAGGGAGCTCTCCTTATTTTAGGGGCCAGAGGACCGCAATTCCAGGGTCTCCCTGTTCTGCCTCCCTCTGCGATGCACCTGAACATGGGAGAGAGAAAGGCACTCGCTCTACCTTCCTCCCTCAGTGCCCACCCAGGGGCAACCGAGGGGCCCGAGCTTCATTCAGCTGGGAGTCCAGGGGGAGACACCAGATTCCTGTGGTTTTACTGGAGGATTTCGCCTGGACTGGGGGCTTTAAATTTCCCTAGGCCAAGGCCACTTGAGGGAGGACATTCCCCTTCCTCCTGACCCATCCTTTTCATTCCCAACCCAACCAAAGCCGTGCCTGCCCCTTCCCAGGCCCTGTTCCCAGGAGTCGGGGACAGAGCTGGACAGATGAGACAGGCAGACCCCGGGTCTCTTTCCCAGGGAAGCCCCAAAGACTCAGGCAAAAGACACACGGTTTATTTTTCCTTCCTTTAATCTTAAGCAAAAGAAACACGGGGGTTCAAAAATAAAAATTTCTTTTTCCCCCCTCCCAAGCCTCGCCCCCAGCTCCACCCCTGCAAGCACCCTTCCTCCCCAGCTGGGACAGGAGAAGGCGAGGGTGCAGGCAGCTCCCGCTGGGGAGGGGGAAGGCGGGGGTGTGCCGAGCTCGGTGCTGGTCTTTCCAAATATAAATACACATGTCAACACTCCTGGAAAACCCTCCCCACCCACCACGCAAGGCTCTCCTCTCTCTGCCAGTGTTTGGAGAGGGGGTGGGGGCGGGGGGTGCCCGGCACCGGCTGGCTGGGGGTTACTGCATCCGCTGGCTGTGTACCCCACGGGCCTCCTGCTGCTCGTTGTAGAAGAGATGACACTCAGGGTCCCCCCGGATGGTGGGGGCTCCCTGGATCAGCTTCCCAGTGTTGGGGTTCACACACCAGCACTCCCCACGCTGCCCGTTCAGAGACATCTTGCACTGAGGAGAGAAGAGGACGTGGAGAACAGCCCTGAAGCCAGCCCCTCTCCTTCCCTTCACTCAGCCTGAGGTTTGCTGAGCAGCTCCAGGGCGTGCAAACTAGCACTGCAGGGCGGTGCTGAGAAACCCTGACCGCAATCCTGACCATGCACCAGGGATCTCGCTAAAATGCGGATTCCCCTTCAGTAGGTCTGGAGCAGGGCTGAAACCGCTTGGCTAACAAGCTCCCACGTGACGCGGGTGCTCCTGGCCCACGGACCACGTTAGCTAGGTGTTGGGGGATGCCCCAAGTTGAAAAGACTCCGTGCCCACCTGCAGGGAGGTCCCACCCAGTGCGGGACCCAGCAGACCGGGGTTTAGTTATAGTGTGAAGTGAAAACCGCATGTAATGGTGTAAGTCAACACTAGCACGGGCCCTAGTGTGGGCCCTGCACTGTGGGAGTCATCTACACGCTGCTCACTTACAGTTTCTAGCTCTCATTTTTTAAGTTAATTTATGTATTTATGTAAGTAAGCTCTATGCCCAATGTGGGGCTCGAACTCACGACCCTGAGATCAAGAGTAGCATGCCCTTCCGACTGAGCCAGCTGGCGCCCCCTACCGTTTTTATCTAGCATACACGTTCATTTAATCCGCACAACCGCCTTGTGGATCAGGTACCATTATTTCAGCACTTTACAGAGGATCAGAAGGAAGCACAGATAGGTTAAGTAACTTGCCCAATGTCACACAGCTAGTAAGAGGCCTAGCTGAGACCCAATTCCTGTCCCAGGGTCCCTGCTCTTCCCCATAAACTAATTAATGACCATGGAAAATCCCTTTAGTTACCGGGAAGGGACAGGACACAGCCTGTTTTTCATTAGCAGAGATCACTATTTCTTACTTTGAGCTCCAAATGTGGTAGTCGGCTTACACTTAGAGGACACGTGTACACACAGCTTTGAACTAGACTGATACTTCGAGGGGCAAGATGCCTGCCTGGGCTGAGGGAGGTAGGGAAGTGAGAGGCGACTTCTCAATGGTTTAAATCAGTGATTCGGGAAGTGTGCTCCATGGACCATCAGCAATCCCTGGGAGTTTGTGAGAAATGCAAGCTCTTGGTTCTGGAATGGTAAGGCCCAGGAGTCCCTGCCAGGAGATTCTAATGCTCAATAAAACAGTGAGAAGCATCAGTGTAACCCCGCATCGCTTCTCCCAGGGGCTCCCGCCCAAGCTGGACACCAAGGGCTGATGGCAGGTAGCCGAGGAAGTAGAGTCAGCCTCCGACAGGCCTGGCAGCTGGTATCCCCATGCCCCCCTCAGCTCTCAGACCCCAGCGGATGATGGGGGCGGGGAGGGCAGGAGCAAGGCACGGCCAGGGCTCGGGGCCCGGGGCCAAGGATATCCTCTCTCACCTGTTTGAGGTTGTACAGGCCGTGCTTGTCACAGTTGGGGATGTGTAAGGAGTACAGGTGCTCCAGAGGGCCCCGCTCATCTGGAAGGTGCATGGTGGAGATCCGCTCCAGGACCTGGTCCAACTCCTGCTGGCAGGGGGTCTGTGGGCGCAGACAGGGACAGACGGGCAAGGAGGATGCTCAGAGGGAGACTGCGCTCACGGAACACTGGTCCTGGGTACAACCTCAGAAAGCAGCTCATGCACAGCGAAGGGATGTTCCCACAGCCACAGAGCTAGCTAGTGGAACCAGGGACTTCCGACAGTGCTCACTAACATGTCATCGTGCTACACCCCAGCCCCTAAAGAAAGTCACATGGATGGGTGTTTTCACCCGTCTTTCATTCTGTGTTAATGGCTTTCGGGGGCCAAAATGGGATCTACTTGGAAAGGTGAATTCAAGTGGCGGTCTCTGGAGGATCTCTACCCCGACCCAGTGGGCCAAGCTCCATTCCTTTCCATCAACCCAACCAGGACCAAGACCCAAGACAACGGAGCTGAGCTGGAGGGGTTGGGGGGGCAGTCGAGTGAGAGGAACACATCCCAGCAAGCTCGAGCAAGTTCAAGTGAGTCCATGTCCATCTCTAGCATCCGTCTCCTTGCCTATGTCCTGAAGCCAAGCAGAAATGTGGAGGTGTCAGAAGGACAGGACTTCAAGAACCCAGATACCCAGGCTCTTTCATAGCCAAAGATACTGAGGGCCCCGAAAGAGACCCTGATGAGCCTGAAGGTCCCTGAACATGCCACTGGCAGAACCAGAAAGGAAAGTGCTTTGCCTACAGTAGAGCATGGATGGTACTGGGTGTCCTCCCCCACCGAGAGACCTCCCACCCCTCCGAGCAGACCCGGCCCCTCTGACCCTGGCAGGTGGCGGCCGCAGCTTCTTGGGCTCATCCAGACCAAGGTGATGCTTGCCCCCCTTGCCCATCTGCCGGTGCTGCTCGGTGACCTTCTCCCGGAACACCGCCAACTCCTTCATGCCTGACTTGAGGGGCTTCCGGCCAGCGCTGCCTCCACCGCCCAAGAGGTTCACGGTCCCGTCCACATGGTTCTCAACCAGGCCTCCTTCAGAGGGCTCGTCACCATTGTCTGCAGAGAGAGGAAGGGAAGAACTCTAGGTGCTGTTTCCAGAGCGGTGGGGCCCCCAGGGACGGTCCGAAGCCCTGAAGATGGAGATGATGGATACCCACGCGATTGTGCTAAGCAATTTACAGATTGTGCTAACCAATTTCAGTTTTGCGGCAACCCATGGTGGGGGGTGCTACCCCAATTTCGACAGATGCGCAAGTCAGGGCACACAGAGACGGAGACCACGAATCTGGCATGGGAACAGGGGCCCCTCTGACTCCAGCAAAACTCCTGGGAGGCTTAGTGGGTTCTGCCTCCATCCGGAGCAGTGCCGAGGAGCATGGAAGGAGGAACGTGTCTGCAAGGTTCTCACCACGGAATGGGCTTAAGTCCTTCTGGAGCCATCATTCTCCCCTAGAAAGACCTCCCAGCTTCACCCGCCAGAACCTCCAGGTGAAGGTCTTCATCATCTGTGGCCTAAAAGGGCACAGATTGGGTCCGTTTTTTAAAACTACTGCCAGAGATCCCCGGGCCAGGCCATGTCTGGTGAGGGAGTGAGAAGGGGGGAGAGCCACCACCAGAATCTGCAGTTTCTGACACCCCTGCTATTACTCTTCATCTGCCCACCTGCCCCTCCTCGTGTGCCCTAATGACTCAGGCCCAAAGCCACTCCAGGACTGCCCCCAGCGGCCCGGACTCGTTCCGTGTCTGTCCACGCACGCCACCACCAGCCACATTTCAGAGCACCCCGAGAACAGGAACCAGCTCAACTCTGTACTTTCCGCTTACCGCAAAGCACGGAGCCTCTCCTCTCCAAGGAGCACCTGTTAAGTCTCTTTCAACCTTCCTAAACCACCAGTCCCCCAACAACAGGGAGAGGCTCCTGCTGAGTGCACAGCTCAGGTGGAGGGGGCCAGGAGAGCAGCCCCGAGCTACCACAGGCTCACGCTGGCTCAGGTCGGTCCAGCCAGGGGAGCCCCGCGGAAAGAAGGGTGTGGAAGAGTTGTAACCAGGGAGACAAGTCCTCACGGGCTCTAGGAGGGCTGGGACTCAAACAGCCCCTGTGGACACAGCAGAGCCAACAGGGCCTCGGACCATGGCACCTGGAGCCACTTCCCTGCAGGTGCAACAAGACCTAGACGTGCAGAGGGGGTGTCTCTAAACAAATTTTGCACGTTTTCTCTTCCCTTTTGTGTGCTTTCAAACACTTACAGTCCCGATAACCTAACTGAATGGCTCTTACAATATTTCTACACAGGGTTTCAGGTGAGGCACTTAGGACCCAGTGGTCCCCTCCGAATTCGGGCACAGCATGGTGCACTCAGATGGCCACTGTCCTGGGCAGTGTTTCACGGTAGAAAGAGCTGACCTATGAAAGGGGGGCCATGATGCCCGCTCTGGGTTGTTGCAAGCTGTGGCGTTCATGGACTCCCTCGCCGACTAAGGGATGGGGACACTCTTGCGCACCCTGGGGAACTGACATATGCTTTCACGGGGTGTGCTCCAGAAGACCCAGGCGGAGTCTGGCCACCTGACCCCTGGGGCCAGTCCTCACCAGCTGATGCTGCATTCCTTTAGAAAGCCAGCATGTGATCTCCAGACTAGCGAGCCCTGGTTGGTAGGACATGCTCGGGTTAAACCCCAGCTTCCTGACTTTTTATACCAGCTGTCTTTGTCCAGCACATACAATGTCTCCGTGCTTCCATTTTGTTATCTGAACTGTTAGATACAGGATGGCTGAGAATATGTTACAGGTAAAGCAGTTAAGACAAGGCCTGGAACACAGAAACCCTGTGTCCTGTTGGTGATAGTACTTTGATGATGACGAAGATGGCAACTGCCTCAGTTATCTGTCATCTGCTCCCTCGGCAATGTGGAACCCGACCAAGAACCAGGAAGCAGAGGAAGAGACGCTTCTGAGCATCAAAACAGCAGTCACTACATCTATGCGTCATCAAGTTCAAGTGCTTTCCTCACAAGGTACGGGGACACTCAGCCCAGGAAGAACACTGCCGGTTCACAGGAGCACAGCTCCAGCAAGCCTGGTCTCTGGATGTCTGGTTTCCAAGGCCACCACAGAATAAAATCAACAAAAGTAAAAGGAGAGAGAAGGAAGGCCTGTGGACAGTGGTGAGAAGTATCAAGTGGCAGGGAGAAAAGAGGACACTAAAAAAAAACAAACATAAGAACTTTGGGGATATTTAGTGCATCACAAACAACTCTACACCCACCGATGGCCCCTGAGGACTTCCATATCGTGTAGCCCAAGACAAGAGTTGTGTGGATAATGACAATGACCTTGGGATGTCCAGAAAGGGGAGAGGGTTAACATGTCACGTATTCAGCATTTAAAAAAAAAAAAAACGACTTCTACCCAAAATTGTTAAACTTTAGAAAAATAAAAATTGAAATATTTAAATGAGTAAGCCCTCTGAAACCTGGAAAATTCTCTCTAGAATGGCTATTTCCCCAGGGGCTCTGGGTAGCCTGGGTTTTGCCATAAACAAACCAACCACAGATTAAATCCTGTTCCAGAAGCCCCAGCACCACCCACAGGGGATGGCCTATTTAAAGCATCTGCTACCAAGCTGGATGGGAGTTCTGTACCCCCATGTTCGATTAGACCCATCCACCCACCCCAAACTTTCATCAAGATGCACCCTGTCTCCCGACTTCAGCACTACGGACATTGGACCAGGATTCTTCACTGGGGAGCTGTCCTTTGCATTGCAGGATGCCAAGCAGAATCCTGGGCCTCTACCCACCAGAGGCCAGGAGCCCTCCTGAAGTTGTGACAACCAAAGATATAGCCCCGGGGAGGCAAAAATGCCCCCCGCCAAAAAACCTCCCTTCAGAAGTCAGGCTTTATCCAGAGGCCTGGAAGTTCCCCAGCCCTGTGCTGAAGACCCCAGACCCCGCATAAGGCAGATCCATGCTCTACTATATTCGCCTCCCTCAGCTAAGACCCTCCACCACGGTTCCATCCCCAGCACACTTCTGGGGCCCACTAGTCCACCTTCTAGCCGGGGGGGGGGGGGGGGGGGGGCGGGGGGGCAGGAGGTCTTCCCTAGGCATCCAGAGGACTCCCAGGATGCTGTTCCCCCTTCCCCGAGCTCTCCCGGCACTCGGACCACTGACAAGGGACAAAGCAGCATCCCCTGGCTGAGTCCCAGAGGTCAGCCCACCTTTAGCGCTCAGAACAAGGTATCTGAAAACACGTTAGATGAACGAGATGCACCCGGGTAAATATGCATCAGGCCTGCAGGCTCTAGGCAGGGCTGGCTTGTCATTAGGCACAGCACCCAAGGGCCTGGGGAATGTGGGGGTCTATTTTAAAATCAAAAGGAAGGGGCGCCTGGGTGGCTCAGTCATTAAGCACCTGCCATCAGCTCAGGTCATGATCCCAGGGTCCTGGGATCAAGCCCCACATCAGAGCGGAAAGCCTGCTTCTCCCTCTCCCACTCCCCCTGCTTGTGTTCCCTCTCTCGCTGTGTCTCTCTCTGTCAGATAAATAAAAAAATTTTTAAAAAATTAAAAATTAAAAAAATCAAAAGGAAAAATATGCTTTTAGGTAAATTTTTTTAAAAAGTCAATCTACGATACAGATACATGCACGGTTATAAAATGCAGTTATCAAATATGATTTAACATCTTTTCGTAGAGGAAGGGCCACAAACGCCCAGGCATCCAGGGTCCACAATCTGAACACAGCCCTGCGCCAGGCCCCAGAAGATGGGGGCCAATGGGGCAGTATGCTCCCAGGAGGACAGAGTTGGTTTCCTATCCTGAGATAGCCCCAATCTCTCTGAAGTAAAGGTCAGCTTGTCCACCCTCACGGAGGCCACCTGGATTCCAGGCTAGGTTTCGTCCCATTCCGTTATTGATCCCAACACTGCCAACGAACATGCCAATAAGATGAAGAAATCCATGGGTCCGGTTTGCTGACGCACATGCTGACGCTCCACACCTTGAGGTCCAAGCCCAGGGAAGGGACTGAGACAGCTGACTGGGTAGAGATCAGACAAGCTTGCAGACTGAGAAAGGCCTTGATTCCTTGACTCTTCTATTCCCAGCCAGAGAGGCTCAAGAATTCAGTCTCCAAAGTCTAATCGCGTGAATCCCAGGTGTTCACTTAGCTGTGCAGCCCCAGACACGTTACTTAAGCTCTCTGTGTCTCCACTGCCCATCTATAAATCACGGACAAACAGCACCCACTTCCAGGTGGCAGCCAGATTCCCAGAGATGCTGCACGCAGACACAGGGCCAGGCACACGGTAGGAGCACACAGAGCCAGCTCTCAAGGGCTCCCACTTCCCCCCACACTCGGGGAAGTACCCACGCGGCAGCCCGACACTCAGGCACAAGGGCATCATCACATTATTAGCCAGTGCTTCCCATACATTCTCCTATAGGTGACAGAAGCGGTCTGAAGGAAAACATTCCAAATGAAGAACTCCAACTAGAGATGGAATTTGCCCTCAGAACAAAAATACCAAGTTGCATGTTTTTTTCCTGCCCAAGAGTGAGGTTCAGAATATTTATTATGCAACCACTTATGTATGCAGCTCCGTGGGCTGCAGGGCAAAGGTCAGTCTAAGAAATGGTTCTTAGCAGCCCAAATGTCATAACTAGAAAAGGCTTAGGGCTTAGAGATGACCTCCTGGGTCCCCAGAGATCTTCGCCTAAGGATTAGCTGTTCTCTACATAGCGCCCCAGGAAATGGTTCAACACTGAAGCACGGAGTTTGCTGACTATATATGGAAGGTAAAGCTTTTCCAAAGACAAGTGGGGGAGACCACAGAGGGCCTGGAGCGTGAGAACTCCCGTCCTGTGTCCTGCGTCCTGTGTATACTCTCAACCTCATGCACCTGGAGGGGAGCTCAGCTGAGAAAGGCAAGGACAACGAGAGGCAAGGGACGAGTTGCCCCATTTTACAGACAGCAAACCAGAGGCCCAGAAGGACTACTACCTGGTCTAGAGGAGCATGTACCACCTCTGTGCCATCAACAGAGGTGCTTCACAATGGGCGTGGGGAACCGACGTTGTCCTCTGACCCAGCCTTACTAGGTGGCCCCGGAGGGCAGCTGGAAGCTACCGCTCCAGGAGAAAGAGCTTTGCACCTTCATTCTGCATTCCAGACTATGCATTAATACCCTGGTTTTCAAATTTAATTTTGGCTTAGCCTTTTTTTTCCCTGACATCATCTTGTTGTATCGTAGCACCAACGACCTGACTCGATGCATGAAAACCCTTGTGTTCGACGGATTCTTACTCTTGTGAAACCACATTTCCTCCTAGTGCAATGCTCTGACCTCTGTGCTCCAATGGACAGTTGGTGATTCCTGATCTACGGAAAACCTTAAAACCCTCTTAGGAAAATAGGCCCCCCAAATCTAAAAGCAACCCCCTACTCCTTCTTGCTTAGAGTGTGAATGAGGCTCTGTCCTTATGCAGGCCTGGCGAGAAAAGGGAACTTTCCCCAGAACATACCACATCTTCTTAGCAGATGACTATGCCTCCCCGCTTTCTTCTTGTCTTTATCCTGAAGAAAACCTAGCCATTTCCCACCTTCTCCTTAGCCTACTTCCTGATGATCTGGAAATCTAAGAGCTGGGGGCCCCACAGAAAGGATCTACTCTGACCCCGAATCTGTCATTCCCTCCTATGGATTCACCTCCTTCCATAGGTACCGGCATTCCAGACCCTGTGAGAATGGGATTCCCTTCCGAGCAATGGGCCAGTGGGAGACTGGCCGCCTGCCCGGTTCCACTCTCGCTGGGCACAGAACTCACGTGCCTCCTGCTTTGTTGGTTTCTCCCCAAGTGCACTTAATCTTGACACATGTTGGGCAAAAGAATTAATGCTAACTCCCATCTTCCTCCTCCCTCTTGGACAACTTCTCCGTTAACATCCATATGGCAGTGGACAATTCATTAACAAAGTCAAATGGGCAAAGAACTCCAGGAGTCAAGAGGCCTCCCCGCATTGCTGCTTCTGCTTCACCCATGACATTGGCCAAACCCTTTCACCTTTCTGAACTCTCACTTCTCCAGCGTGAAAAATGTGAATAATAATCCTACTCGAGCGAGGGCTACGACTTATCATTACCATTTGCCCAGTGTGGGCAAAATCAAGCTCCGGAAGAAATATGCAGACAGGTGATCTATTTCTTAAATGGGTAAATGGAAGATACACGCACCAGGCAAGGGTGGGTGAGACCCGATCTGTAGGACGGCCATACGCATGGGGGGAAGATGAGTTATGAGAAAGTTCTGCAATACTGTCTATCTGCATGTTCCTTCCAAAGCCTGATGTTGTTGATCGTATGAATTCTGTATGTCGCTAAACATCACAGGTCTCTGCCATCTGATGGAAGTCCTTGGGCAAGCGTGGATTTGCCTAAATCACTTTAACTTCACAGAATTTATGGGAAGGAAGGAGAGGAAGGGAGGGAGGGGGAGAGAGAGGGAGGGGAAGGCGCTCATAAGGACCACGCATGCACAGGGGAGAGAAGGCTTGTTGGTACTCACCAGCACGCAGGGGACCCAGCTTTTGTTGAAGAGAATTTGAAGCCAGCGCCTTTGGATGGCTGACTGTGGCCCCCGTGTGCAGTAACACAGGCCACCGAGGCTGGGGTGGATAATTCAGGCCACGTGGGAGGTGGGGGGAGGGAGGCAGGCAGCAGTTAACAGTGGGTGGGGAAGGAAGGGAAGCTTCTGTGGTATTTTTCAGCTGAGGTCCTTTGTCTCTCTGGGTAAGTGGCCTTGTTTACGTGTCTCCCTCCACCCTTTCTTCTAAAGGTCAGAGGCGGCAGGCCACACTGGCCTCTCACGGGGGAATTCTGAAGAGTGTGCACATGGACGTCTGCTGTGGTGGAGGCTGGCACCCGGGGCACATTCCAGCTCCAGGAATGACGTTCTCCTGGTCAGCCCATCTACCCCCTGCTGACACCCAGCTCCCTTCCAAGCTCCCTTCCCATTCTCTCCCACCCTTGGAGGCCCTGCTCAGTGCACAGCACCAGCAAAGCAAACCTGATGTCTCCCAGATGCCACCACGTTCGGCAAGAAACCCTCTTGGCAACAGACCAGGAGCCCCTCAGCGTGGCTTTTGCACAAAAGGAATCCCCTTGTAGTAGGAAATAGCTGCAAGCAGCCTCTTCAGATGTTCCCGATCCAGGCGTCATCCAGGCTGTGTCCCACAGGGGCAGGCACTGGTCACTTTCACCTGGGCATCGTCATCCTGCACTCGGAAGAGTGGCGGCCTAGTGCCCAGTGAGCTGTGGCTGAGCCCTGAAACTCCGGGGAGGGGAATGGCCAATGGCCACGCTCACGCAGGGAAGGAATGGATGCCACTAGAGATGATGCACGAAAGCAGGGCATTGAGCCCACCACTGGCCAAGCCATCCTGAACTCTTTCTGGGTTCCCTTCAGAACGCCACCTCTTGGGTTCAAAACTTTGGCCAACTAGTTCTAGCCCAGCAGGAAGAAAAGTGCTGGCCTGAAAGCCAATGGGTGGGGGGGTGTGTGTGCAAGGTTCTGATCCCAATGCTAGCACCCTGCCCGGGATTCTGAGTGATGCCCAACAGGGGTTTAAGATGTGTAGGCTTCAATATATGGGGCACCTGGCTGGCTCAGTTGGTAGAGCACGTGAGTCTTGATCTCTGAGGCATGAGTTCGAGCCCCACGCTGGATGCAGAGATTACTTATTAAAAAAAAAAAATAGAGCTTGCATGGTCAAGATGTGTAGGGTTCAACATGCTCATCTATAAATTCAGGGAGTTAGATTAGGGGAACGGTGCCCTGTCATGACTGTTTATCAGAAATCATCTGAAGAACTTGGTCCTGGACTCCAGCCCCCTGGGGTTCACAGCAAGCCTGGGCAAAGGTCAAGGACTCTGGGGATTTTTAACAACCTCCTCCAAGCTCTGGCATTTCCGAGACCCCATTCCTCTGTGTTTCTCGCTCTCCTGCCTCAGTTTGCTGAAGAACTTCCTGGGGATGGGAGAAAGATGCCTCTTCTTTTTAAGAGATAGGACTTCACATATACACTCTGGGAAGATACAGCCTCGAGAGCTCTTTCCATCCGTAGACTCATGGGTTCATAAACAGACACATATGCATGCTTGGATGCACACAGGGGGCCCCTTCTTGGCCAGGCATCATGGAGATTTCTAGAGCATGCCCTCACGACGCCATCTCCTCTCGGGCTCCCCGAGTGAGCAGAAACAGCACAGCCTCTACAGAGCTTCCCTGCCTGTGTGCTCTCTAATGGGCTGCTTTATAAACACCAGGGTCATTCCTGGAATCACAAAGACCTGGGGCGGGTCAGCACTGAGGCACACCGTTTGAGAAAACAAAAACAGGCTCAAATTCAGCCAAGGTCCCCTGGGACTCTGTGAGCCAAGCTGTCCTTGAAGAGCCAGAGAAATTGAAAGCAAGAGGGCAAACAGCACTATCAGCTTTCACCCCTTTCCACAGGTCCCAAACATGTCTCCTCTGGCTCAACTAAAGCCGTCCAAGAACCTGGCAAGGTGACCTAGCCGCCGAAAGCCCAAGGGAGTACAGAGTGTGCTTCGGTGCAAAGTTGGGGCAGGGGCTACAGGAACGGGAAGAACGTGCCTGACCCAGCAACTCTACATCTCCCCAACATGTGCACAACGATGTGCATTACAGCATTACCTGTAATGGCAAAACACGACCAGCAACCCAACCCAGAAGCCTTGCAGCAGGTGAACGGAGAAGTAAGTTCAGTAGGGTCAGTACAATGGAATACTACACAGCAGTTGACAAGAATTGCTCAGACCTGTGATCACTCCTGTGATCTATCCAACATGAACAGATCTCCAGACCTAATATCGACAGAGGGAAAAAGTTGCAGAATGAGACCTTTTTGCACATGTAACTTAGTTTCAGAGAACAACTCTAGATGTTGGCCATCTATTGACAAATCTGTTTAGCCAAGGAACAGAAACACAAAGGAATGCATGCTGGTGGCTGCCTCTGGGGACAAGAGACAGCAACAAGAGGCTGGTAGGGAAGGCCATCGGGAAACGTTTTTTTAAAGAGACATGAAGCTGGAACGCCTGGGTGCTCAGTCGGTTAAAGAGACGTGAAGCCAACAGGACAAAATGTCCACCACTCCCAGTTCTGGGGGGCAGACTGGTGTTATTGCATGATTCCTATTACTTGTCTGCATTTTTACCATTTTATTTTTTTAAAGATTTTATTTTTAAGTAATCCGTAATCTCTATAGGCAACGTGGGGCTCGAACCCACAACCAAGGGATCAAGAGCTACACGATCCACTGAGCCAGAGGACACCCTGCAACCATTTTAAAAGTCACTTCCCTCATCACGCTCACTCCTCCCTCTCCTTGCCAAGTAGGGGTATCAGTAAACTTGGGGTGTCTCTGAAAGCCCACTGGGTGCAAGAGGGCCGAACATGAGTGACATGGCCAACTTCACTGGCACTCTGAGGCCAGCACAGTGTCACCAGGGTCACCTGCCTGCCAGAAACTGACCCTGGGCTCTTGGCCAGGTCTCTGCGGCATGAAGAACTAGGAAATGAGTCAGAGCAAAGACCCAAAAGAGAGGGGAAGACAGTCACAGGGTCAAAGAGAGGACAACGAAGAAATCAAAATGGTGCAGGCCTGAGGATAGAAAGCCAAGGGGACGAGCTCATCCCGGCACAGCCCGCAGGGCCCCGGGGGTGCCCACAGGTGTGGCGTGGTGCAGGTGCCCAAGGGCCAGTCATGTCCAGTGGAAGAGAGGCACCTGTTCCAGCTCCTTGAGGCCCAGAGAGGTAAGAGCCTTAAACTGAAACAGAAGCGATCCAGGGTAGAAGCCACCCAAGAGTTCCACGGGAAGGACTGAACCAGGTAACACATTGCAGATGGCAAAGAACTGCAGACTTGCTCCGGTAGAGTTTAGAAGGAACCTTTCAAGGAGGAAGGACAATATGGCTTCCAAGTGTCCAAAGGCCACTGGACCGAGACTATGAAGGCATCCCTGGGCAAAGCACTCTTTTATTTGACTCAGCTTCCCTCACAGCTCCCTAACCAGAGTGCACTGGCAAAAAGCCTGGGTCCCTGCTTTCTCTTCTTCCTCCAGAAGGATGGAGCTTCTTGAAGATGCAAATTTGGACTTCACTTCCACATCGCTTTAAAGAAAAGTATGAAAAAATGAAAGGAGGGCAGGAAGGACATTTGGTGCGCTCCATTTGCTTTTCTGGAAGAACGAGATGGTGCCTTCTTCTTCTGAGTCGGAAGGAGATACCCGTCAAACCTGATTCTCTTCCTTCTGTGACTCTATTCACCAGCAAGGGCTCTCATTATTTCACCTTGAGAACTTCCCAAAAGCCTTGGTCAAAAGGCTAAAAGAACTGCCCCGTTTACTTGCATTAAATTTATATACACCTCTACTGATTTAGTTTCTTCATAGTTAATATTCAACTTTTTAAAATGCTTCTCTTGGGGCATCTGGTAAATGGCTCAGTTGGTGAAGTGCACGACTCTTAATCTTGGAGTCATGAGTTCGAGTTCCACATTGGGTACAGAGAGGACGTAAAAGAATAAAATAAAATCTTAAAAAAAATTGTTTTAAATAAAATGAAATGCTTCTCTAGCTCCCCTCCAGGATGAAAAAGCATGGTTACGAGTAGCGGGACAACTGCGTCTTTACATTCTCGCACCCTGCACACGGTATACGCTCCATCAATGTGTAAACATCAGGACAGCTGACTCCCCGAAGACCATCCCACCGCTCTCCGGCCTGGAGTATCGTGTTGTATTTAATTCTCACTTTTCTGGCCTCTCCCTCACCATCCAGGCCGCACAGCAGCAAAAGAGACCAGGAGTTTAAAAAAAAAAAAAGGCAGTCAACAAATGAAATAAGGAGGTGAGAGAGAAAAGACGCTTCCCTCTCCTCGGACCCACATTCAAACAACTGTCCCTACACTCCGTTCTGAAGCTATGACCCCACAGACCACCTCCCAGAGTGATAAGAGACCGGGTCCTACCCACTCATCTCCTCCCACCCTCCCCTTCCGCCCACCTCTTCTCCATCCCCAACTGTTCCCAGAGACTGCGGGCCTGACAAACTGGACCCGGAGGGTGCAAACAGAAACTAAAAACCTGTGAAGATGTCCAGGATTGCCTGCCACACTCTCAAAACCAGCACAAGAAGTGTCCTGAATATAAATAAGTGTCTTTAAATAGGTCACCGTGCTTTTCTTTTTCTTCAACTAAAAGTTCACTAATTGTGTCTGATAGAAGACGGCATCACATCTGGGGTCTTCCTTGGTTGTGCTCTCTTGGCTGGGAGGCAGCAAACAGAACCAGAGACAACCCGCAGAGCTTCAAGGGAGAATCCTCACCTCTGGGGCATAAACGGGCCATGCTCTCAACCACTGGCAGAACCATAATGAGTGACCGTGGCACCAAAGGCCAGGACTGCCCACTGCAAAACCCTCTACCACTAACCCCATTCTGGACTTTCCAAAGCCAAGGGCTGCCATCCAAGGAAGCCACACCACACAGAAGAAGCCATTCCTCCGAACTGGATCCTTCAGTCCCTGTTCTTAATACACTTGGCAAATCAGAAAACACGGGAAAACAGGACTTCTCCTTCTGTTCTGTGTGTTGAGATTAGAGGAAGAAGGAAGGAGAACCAATATGACATCATCTGATTATCAGTTTCTGTGCTAAGCGCTTTGTGTACAGAACTTTGTTTTATCATCAAGCAATCACATGAGGTTGATAATTTCTTATTCCCTTTCACCTTGACCAGGAAAAAAAAAAAGCCATAGTGTTCAAGGTCAACTGCACAAAGTCACGTCGTCAATGGCAAAGCCAACACAAAATCCAGGTTGTTCGGCTTCATAACTCTTAACCAGCCAGGATGGTGTCTGGTCATTGGCGTCATCTAGGGAAAGACTCAACCGGAAGCTTTTAACCCCAGGGCTCTATTCCTTCTGTTCCCTGTCACCTCGTCCCCTCCTCATCAGGGGACCTTGTCTTCCCTGGGAGGGAAGCTGCCAGTCAGATGCCAGCCCACCCCACCCCACCTGGAAAGCCTTTCTGATCCCGTACACCCATCCCAGCCGGGCTCCCCTTCCTCCCGATTGCCACACTTCCTGCCGCTGTTGCTACAGCAACTACCCAGCCTTATCAGGCAGCTGTTGAGGCAGGGCCCGAGGGGACTGCCATTTTCATTTTATCTTGGCCTCAGGCACTTTAGAAACCAACTGCACCATCCAGAGGCAACTTGGCACCTCCATCCAGAAGTCAAGACAATAGACCTGAAAGAAACTTCCTGGGGAGCTGCATAAAGGAACATTTTTAAGAAGTTATGCCTTAATTACCAGCTCCCCGGGCAAAGGAGCTTTTCCAGCAGCAATATATAATTCGCAGCTCCTTTGCATGCGTGAGTCTGAGGGAATGGGGCCCTGGGCTGAGCATCTGGAGACCCAGACTCCACTCCGGTCTGTGCTTGCCTTGCTCGGCACTGGAACCGGAATGCAGCCTCAATTTCTTCATCTGTCAAGTGGGGAGAATCCTGAGGCTAAAACAGAGCTGGAAAAAACAAAACCGAAAAAACCCTACGGGCACTTTGGTCAAAGTCTAGAAGAAAGCACTTTAATTACCATTATTTTGTCCTTTACCCCTTGGGACAGACCCTTTGCTCACTGCAGCCCACAATCCAGCTCAGATCCCTCCAGCAAGAAGGCCCCACCTCCTTGACTACTTTCAGGGGTTCAACACGCTAAGCCCCCCCGTCCCAGTCCCACCTCCCCAACTTGCTGAGGCCTTCCTGGGCTCTGAGGCCCTCCCTCCCTGACTTCCCGCCTCCCAGGACTCAGCTCCTTGAATGAAACACAGGTTGACACACCTATACCCATCCACCAATTAGAAACCCCAGGCTCTGCTCCACTCAGGCCAACTGAACAGGGGCCCGTGGGCCAATTCTCCTGCCCTACAGCTGGACGCCAGCCAGGCCCTGCCCCTTCTCCCCAATCTCCTCTCCTGCCCTGCCTCCCAACAGCCAGGAAGAAATGTGGGGCTGGCGGCCAGAAGGGGCCCCACGGGCTGCCAAGTGCCCCCTCCCCCCACTAAAAAAAAGGGGGGGAAGAGAAACAATTTCTGACTACAGTCGACTCTGTATTTCTTTCCGGGGGAGCCGCTTTCTGAGCAAGGTCTCCCTCTGCGCCCTGACTGACACCCAGGAGCTGAGCCAGAGCAGATCTTCCCTGGCTTTGTTAAATAAAGGACAGGAGTGGCTGAGGAGGGGGAGGGGCATAGGGGGATGGTCCATTTTCCAGGAGGATAAAAAAAAATCCATAGCCCAGACACTCTACTCATCGTGGAGGTGGAGGTGGGGGTGGGGGGCAGTTACCCTGGAACCTGAAAGCCAACAAGTTTCTCTGAATTGACTACCCCATCTGTAAAGTGGGCTTCTCCTCTCTGTGCCCCCCCCCCACAATCCTGAAGGCCCTCAGAGTCTAAGGAACTGGCCACCTCAGATTCCCAGTAGCAAATACTGTGCTTTGTCCCAACCGTCCTGGGTTTCACTACAACCCTCTGCTGACCCTGAAGATTCAAGCATCCCCCTTCTCTGCTTCCTGGGGCCTCCCCTCCAGCAGAGGCTCCAGAACACGGTCATTATCATTATGCCCAGACAGGGGGTCACTCAGAGGGCTTTCTGGGACCACAGATGGAATCAGACATTAGGAAGAAGCTCAGTGCCCAGAAAACTCTCTCCCCAACAGCCCCCCCCAACCCAGCACTCCTGTGGAGAACCCATCAACCCCTTCGAAATGAGAGGCTGCTCCCCAACTCAGGAATGCAGTCCACTCTGCAGATGGCGTAGTAAGGACACGTCACTTTTTGGATAGAACATCCAATGTCTTTGCCAGGATCACGTTCAACTTTCTGGCACCCGAGGCTCAGACAGGATAGATGTGAAAGCCCATTTTCCTGGAGCAGGAAACGGGTGCCACAGGGCCTTCCCTGGCTTGGACAACTCCACCACTGCGCACCCTGGTCCATGTTCCAGGTACTAAGTGTGCTAAGACCAGGCTGGCTCCTACCTGACCCTACTGTTCTGAAGCCTGGGTCCCTGCAGGGTTCCTGTAGAGGGCTGTCCCTGGAGGAACGAGCTTCCCACCCCTGAACTGTGGCCTCAGGGATCCTCTGCTCCTCCGAATACCTGCAGTTGGACGGCTGGGTCCTAAAGGTTGGCTGGCCGGGTGAAGGTAGAACTGAGCCCTGTCGCCAGCTTATGACAGCAAGCCCACACAAGTACCCAGTGACCCAACCCTGGGGCCACTTCTGTCCCCGCAGTCCCTCCACCCCCAATTGAGGCGTTAAAGGGTGAAGCTCCCAGACCAAGAACGGTCAGCCCCAGACATCAGGGCATGGGCCCTAAAGAGCACTGCCTAACTCATCCCTAAAAAACGGAAGCCTGCTTACCTCAGACCACTTGTTTGACACAAATCCACTTATACTGTATTTAAAGTACAGTTGCCTTACCCTTTCTACAAACAGCTCAACTATGGTCCGTGCAAGTAGGCCAGAGGTATGGATATTTCCATTTTATAGGTGAAGAGATGAAAAGCAAGTGATTACAAAAAAAAAAAACACCAAAGTGCTTAACTTTGTCTGTATTATCTAGCTTTCAACACACACACACACACACACACACACACACACCACACACACTTGCGGGCGCCACCCTATGGAGTTGGTGCTATCAATATTTGATTTACAGATAAGGAACCGGAGGCTCAGGGAGAACATATCTCTTGCCTTGGGTGGCTAGCATGTGGTTGGTAACTGGGCTTTGAGCCAGAGCAACTTCACACCACGACGAGGCCACGAAGTACCATGCTAAAGCCTCCGGGGAGACGCATGTCCTGCCCGACACCGCCCAGTGCAGCCTCCCAGCGTGCCAGACGCTTGCCAGCACCACAGCTGTCCTCAAACACACCCCACTGAAGACAGACAGTCATCCCCGTTCCACCAACAGGTAAACTGATATTTGAGGAAGGCCCATGCACATCAGCACTCAGGTTCTCCAAGTCAGATCTGCAAGGGAACCCGGTTCCCACGATGGCACAGGCCAGGCTGCCGCCCCCCAGCTCTGTTCACCATCCCTCCCCCGGGATCCTTTTGTCTCTCCCGATTGCTGCACACTGGTCACCTCCCTCTCTGAAGTCCCCAGGCCTTGGGCCGCCCAGTGGAGTTGAGGGAATGCAAATAGGCAAACCTGGCCCGTACATGGCAGGTGTCCAGGAACAAACTTTCTGGCTGACAGGGTCAAAGGCTTTTGCCGCCAACAGCCCCCCTCCCTTGCTTGACCATGGGGGCGGAGGCGAACAGAAGGTAGGTCAGCCTCTCAACTCATGACTTACCTGCTCAGGCGTCCCCTGAGCCTCAGAGTCCACACCTGCGAAATGGAGGTAAAAAGCCCCCCTCTCTCCCTCACAGAGCTCTTGGAAGACAGGAGACAACGCAGGCTAGGAAGCCAGTTCATTATACAACAAGGACAGATGCGAAGGCGACCGAACCCCTGGCAGGTGCCTGCCACCTCAGCAAAATGCTGGCCAGAGACAGCGAGGAGTAGAAAGGCCTAGAACATCTGCCAAGCAGAACACCAGCTCCCCTGGTGACTTAAAAGCATAACCTTGCTCCTCTCTGCCTCGGTTGCAGGGGGAGCAGCCCCAGCACAAAGCCCCTTGGGGATATGGCCACTTCCCCCCTCCACCCCACCCCACCCCCACAAAGCCCAGCCCCTGTACTGCCGCCAACCACCCTCCTCATTTCAGGATTAGATTTGTTTCCAGCACTCTGATCCCCATCACCTACGTGGTCGCCACCTACCTGGATTCCTGTGGAAGGCTGGGGTAGATCTATCTTCCATGCCATTTCTCAAGCCTTAGCATCCAGCCAGGTGTTCAAGACCCAGCCATAGTGGGAGAGGCATAGGGGAGCCATGGGGGCCAGGGGACGGGGGGGGGGGGGGGGGATAGGAAAGCAACATGGAGAAAGCAGGGGAGGAAAAGGAGGCTGGGAACACTAAGAAGGGACAGATTGAAACAAAATGCAGTCCCTGGTGATGGAGGCTCTTCAAAAATAGTAATAATAATAACCAAGCCCTTTGTTGTTGTTGTTGGTGGTGGTGGTGGTGGTGGTGGTACTGTGTCGTAGTATGTGAGGAGGGTCAACAACAAAACCAAATGTGAGCATAGCCTGCATATTTTCTGCTCCTCCTTCATTCCCTTCAGCAGCTCCTGCTGTGCCCCCCCCCCCCCCCCCCAGGTACTGTCGTCCTATTTTGCATTTCACTGGAACCAAGAATTTTTGGAACTTCCTCATATCAAAATTTAGCAACTGTGCATCCAGTTTTCTATGGCAGAGAATAGCTAATGTGAGACCCGACTAGAAGCTAACCTGGTAAGTGGGCTACAGTACCGGGATTCTCTCTAAGTAAGCCCTTGAATGCTGGACAATGGGGACCAAATATGCTCCTGCTCCCAAGTAACCTGCAGGCGTCTTTCTAGGACTCACTTCCATGGAGTTCCCTAACCCAAAGGAATGACTGGCCTGAAAATTTTAGTTTAAAGCTCAGTGCTAAGGTAAGCTAAATCTTTGAACCATCTAAGCTTCCCTCTTCCCTCTGCCTGCCAGGAAACTCAACAGTCCAAATGGGCCAAGAACCATTGCATAGATAGACCCTCGCGGTGGTCACGAACACATAGATTCTTCTTTCCCCCAGACACCACCACCTATGCTAATTCAGAGATTCCTTAGTCCTGTTGTTGTTTTTTTTTTAATATAAGGTCCTTTGACCTTGTTACACAGGATTTTTTTTCTCTCAAAGCTTCTTCAAATACCTTGTCAGAGGAATGGATGGGATCTATTACCACACAAAGGGAACTATCATGGTGAACAATGTGGACATAGGGGAAGGTGAATAAGGAGATGGCAGGCAAAAAACCTTGATTCTGCGACTTCCTCAAATTCCAGCCCTCCGAGCACAATGGCAGATGGAGGCAGCCCGCCCAACACTGCCTGCAGGGCTGGTTCCGACCTGGAGAGCCACAACCTCCAGACCAGACCTCCCTCCGAGGCTAGAGTGCACACAGGCACACCCCACTTGGTCTGGTGGCCCAGGAACGACACGTGTCCCTCCCGGAGACCTAGAAGCAGCTGCTCTCAGCTCCCCCATCTCCTCCTTCCAACGCACCGTGGTGACTCAGGCGGAGCAGCTTAGCAGAGCTAGTTCTGGGTGTTCTGTCCAGAAGGGGGAAGGGTGGCGGAAGGTAGTGGTGTTAGCAATCAGTGACAGTGGGTCCCACTCATTCCCCAAGTCTATTTTACGACTTTGAACTCAGTATGCAAATTTATGCAAGACAAGATGCAAAGCAGCGCTTTGAGCCAGAAGTCCCATTGCTTTTCTCCCCTTTTTTGAAGCTGCACTGAACCACTGTAAATCAGCGCTCGCCTCTGCCCCCCTTTCTGCTCCCCCAGCAACTGCAGATGCAAAGCCTCCTCAGACCCGCCCGCCTGCCCGCCTGCCTGCCCTGGGACTTTGAATGCCTGCACATTTCTATAGCACCTTTATATGTGCAGCCGGCCAGACGGCCACTTGGGCGGCTCCGCCCCTCGGCATAATCCCAGGCATTGTACGCGGCAGGGAAGGAGGCAGGGGAGATGCTGAGGGAGCCAGTCCGCCCCGCCGGCCCTGAATTCTAAAAGGGAGCCCACTTCCTCCTCTTACCCCGACATTTCTAGGCACTTCTGCCCACTCCACCAGCAAACACACCCACACACTGTTAAGATCCAGACCTCCCCAGATCTCAGGGCGCCCCCCCCCTCCCATTTTTCTTCCAGGCTCACTCACCTACTCCAACCCATAGTCTGACTTCTGAGTTTCTCTGAACCAACCAGTCCCAACCCATCACCCCCAAGGGATGGAGGCTCAGCACCCGCAGATGTGCCCACCCCCACCCCCTGTATCCCAGCCGTCCCCAGGAAGTCAGCGACACAGCCCCTGAGTCCTGGGAACAAAGACAAAAGAGCTAACAGCAAAGCCGGAACTGCTGGGGTTTGCTGCCTCAAAATAAGAGGGTATGTTTAAAATTCTCAAAAGCAACCTGCTCAAAGAGGAATGCAGTCTGGGATGGGAGAGAGCTCATTCTTCAGAGAGGGGAGAAAAGGGGATGGGAGATGGAGGGGGGACCCACAGCTTTCAGTGCTCTGGTCTCCTCTGGGCCACATTCTGTGCACCACCCCCCAACCGGGACCCCAGGGCTCTCCAGGCAGCGCCACATCCCTGCCCCAGCCCAAGACCCTCTCCTGCACAGAAGCCTCAAAACATGCCCCTCTCTTCCCTGCACCCCTGCCCAGCCCAGGCTTCTCCCTGCAGTGCCCCCTTTCACCCAGCCTTCCTCACACCTCTGGGTCACTTCTTTCCAGGGTGCCCACCCGGCTTCCACATCTAGCTCCCACCCCCCACCCCCAGCGTCCCCTCTTCCCAGTCTGGAGCACAAGAGAAAAATGCGGAAGGCGTCTGTCTGGGCATTGGGAGGAGAAGGCTGAGGAGGCAGCTGGGGCTAGCTGGCGGAAAGGAGTCCCATAACCAGGCAGAAAATCCAGAGTGACATTCTTCCCATGCACTCACCCCATTGTCCCTGGGCTCCCCTGACAACTCCCCCCTTCGGGCTCTAGGGAGGAGTGAATGGGGAGAATCCCCCGCATCTGTTCTGGGGCTTGGAAGCAGGAGAGCTGGTTTTCAGGCTGCCAGTGAGAAGGATGAAGGGTGAGAAAAAGTACAAGGTTTAGGGAGGACCTGTACCACGCACTTTATTAAGACGGTCAAAATCCAAAAGAGTCTATGAACTTGGAAGCCTTTGGAAAAGTTCATCCTGCTGAGGAAGATGTTTAGTTTGTCAGACTTCAGCTCAAAAAGCACAGTACCTCCCTGGTGGGGGGGCTGGGGGGCGGGCGCGAGGGGGCCACGGAGGAGGAAGGCAGGGCCAAGTCTTTTCCTTTTATTATTACTTTCTCAGAGAAGCAGGAGGGAAGGGTTAACTTGGAGGCAAGGCGGGCAGGAAGGGAAGCAAGCGGAGGGAGAAGAAAGGGACTCAGGGTTTCTGCTAGCTCCCTCCGAGGAAGCCCTAACTGGCTCTGCACTCAAGGTCAAAATGTGCCAGAGAAATAGAAGAAAGATTTCAACTCTGACCCCCAATTCCATTCCCAAGGAGAGCAGGGAAAAAACAATAGTTGGGTAGAGGAAGGCGGGGGGCAGAGGGTCTTGTTGCGGGGGGACATGACTATGACCACAGAAGGTTACAAGCAAGCAAGAACGTTTTCACTTATCCCTTTTCTGTCCTTTCTATTTTTTAAAAGCTTGAGGAACTTGGTCAGACTCGCTTGCTTTTTAAAACAACAGCGGCAGGCAGTGGACACATTCCCCAACTGTCTCCAAGAAAAAAGAAAATAATTACAGTCTCCTCCAGACCACTGGGGCAGGAGGCTTTTGTAATTTTAAAAACAAAAACCAAAACAAAAGTGAGATTCTGACTGCCTGGTCGTGTCCCTCAGAAACCTTTTAGGCGGGGGGGATGAGGATCGCTTACAAAGACTCGCAGGGCCCCAGTTCCACCGGACAGGAAGAATCCCCCCCGGATTAGGACGGGAGTAACACCTCCCCGTGGTCAGAGCAGCCGGGTCCAGCGCCCAGGCATCGTCCTGCCTTCCGCCCTGGGGCCCAGATGCTCAAGTGAGCAGCACGGCTGCCCCCGCCCCGGGACTGCAGCCGGCGACCCGGCTTAAGTTACACGGACTCAACTGCTGGGCTGAGTCTCCCAGATGCCCCCCTTTTATTGTTCCACCCAACAGAGAAGCATGGGCCTTCGCTCTCCACGGAACAGAGCAGCGCCCCTTTGCATTTCTCCCCTAAGCAACCCACCCTACAAAGTACCAACTCCTTTCTTTCCACCTCACCATCCCAGACGGAAGGATCCCTCGATGAGCTGCCGCCTTCTCCTAGAGCCCCGCTCTCACCAGACGTCCCCGAAGTCACTGACACCCGCCAGCCTCCGCCCCCCAGCAGCGTCCTCCAACGGGACCTTTCCAGGAACCTTCGGTCGGCGGTCCCCGACTCAAGCTGTGCCCCGAATAAGTCTCAAGTTTTTACTCCCCCGGGTCTGGCCAACACCCTCCTCCCCAGGAAATCCCCCCTCCAAAACAGAAGTCGAGGTACGTTCCACCCGGGGAAGACTACGGTATCAGGGATGCCTTTCCTCTCTGCCCGTTTATCCCGACCAAACCGGTAGCAGGCAGGGCTCTCCCGCACGCTCTAACTCCAGCTCCCCTCCCCGGGCCTGACTTTCGGGTCCCCCTCCCACGCAGTCGCCCACACCCGGTCGAGGACTCCGCTGTCCCTCCGCTAAAGCGGTCGCGGCGCTCCCGTCGCACGACTCTCCCCCACGGAACGGCCCCCGGCCCGCGCTCCGCTGCCCTGCAAGTTTCTCCGAACTAGTTGGCCCAGTCCGCGTTACCTGCAACCTGCTCGGGGCTGGCGCCGTACTCGGCGTCGCGGCGCTTTTCACAAGTGCCCTCGCCCAGGACCAGCGCCTGCAGGGGCAGCTCGGAGCCCGGATGGGGGTAGCAGCGCAGCCCCTGGGCGCAGCGCGGGGTGTAGACGCCGCACGCCTCGCCCTCCAGCCGCGCGCACACGGAGCAGCAGCCGCAGCCCGGCTCGCGGACCAGCTCGGCGCAGGGCGCGCGGGCGTCGCCGGCCAACCCGGACGCGGCGGCGGCGGGCGGCGCGGCCGGCGGGGGCCCGCAGGCGGCCAGGCGCTCGGGCGTGCAGGGCGGGCAGCGGAACAGCACCTCGGCGCGCACGCCGCGGCCGCCGCCGGCGCCCAGCAGCAGCGGCAGCAGCAGCAGCGAGGGCGGCAGGAGCAGCGGCAGTGCGGGGCCGCCCAGTCTCGGCAGCATGTTGGCGGTGGTGAGCGCGACGGCGGCGAGCGAGCGGGCAGGTGGCACGGCCCTGCGAGCGCGGGAGCCGCCTCCTCCGCTTCTTCCTCCTCCCCCGCAGCCGCAGCCGGGTCCTAAAGGGCCCTGCTTCTCCCCGCCCCCTGCCTTCTCCCCTCCCCCTTTTGGAGACCACCCCCTTCCCCCGACACTCCCGCGCGCCGGCCCGTGAGTGCGCGCACGCCCGCTCGCCCACCCCCGCCCCCATGCGCTTCCCGGGCTCTGTGGGTCCCCTGCACCGCCACCACCACCACCACCCCGCCCTCCTTCCCTCCACACCCTTCTACTCCGGGCTCCCTGACTCCCGGGGAATGCGAGTAACTTGGGGGTTTGGATAGGGTCGGCGCGGGAGTGGAGAAAAGTGGGTGCTTTTGTCTCCTGTTTTCAGTTCAGTTCGGAAGGACTTAGTTTGCGTGCTTCCCATGTGGCCGGCACTGGGCTAACTGCTGGGTCAACGCAAAGGAAATAAGACGTAGTCTTGACCTTCAAGTAGATTTCCGTCCACTCCCACCATCTCCCTCCATCAGTTCCACTCAGTGCCGACGTGTTGCTTGGGGCAATGACTCTGGTGTTCAGGGAGTTCGTCCGAAGAAGAAGCACGTTCCCATCCACTAGACCAGCCTAGCCTGAACAGCCCCTCTTAGTGACCACAGCAGTTTCCCAACCCTGCCAACATCTGGTAACATATAATAACCAGAAATGCAATTTCTGGGCACTGAGAAACCGGCTCCCTTCCTCTCTGCCTGACCTGCCCCAAAGTAATCCCTTAGTTGTCCCCCTCTCCCTGATCTAGAGGCATTTGCTGTAGGAGAGATCCCCAAACACCCTGCTTCAGGGGTCTTGGAGAGGTCAGATCAGACTTACAGGTGTGAGAGGAGGCCCGGGGGAAGGGCATTTATAGCTCTCTCTGATAATGCAGATGGACAAGGACAGCCTCCCTTCGTTGTTCTGTTTGATTTAAACTGAGTCATCTCTCCTTGCTGCCCCCAACCCCCAGGATTCCAGGCTGGACCAGGCCTTAATTATCACCCATGTCCCTAGTTTGTGACCCTAACAAAGACCCTTGTCAGAGAGATTCTCTTGACCAGGGATGCACCGTTCAGCTGACTCCAGCCTAGATTTAATTTCCCAATACCTCTGCCAGCCTTCTCCCCGGCCAGAGCCCTCCACACCAGCTCTAACTTTAGGACTCAGAGCTATTTGACTGAACTCGACAGCTGCTTGCCAGATGGCCACCTGGTCCTGGAGGTGAGTGAGATGCCCCAAGGAAGGCAAGTTCTGGCTTAAGGAATTAACAGTGTTTGGGGTGAAGATTTCGGTAAGATGAACAAACAACTAGTTTGTCAGAGGCTTGGAGGAGGAGAAATATTTAGATGGAGAGAGAGGGGATGAGGGTTGGGGGGTCATGGGTGAATCAGAATTGAAATCTAAACTTAGAAATCTACCCGGGGAAACGCAGGGATAGCAAGGACACTGGGAACAGAGGGACCAGCCAAAGCAAGGACAGGGAAGTGGGAAAGGAAGGTTGGAGAAAGGAAGTCCACTTTGGCCAGCAGAGTGCTTGGGGGTGGGGGGCACTGGCAGGAAAGCCTGTTGACTTGTGAGGAGGTGTGGCTTCATTCAGTGGGCAGGGGATGCAGCGTCCATGTTTGAGCAGAGGAGTGAAATAGACGGAGCTGAACTTCTGGAAGTCTGTAGAGTTGTGTCTAGTGCAGATCTGACAGAAGTAAAAAGAGACAGTCGTCTCTCCCCCTGGGTGTGCCCTGGCTCCTTGTGCCTGCCTGGTAACGTTTGTTCCTGTTGTCCGCATCCACTAGGGTCTGAGCGCCTTCAGCATAGGGACAGTGCCTAGTGTGAGGCGTTCCAGAGGAAATCTAATGCAAAGCACAAATGTGAGCCACATGGGCAATTTTCAAATTTCTAGCAGCCGCATTAAAATAAAGTAAAAAGAGATAAGTGAAACCCATTGTAATACTTTATTTAACTCAATATATTCAAGATACCATTTTAATATGTAATCAGTATTAAAAATTATTAATGAAAGATTTAACATTCCTTTTTTCATATGAAATCCTCAAGCTCTGGGGTGTATTTTATGCTTAGAGCACATTTCAATTTGAGCTAGCCAAAAATTCAAACAATACCCACAGGTGGCTAGCTGTTAGCATGTGGACAGGGCACAGGTCTAAAATAAGTGCCTGGCACCTAGTAAGCACTCCACAGTTACGTTGAATGAGTAAATGAGTAAATGGATGAAAAGTACTAAAACTACTTCAGGCAGAACTTCTCACTCTCCATGGTGATGTCCAGCAGAGGGGATAGGAGAGACCTTCATTCACTCATTTATTCTGCTACTCACGGGCCATTTGAGACTCATTCTCTTTCCAGCTCTGTTTCAAGTTCTTGATCTCTTTCTTAGCCAAGAACTCTGGAGATGAACAAAGTGAGGCTAACTTGACAAATGCAAAATATTCAAGATTTCTCTTGAATGAGTCTGATGGCCAGACCCCAATTCTTTCCTCCTAGTACCCTGGGGAAGAGTCGGCTTTATCGCCCCTCCCCCTGTACACACGGCCACCACCACGAACCCCATCTTTTTAAGTGCTAACCCCTGTGAGGTTCAGAGTTCTACTCCAGCAAGGCTGGCTACTGCTACCAGATGGCTATCTGCCATCAGAAGCCTGGAGAGGTGGAGGGACTTGACCCACCGTTTTGTTCTCTAACTGCAGGCGCAGGGCTTAGAACAGCGCCTGGCACTCAGAGGCTCGATAAGTATTTGTTGAGTGAACCCAGGCTCTCTGTCCTCCTCGTCCCTGCTGTGCCCACTGTTTCTGGAGCATACCTTACTTTGAATTGCTCATGAGTCCTCTGTCAAGGGTATGTGCTTAGGCCTGAGAGCCTAGACCAGGCAGTGGGGACTTGCTGAGAGATGGGGACAGGCTGAAACTGGTTTTCTCCCCTCCCCCTAATCCCTGCCTTTTTCCATTTGAAAAGTATTTCACAAACTCCACCCTCGCAAGGTTTACCTTAACCAAGTACCACCTGTACTATTATTTACGTAATACTTTTTTTAATGTGAAGTCAGATCTCTTTTTTTTTCTTGGCAGCTAAAAGCTATTTTTAAAATAAACGTTATATCACTACCATAAATGGAAAACCAGGATTGATGGCCATATATAGATGGCAACCGTAAAAATAAATACAATGAAAACAAAACAATGCCATTGCATTCAAGCTGGATACTGTTGCCCACTGAAGCCTCTGAGCCTGGCATATTCCTCTGGTTAACAAAAGATGAGCCAGTCTAAAGAGAAGTTTTAAAGGCAAGCCAGACCCGAGGTGAAATTTATCTCCATTAAGTCATCAGATGTAGAAGTATATTTTTTTAAACATTGTATTGAAATGTACTATTCATGCAAAACAGTGCTCATACCACAAACTGGATAAATGCTCACAAATTCCATATAACAAGTACCCAAGAGAAGAAAGAGAACATAGAGGCGCCTGGGTGGCTCAGTCGGTTAAGTGTCTGCCTTCGGCTCAGGTCATGGTCCCAGGGTCCTGGGATCGAGCCCCGCATCGGGCCCCCTGCTCTGCGGGAAGCCTGCTTCTCCCTCTCCCACTCCCCCTGCTTGTGTTCCCTCTCTTGCTGTGTCTCTCTCTGTCAAATAAATAAATAAAATCAAGAAAGAAAGAAAGGAAGAAAGGAAGAAAGAAAGAAAGAAAGAAGAAAAGAAAAGAAAGAAGAAAGAAAACATAAATAGCACCCAGAAGCCCCCTTCACACCTCCTTCCAGGTATTACTTCCAGCACCCCATTATCCTGACTTCTACTAACATGGATGAGTTTTGCCTCTTTTTGCATCTCACATAAACGAAAACATACAACAGATAGTCTTTTTGTCTCTGGCTGATTTTGCTCCACATCACGCTGGTGAAATTCATCCATATTCTTGTACGTAGTTAGTTATTGGTTCCTTCTTGTTGTGGGGTAGTGTTCCGTGCTATGACTATACCGCAGTTTATTTATCCGTGGTACTGTTGATGGGCATTTGGATAGTTTCCAGTGTTTGACTCTTCTGAACACAGCTGCTGCGAACCTTCCAGAACATGCTGTTTGTTGAGCATGTGCACACATTTCTGTTGCAGCTCTACTAGATATGGAATTTCTGGGTCATGGGGTATACATGTGTTCAGCTTCAGTAGATAAAGGACAGGCAGAAAGTTTTGCAAAGTCAGTGTGTGCATCTCTACTGCTATCAGCAGTATATTGCTCCCTATGCTGGCCAACACTTGACATATCCCATCTTTTCTCAACATACCCGATCTGGTGGATATATAGTTGCATTGCATTGTGGTTGTATTTTGCAGTTCCTGGTTGACTGAGGAAATTGAGCACCTTTTAAATGATATAATGGGATGAATTTTAAGAGAATCGTATCATACAATGTTACATAATGTCCTGCCCATGTGTCATGATTAAACACCATGAGTAACACCTAAAATCATCTTGGCCACACCAGGTGCAGACATTTTTATTATGGAAGTCTTGTTTTAGTTTTATTTGTCTCAGGAGGAAGAAAAGCAGCAAAAAAAAAGGGGGGGGGTAAGAGTATTGCTTGAGCAGAGGAAGCATCCTCTCCTCTCTGTCCACACCCCTGGGAATCGCCACAGACCAGCATACCTCTTCCTTGGTGAGTCCTGAAGCAAAATGAACAAGCGTGAGGACATCTGGCTTTTCTGATCCCATGCCTTGGTTGGAAACTCCATCATGAAAATTTGAGGGGCATCGCTGTGGAAAAGATAAAAAATGAAAAATGTGCTCAGAGGTAAGTCAGAGGCCAGGGCTGCATGCTTCATGGTGATTTCCTGAACCGGCCTCATGCGTCTGGCCAAAAGCTGGACCCCATCACCATCATCATCTTTGTCCTCGGAGCATCTTCACCACATGCCTCTGCCCAGAGGCTGGCTTAGGCTGCTGGATAGCCCTGCCCTCTAGAAGGTACGGACTTGGGCTGGGTGACTTTAAAGTAACCAAATGGAGAGGACACTAAAGAAAATCAGAATGGGAATGTGAGCACCGGAGGCTGGCGGAGGAGTTAAGAGAAAGGGCTTGGTGCCAGAGTGGATGCATGTCCAACCTCTTCCGTCACTGGCTGTGTCGTTTGGGGCAAGTTACTTCACCTCTCTGAGCCTCAGTTTTCCCATCTGTAATAAGGGGAGGATAATAATAGCGCCTATTTCAGAGGGGTGCTACAAAGAGTAAATAAAACCCTCCGCCCGGCATACAGCCCTCAGCAGTAGGTAGTCGAGCTGTTATTATTATCTTCTGCTCATGAGGAGGGGCCCATGTCCTTTGGCACCGTTCAGGAATGGAGCATGAGGTCGACAGTTCCTCATTGTAAGCCCAGGAAAGCACTGCCTCTAATATAGCTGGGAAGATGGGGGCGCCTGGGAGGCCCCGTTAGTAAGCATGAACTCTTGGTCTCGGTTCAGGTCATGAGATCGAGTCCCAGGTCAGGCTCCACGCTCAGCATGGAGTCTGCTTAAGATTCTCTCCCTCTGCCCCTCCCCCCATGCATGTGCATGCTCTCAATATCTCTCTCTCTCTCTCTCTCAAATAAATAAATCTTAAAAAAATAAATAAATAAAGCTGGGAAGATGTTTGCAGGAGGAGGAATTCACCCCAAGCTTGGGGGGAAGGGAGTAGATCCCCGGCCCTCAGTGAGGCAGGAAGGGGATAACTGGATGAACACAGCCTCCAGAAAATGTAATGAAGAGTAACAGGAAAGAACCCCCCCCAAAAAAAAGAGTAACAAGAAAGAAATGGAAGTAGACATCAGAGCTCAGTGGCCACTCAGAAGCTTGGAAGAAGGCATGGAACTGGCCAGGGAATCCAGAACCTTCTCCCTACTGTAAGTAGGAGATCCAGCTGACCTGCATGGCCATAGCCACAGGCAACAAAGGTCAGTGACCAGAGGAAGAGAGGAACAAAACTCAGAGCACGCTCACAGGTGTTATTTCATTTAATTCTCTTAAGTGTCAGATGAGGCCCAGAGAGGTTAAGTGACCTGTCCAAGGTCACCCAGCGGCACACGGTCCCTGACTCATGATGGTTCAACTTAAAATTTTTCGAATTGGCAATGGTGCCAAAGCGATATGCCTTCAGTAGAAACCGTACTTCGAATTTTGAGTTTGGATCTTTCCCTGGGCTAGGGATAAGTGGCATGGTCCTCTCTCCTGATGCTGACCAGCGGCAGGGAGCCAGGGCCCAGAGTCAGCCCACGATCATGAGGGTAAACAACCAATACACTTCACAACCATTCCGAATCCATACAACCATTATGGTTGTCACTTTCAGTACAGAACTCAATATTAATTACGGGAGATATTCCAACATTTTACTACAAGATAGGCTTTGTGTGAGATGCTTTTGCACAACTAGGCTAGCATAGTGTTCTGAGCACCTTGCAGGTGGGCTGGCTAAGCTGGAATGTTCAGTAGGTTAGGTGTATTACATGCATTTTCAACTCACTGTGTCTTCAACTTACAATGGGTTTATCAGGACATAACCCCATCGTAAGTCAAAGAAGATCTCTAGCGTGTAATAGAGCCAGATGTCAAACCCTTACCTTTCCACTACCCTGCGGGACCAATCCTCTGACTCCAGATTTGCTAACATCAAGGTGTGTGGCCACAGTTGTCCCTATGCCCCTCGTCGTCCACACTGCCATTTCCTCGTTACCTCTCCCTGTGTAACAAGCCATCTCCAAACTTAAGTTTTAAAACTACCGTCTGTATCATCTCTCGCAGTACTGTGGATTAATAGGGCTCCGCTGGGTAATTTGCACACAGGCCCTTTCACGTGGCTCTGAGGCCGTGTCTAGGACTTGGGTCATCTGGAGGCCTGACTGGGCTGGACACCCGAGAGTGTAGCTCACTCACCTGGCCCGCACTTGACGCTGGCTCTTGGCTGGCAGCTGAACTGGGTGGCCAACCACGGCTCCCCTCTCTGTCTTCTTCGTGTGCTTTGGGCTCCTGAGCGTGAGGAGGCTGGGTTTCAAGAGGGAGTGTCCCAAGAAACCAGGTAGAAGTTGCAAGGCTTCTTGGCATCCAGAAGTCCCGCCACATCATATCCCCCTCATTCTGCTGGTCAGACAGCCCCCAGGCCAGCTCATCTTCAAGGGGCTGGAGAATGGGCAGGCGGGACAGAAGAGGCTGTTCAGGCCATCTCTGGGGAGCATCGCGAGCACGGCCCCCACCCCTCTTTATTGACGAGAACATCTGCATGTTAGGTAGGCTGTCACTCCAGCACCCTCCGTGTCTCAAGCTGCCGCTCATTCCCTGGAGAACAAGGGGCCCTGCAGCTCTCCAGAGGCATGCCCATAGGAATAAAACTAATAGACGCTTTTACGTCCAGCACAGCACGCACTCATTCCCTGAAGCTCCTGAAGCTCAGTTTCACAAAGAGCACCGCAGAACTCCAGGCTTCAGGTAGGGGTCTACCATTAAACAAATCAGATTTCCTCCCCCTCTTCTTTTGTAAGGTGGTTGAGGTCAAAATGTTGTGGCCATTCCAGATGGGTTCAAAACTGTGAGACCAATTGCATCTGAAGGGAGGGGTGTTGAGCAAAGCATCCCTCAGCCTGAATTCTCTAGATCAGGGGTCGGCAAAAGCAAAAGACCCTTCAGTGAATATTTTCGGCCTTGCGGGCTTCATATGGTCTCTGTCACAACTACTCAACTCTACCATTACAGGCCCACGGCAACCAAGGGTGATATTCAAACAGAGAAGCATGGCTGTGTTCCAGTAACATTTTATTTATGAGAGCAAGTGGAGGCCAGAATTGGCCCGAGGTCTGCAGGATGCCGACCCCTGCACTGGGGCCTCCTTAATTATAGAGAGCAGGCTTTCAAAAACCGTCAGACCTAGGAGATAATACAGACCCTGGAGTCTTACTCCCAACCTGAATGCAATTGACCACCCATGGTAACCTCCCAACATGTGACCTTGAGGGAGCCACAAGATGCCTGTCGGAAAGGCCAACTCCATAACCATCACATTCTTGATTTTATCTGAGGGTCCCAGCTCCCCTGGCTTCCCTCTCCATCCCCATTCCAACCCAGAATCCCACAGTGAGGTGCCCAGGGTCCCCAGTGTCACCAGCTGAGAGTCTGGACCTGGCATTCAGCCAGGCCCCAGCAGACCCTCCTGGTCATCAGAGGACAGACTCAGAGAGGACCCAGCACTCCCTGACGCTTCTTGGAGAAGGAAGGCAGGACAGGAGGCACAAGGAGGCAAGGCAGGGGGCCTGGCTCAGAATGGGGGAGAACTGGCAACTGGCTTCCCTGAAAAAGGTCTCAGGCAGGGTGAGCATCTATGGAAAATGTGAGCGGGGCTGCTGCCTCCATTAGATGCCCTCCTCCCCCCTACCCCCCAGCCGCAGCTCTTCTTTCGAGGAACAAGACTACATCTGTTTGGCGATACTCTATCTGGAATGGTTAAATAAACCTTTCAGGCTCTGGCAAACAACAACCCATCTTATTCCAATGGGGGAGCTTCTAAAACACAGCAGACTTCTTAATCTTAAATCTGTCTGCAGGCGCCCCCTCCCCTCTCGGTAAATCCCTGCTGCCCCCACTCCTGGCCCTCAGCTGGGAGCAAGATGGCCCACACTCGCCGCCTCCAGCCCCTCCACTCTTAGTTCTGAGTCTTCACAATGACTCTCGGTATTGTTGCGCTTGGTTTTTCTCCCCCCACTCCCTTTCTTCACCCCCTTTCTTTTTAGGGGTCTCTCTCTCTCTTTCTTTTGCTTGCTCGGTGGATCTCAGCCACACAAAACCGTCCCAGCAACCTTGTTCAGGCCCCCACAATTATCTCATCTCCCCATTACCCCCACCCTCACCCCCTTGAGGCCACTGAGAAGCAAGCAAAGCTAAATAAATAAAGGCTGGAGGGGACCCAGCCAGCTTCTCCGAGCCCAGGCGGTATAAAATCACAAGCGCACAGGCTCAGCTTGCCTTCTACCCCCCCAAGGGCACCAGCCTCCCCCATAGTCAGAACAACAAAAAAAGCTGAACCCCTCCTACAGATGAAACCCAAGTCCTCTGCAAAGGCGTGTTGCAACGCAAGTTGCAGAGTCTGTGTGTCCAGCTGAGCGCACAGACCTCCCCCTCCCCGTCCTCTCTCACTCCCTGCTCCCTTCCCTCAACATCACACACACTTCGTGACCCTAACTCCCCTTGCCAGGAAATCTCTTGCCTCAGCAGAGAGTCAGGGAAAGCAAGAAGTTGCTGTGGGCACATTGGTCTCTTTACAAAATCGCTGCCGAGAGGTAGTGAGAAATGGGTTTGAATAGCACCCCTCTGCCTCCCCACCTCTTTCCCGTCCGGGAGAATGCTGTAGAGACTACACACTGCAATTTTACGGGCAGGCCTTGGTTCTCCTTCGCTCTGTAATTAAACTGCAGCCTCTCTCCTCCAATCAGGAGTCAGTGTGACGGCTCCACCAGGGATTGAGGGGGAAGTGAGGGAGATGTGAGTGTGGGAGGGAATGATGAAATCATCCAGTTTGGAAACTAAGCCATTGGGGGTGGGGGGGGGTGAGTGGAGGTGGCAAAGAATCATTCACTAGGGGAAGAAGAAGACCACCCCCACCCAATTCCAAGGTTCTTTAAGGCCAGTGTGAGGAGGAGAGAAGCTCCCTAAGGGAGGAAGGCCCTCTTGAATGGGGTGCTTGCTTCATTCCTGGTAGAACACCTTCCTGAAGGTGAGGCAGACCTCAGCCGTCCCTGTGCTTTGCTGCTAACACCACCACTTAGGACTGGAGCCCCGTCTAGGCTGTCCTGAGATCTGAGTTTGTATTACTTTGTGTTTCTTTGGTGTCTTCCATCAATCTCCTCCATTTCCCAAGACACAGAAAGTTCAGTGAGGGGAGGGACTGGTCTCTGAGTCCTGTGCACCCCTCTCCCCACCCCTCACCCCCTTCTGCCTGGCTTTGTCTGCAGTAGATGGAGATTACCCCATTCTCCCTATGGGCAGCCTCAGGGATGCCTCCATAAATGGAAGAACTGCAGCCTGAAGAAACAAAGCTCCTCCTCACTCAAGGTCCTTGGATGAATGTGGTTTCACTCCCCCAAGCACTGGTCACTCCACCAGGCACTCCTGCCTCTTCATCCTGGCCATGGGCCGGCAATAAAACCCCATGGACTGAGTGCCATTGTGTACAGAGCTAATGCCAAGCAGCATTTCCTAAATATCAGTCATTCGGGAAACTGCTTCCAATTTTGCCATATCTTTGAACCACCTCGATTATTATTTACTTAATATTATCTTTAAGTCAACTCATTTTATTTACATAAAATATTGCAAACAATAAGGGCACCTGGATGGCTCAGTCATTAAGCATCTGCCTTCGGCTCAGGTCATGATCCCAGGGTCCTGGGATCGAGCCCCGCATCGGGCTCCCTGCTCAGCGGGAAGCCTGCTTCTCCCTCTCCCTCTGCTGTTCCCCCTGCTTGTATGCTCTCTCTCTGTCAAATAAATAAATAAAATCTTAAAAAAAATATATTGCAAACAATAATATGCCTAAAAACACAGGTTTAACATGCTATTTTTCCTCTACACATGAAAACAATAAAAGATATTTCTTGGAATATCACCTAAAATCAGCTTGTGTACCATATATTGGTACAAAATGTAAGAGGTATTTTAATTTTTTGGCCAGGTTAAGTATTTTAGGCAAGTCTCTGAGGATCAGTCCCCTCATCTACAAAATGAGAATAAAAATGTCTGCTCCATCCTCCTGAGATAATAAATATCCTATGAAGGGCAATGGGCAGGATCAAGAGCTATCAAGTAAGAAGGGAATTTTTAATAGAAGACATGGCCAGGAGAATGGCATAAAATTTAATAGACATGGGAATTTTTTTTAAAAAAAGTATTAATTGCTAAAAGAGGAAGGAATAGACAGTGTTGCACATACTCAAAAGAACAGAAGCCCTGCACCAGATACTGCAAAGAGATCTAACAGAAATAGTAGAGAAATGTACAGGCTATTAAAGGAAACAATACACACCCACATGAAAAACACAAATAAAAGAACCTATAAGGAATTATAACCCTAATTATAATTCTATTGAGCTATGAATGCAAAGCAAGGGAACAACGAGCCTCTGGATATATCAGAGGGAGCTCTGCAGCCTAAACAGTGGGCTGGGAAGGCTTCCTGGAGGTGGTGTTAGAAACAGAGTTCAGGGTCCTTGGTTGTGAGGGTGTTTCTGGAATCCTTTTTTCTTCTCCCGTCATCTCAACTCCACGTTCCCCTGGGTTTCAGCCGTGGACAGCAGGTGCCCGTTGGAAACTGCTTTTCTGGGGCTGCTGGTGGTTGACAGGACATCAGGGCCCTCCAAGGCGGCAACATGTAGTCTCTGTGGTGTCTCCCAGTGCCCAGCCCGCTGGTGCTCTGAGTCCGCTCCAGAGGCCCCCAGTCCTCTCCTCTTACCTCTCCTCTCACCCTCCGGTGGGCACCTTACCTTCCTCACTGTCTATGAAGTGTTTCTCTCTCCCCTCTGCAACTTGTCACAGCGCAACTATTTCTATCTCCTGTGTTTCCCTTGCTCTGTCACACTGTAGCTTAGCTCGGGCTGGGTCTCTTTCTCTCTTTCTGCATTCTCGGCCTCTTTTTCGTCATCATTGTTACCCTCATGAAGGATTTTATTTTTCATGCCCACGCCCACCCCCAGCTAGAGGCCTCCTGAGACCCAGCCCTCTCCTTCTAGAGAAACGAGTCCTAAGGACTCTGCTACATTGTAATGATAATCAGTGGCCAGGACTTTGAGGTAACATTGTCTGCGGTTTGGGAAGAAGGGATGGTTTAGAGTCACAATGAATCCCCTACTCCCATTACACACACACACAAACACACACACACACACTGCATTTGGGCACCTTGCCAATACTTTCCAAATTGTGCCTCCTGCCCGTGAGCCAGAATGGAGAATCAATAATTATTTCCATCCACATCTTTACAAAATAGTAAACAACCCGGAGCCTCAGCCAAGTCAATGACCTCAGTTCCTGCTCTTTGTCCAGAATCCTGGTCTCTGGACCTTCGGTGTGTAAAGGGGCATTTGAGTTGTAACACCACGGACTTCATAGCTTAAAACAACCAGAACGAGCACAACCCACTTTAGAGGCTGTTATTTGGGGGGGTCCCCAGGCCAGCTCTGCCAGGTAATCCACAGGGTAATTCTTTGCAGGTCACCAAACTGCTTGGAGCCTCTGTTTCCTCGTCTGCAGAATGGGGTAAGAACACCTAGCTCACGGGGCTTCAGTGAAGATCGAGTAGAGTCACTCATGAAGGCCCCTGGCAGGAGGTTTAGTCCCAAGAGCAGACTCAACTCAATGTCTGCCAAACCCCAGCTGGTCTTGACTGAGGGGCTCTCGCTTCTTGCAGCAATCCTCTGCCCTTGAAGAAAAAAAAAAACAAAACGCTGATCTAGAATAGGGGGTGCCTGGCATTCTTCAGGACCACCTGTTGGGACTGAGCCCTATCTCTCATTCCCCGGCCTCCGTGATTCCAAAGAGACCTACCAAGCCAGAGGGAGATCGTCACCTTGCCGCATGCCACCTGCCACTGTCTGTCTGCCCCACAAGGTCCTGGTTGGGGGAAAATATTATTGTTTTTTTGGCCACTTGTTTGATCCTCCAGAGTCAATATTTGTGGAGATAAGCACAGTGTCATGCAGCCAGTGGCTTTGTTTACAATTCAGCCCCCGTCCCATTGGGTTCCAGTCCCCTTGGGGCCACCGTGTGCGGTGAGAGGGTGCATTTCAACAGCAGTGGGTCCTGTCACTCACCTGGACTGCCTGGGTGAGGCCTTGGAAGAGGAGCTCGAGTCAGTCTGCTCCTGTTCCTGAAGGTGTGTACTCGGCCTGCTCTGATCGTGCTAGGGAGGAGTTTGACGGGGACTCCCCAAAGCTGGTGGCCTGGACTCCTGTCCCAACAGGCCTTTCCTTTAGCACACATCCCAGGCCGACCCTGGCCCTCCCCACCAGACTGTCAGGTCCTGTGGGGTCTTTTCTATCAGAAGAAGATCTTCTGCTTCCACTTCACATACAAATGCTTAGAGGGGTTTTCCACCAGGTCCGGAGGGCTTATCAAAGGATTTGACTTAAAATATAGGGTCTGAGGGGTATGCAAATGTCCCTTGGAAGTGGCCTGGAGGGGAGAGCACCCCCAAAGGCTGGGTGGGCAGCTATCTGCCGGTGCAGCTACACACAGGATGCAGTGGGAGGCCAGAGGGACACCTGAGAGTGAGACACCTGCTCATAGGAAGCCACTGAGGACAGAGAAGACAAACATGGTTTCAAAGAAAGCCCAAACCACAAGTCATGGGGACGGGCAGTCAAAGCTGCAGCGGGGCTGCTTCTCATGCGGGCGGCTCTATATAATTCTAAGGGAGTGGAAGCAGGCACGGAATTATTTAACCCTGGTTCATGGTTTTCTAGAGAGACACCAGCGAGGCTGGCTAGCTAACCCCAACACCAACAACCAGGGAGGAGGAGGATGGGGCAGAAGAAGGAGGGCAAAAGGGGAGCAGAGCCTTGGCATGGCTGGGTGGTCTGCCACGTACCCGTCTCTCAGCAAAGTGGCTTCCAAAATTAATCTCACTTAATTATCTTATTTAATTCTCACGACCACCATATGGGGCAGTAGCTCTCAGTATCCCCACTTTTCAGATAAGGAATGTGAGGCTCTGAGAGATTAAAGTGATTTGTTTGGTCCCAAGGTCATATGGCCTGCTGAAAGCAGGTACCAAATGGGATTTTGCTGACCTTGGTCGAGGCACTTCCAGCAGATCTGTGTTTGATAAACTTATCATTGTGTACTGAAGACAGCCAGGCCCTTGTTATCCTGTCTTAGCCATTTCCTTGATAATTGCTCTTTCTCTCCTTTGAGACAATAGGGCACACTGTCCCCAGGCACCCCCTTACGACCGCACCCCCCCCCACTGCCCAGCACGGGGACCTCTCTGCCACACTTCCCGTAGAGCTTCACATTCCGCAGTGTGCGTATCTACTGAATGTCCGTCTCCCACACTGGACGGCCAGTCCCTTGCACTTCAGGACTGACCATTGCATTCACCGCCATGATCCCCAACCTGGCCCAGGGCATGACTCTTTCACACCCTGGCACCCCAGACTTCTACTGATCTTCTCATCCAATCTGTCAAACCTCCCTTTCCTGAAAAGTCAAAGGGATAAGCCACGGGCAGGGTGCCCAAGGCAGCTAGACCTCAAATCAGGACCTGTGGTCTCATAGCACGTGCATGTGCATGTGGTGCACATGATAGTGATGAGAGAGCAAAAGGCACACTGAGGGCAAAACACGGAGCTGACACCCCGCAAACCACAACACCCACCCCCAAGGTGGAATGTGTACATAGAACCTCCTCAGGCACCAGTGACAGCCTAAGAACAAAGGTGGTGGAGGGGTGGGGGGGGAACGATGACAAATGTTCAACCGATAAAGATCACACTCATGTAGGACACGAAACTCCACTACAGTGTGTCACTGTCTTCATGATTTACAAGAAAAACACAATCTTAACAATAACCCAACCTCCAGGACCTACAGACTCAATTTCCTGGAGCCCTAACGTCACCTTCGCCTCCAGAGGATGGAAAACCCTATGTAATCAGTCACTCCTCACACTCACAGAGCAGTTCTTTCTGCCCCCGTGCTGTAAAGAACACCTTTTCTCACCATTACCTGTCTCCAGAATTCTTTCTTGACCGTTGGGCTCATGATCCCTTTTCGTATTTGGTGGCCCCAGTACAGGGATTCTACATCTTCCTTCATCTGGACTCTGAGCCTCGGTGCAAACTTGGTGAGTTACCCTCGCTTCTCTTTTTACTTTCATTTCTGGGGCTCTTCAAGGAGCACGGTCATTGGCCTCATTGGTCTTACACTTTTGTGTGGATCGCTCAGGCTGCAATCACCCAGCCCATGGTTACTCTACGGGAGGAACAAAAGCCTGCCTTTTGACTGGGGGCTAGCACTCTGGCTGCAATGGTACAAGACCCAGAAACTTGATGCCCTCTCTTTATTCTTATTCTTATGCAGAATTGTCTTTTGGGCACGGGACAGCCACCGAAGTCACCAGGACAGTGGTCAGTCTAAAGACTCCCATGTGAGGTTGCCTCCTCATCGGTCTACTGTGATCACCTCCACACCTCTGGTCTAGCTGCTTCTGGCCGTCGGACCTCCACCGGGAGCTGGCCAAAACCAGTACATGATTGAATTAAAACCCTCCCAGGGCCATGTCCTGTCTGGAAAAAAGAAGGACATTGTTAGACTGTCCTCTCTCCAGAGAAAGGAAGACAGGAACTCACTCCCCCCGACCTCCCCCAGAGCAGGAACAGGAGGATCTGGCATGATTGGGGGGGGGGGAGCCTGAGGCTGGTCTGCTCCCTCTGACACCAAGATGACCGAGTCCCGTGTCATCCTGGATTGGAAGGTAAGCCTGTCAATTTTCTTACTGATACAGGAGCCACTTACTCTGTTCTTACTCAGCACTCTGGCCCAACTTGTCTTTCTAGCCATAATACTGTGAGCATAGCAGTGAACCTAAAACATGCCTCTAGGCAATGCCTTTAACCTGTGAATACAAAAGTCAGTGGGTTACTCATGTTTTTCTGGTCCTCTGTCTTGTCCCACTCCATTACTTGCACGAGACATAGTGTACAAACTGGGAAGGAGGTTTGTTCTTACTAAAAAAGAGGACGGCTTGTTCTCTTTAACACCTGGAGAACTAACACCTTACCCCGATATCCCTTCTAATATCTGGAAGGAAGTAAACGCACAGGTGTGGGATGGCGATGTCCCAGGACGGGCTCGTAAAGCCCAGCCAGTCAAAGTGACCTTGAAGGGCCCAGCCACTAGACCTCCCAAAAACCAATATCCCTTAAAACCTGAGGCAAAAGCTGGGTTACAACCACTTATTGGTGAGTTTCTCAAACATGGTATTTTAAAACCTTGTCAATCAAGAACAAATAATCCAATCAAGAAATGGACAGAAGACATGAACAGACATTTCTACAAAGAAGACATCCAAATGGCCAAGAGACACATGAAAAAGTGCTCAACATCACTCGGCATCAGGGAAATACAAATCAAAACCACAATGAGACACCACCTCACACCAGTCAGAATGGCTAAAATTAACAAGTCAGGAAATGACAGATGTTGGCGAGGATGCAGAGAAAGGGGAACCCTCCTACACTGTTGGTCGGAATGCAAGCTGGTGCAGCCACTCTGGAAAACAGTATGGAGGTTCCTCAAAAAGTTGAAAATAAAGCTACCCTATGACCCAGCAAGTGCACTACTGGGTATTTACCCCAAAAATAAAAACGTAGGGATCCAAAGAGGCACCTGCACCCCAATGTTTATAGTGGGAATGTCCACAATAGCCAAATTATGGAAAGAGCCCAGATGTCCATCGACAGATGAATGGATAAAGAAGATGTGGTATATATATACAATGGAATATTATGCAGCCATCAAAAAATTTGAAATCTTGCCATTTGCCAAACGTGGATGGAACTAGAGGGTATTATTCTTTTTTTTTTTTTTTTTTTTTTTAAAGATTTTTTATTTATTTATTTGAGAGAGAGAATGAGATAGAGCATGAGAAGGGGCAGGGTCAGAGGGAGAAGCAGACTCCCCGCCGAGCAGGGAGCCTGATGCGGGACTCGATCCCGGGACTCCAGGATCATGACCTGAGCCGAAGGCAGTCGCTTAACCAACTGAGCCACCCAGGCGCCCTAGAGGGTATTATTCTAAGCGAAATAAGTCAATCAGAGAAAGACATCATATGATCCCATTGAAATGCAGAATTTAAGAAACAAGACAGAGGATCATAGGGGAAGGGAGGGAAAAATGAAACAAGACGAAACCAGAGAGGGAGACAAACCATAAGAGACTCTTAATCTTGGGAAACAAAGTGAGGGTTGCTTGAGGGGAGGGAGGTTGGGAGATGGGGTGGCTGGGTGATGGACATTGGGGAGGGTATGCCCTGGGTGTTGTGTAAGACTGATGAATCACAGACCTGTACCCCTGAAGCAAATAATACACTATATGTTAATTTAAAAAAATTAAAATAAATTTTAAAAACCTTGTCAATCTCCTTATAACACTCCAATTTTACCAGTAAAAAAACCAAATGGAGAATATCAGATGGAACAAGATTTAAGAGCTATAAATGAGGCAGTGATGTCTAATCATCCCATAGTGACAAATCCATATACTATTCTCACCCAGGTCCCTGGTGATGCCAACTGGTTTTCAGTACTTGATTTAAAAGATGCCTTCTTGGGGCACCTGGGTGACTCAGTTGGTTAAGCGACTGCCTTCGGCTCAGGTCATGATCCTGGAGTGCTGGGACTGGAAGAAACACAACCACTATTTGCTTTTGAATGGGCCTCACCTTCAAGCCCACGGGCTGCTCAATGAACTGGACAGTCTTGCCTCAGGGATTTAGAGACAGTCCTCACCTGTTCGGGGCTGCACTTAGTAAACACCTCTGTGATATCTCCTTGCCTCAAGGGACTATAATTCAGTACATGGGTGACATTTTAATCCGTAGTCGCACAGAAGAAAAGTCTAAAAGTAATTCTATAACTTTACGTAAATTCTTGGCAGACAGAGGGCATCATGTAGGTGCAAATATCTAAACAGAAAGTGCAATATTTGTAATGAGTTAACACCAGGTCCCCGTACCCTGTCTCCCGACAGGAAAAAGGCTATGTTAGATCTTGGACCCCCCGCTACATACTTTCCTAGGTATGGCACATTTTTGCCACCTGTGGATTCCTGGATTTGGGCTCTTAACCAAACCATTGTAAGATTCAGTTAAAGGCCCTGATGAAGAACCTTTACTCTGAACTAAAGCCCAGCAGACAGCCTTTCAAACATTAAAAGCTAAACTTTTGTCAGCCTTGGCTTTGGCTTTACCAAATTTAGAAAAACCTTTCACTTTATATGTAGCAGCTTTGGGAGTTCTTACCCAGAAATTAGGAAATGAAGTAAGACCAGTGGACTATTTTCGGTCACTTGATACTGTCGCCCGAAAGTGGCCAGCTCGTCTTGAGCGGCGGCTGCCACAGCCCTCCTGGTAAAGAAAAAAAAAAGCTTTAAAACTTACTAGGGGACCATCTTTGGCAGTGCGAGCTCCACATCAGGACCAAAGTGTCCTAGAGACCAAAGGCCACCAGTGGATGATGGGAGGCCCACTTATTAAATATCAGGCTATGCTTTTCGACAAACCTGAAATGATACTTCAAGCCTTTCAAATTTCAAACCCAGCTACCCTTACACCTGGACCTGACCATCATACGTCCAGGCTAGAACATGACTGCTCAGAAATTATCGATCTTGTTTATTCCAGCAGAGCAGACTTAAAAGATACCCCTAATGAAAATGTAGATGAGGGCCTCCTGGGTGGCTCAGTCGGTTGAGCGTCTGCCTTCGGCTCAGGTCATGATCCCGGAGTCCTGGGATCGAGTCCCACATCCGGCTCCCTGCTCAGCGGGGGAGTCTGCTTCTCCCTTTCCCTCTGCCTGCAGCTCCCCCTGCTTGTGCTCTCTCTCTCTGTCAAATAAATAACTAAAATCTTGAAAGAAAGAAAGAAAGAAAGAAAGAAAGAAAGAAAGAAAGAAAGAAAGAAAGAAAGAAAGAAAATGCAGACAACAATTGGTTTACTGATGGCAGTAGCTTCAGGAATACAGGAGAAAGAAAAGCCAGATATGCTATAGTTAGTTTATCTAAGACGACTGAGGCAAAATCCCTTCCAGTAAATACTTCTGCTCAAAAGGCTGAATTAATAGCACTGACCTGTGCTCTTCAATTGGCAAAAGGCCTAAAAATTAATATTTATACTGACCCCGTAGTGCTACATTCCCATGGGGCAATTTGGAAAGAAAGGAGATTATGATGAAGCAATAACTCCCCAATCAAATATGGGCCTGTAATTATTGCTCTTCTTGAGGCTGGACACCTACCTCAGGAGGTAGCTGGGACTCACCTGAGAGGACATCAAAGGGACATGACCTTAGAATCTAAGGGAAACAATTTGGCAGACCGTGCAGCCAAGCAGGCAGCATGAAATAAACAAATATTGAGTCTTATACCAGTCTTGACTCCAGTAAAGTCCATTCCTCCAGTTTATTCAGACCAAGAAGTTCACATAGCCCAGGAAAGAGGATACTCAAAAAATGCACAGGACTGGCTTGTTAATGATGAAGGGAAAATCCTTATACCCTAAAATAACCAATGGAAGGTAATACAGGGTTTATACCAGGCTACTCATTTGAGCAGAAATGCTTTAAAACATTTAATTAAAAATATATTTGATGGAGGGAAATTTAACAGCTACAGTAAAACTGTTCTGCCGATCCTGTATTGTTTGTGCCCAAGTAAATCTGGAAGGCACAGTCCCCCCACCCTTCCACCCCCACTTTTGAAACCAGTCCAAAGGCATGGAACATATCCAGGAGAGGACTGGCAGCTCAATTTCACACAAATGCCTCCTTGCAAAGGCTAGAAGTTCCTACTAATATCTGTTGATACTTTCACTAGATGGATTGAGGCCTTTCCACATAAAACTGAAAGAGCCACGGAAATAACCAAAGTCTCGTTGTGAGAAGTTATTCCTAGATTTGGCCTTCCACGATCCCTTCAAAGTGACAGTGGTCCTTTTTTTACTGCACTCAACAAACAGCACAAGCTTTAAAAATTAAACATTTTCTACATTCAGCCTGGCACCCACAATCCTCTGGAAAGGTAGAGAAAGCCAATCACACTTTAAAATGACACCTTACTAAACTTAGTTCTAGAGGCCCAGGAAAACTGGGTCACTCTCTTACCAGTAGGACTTCTCAGGGTGAGGAAGACTGCAACACAGCCTCTAGGACTCAGCCCTTTGGAGTTATTATATGGAAAACCATTTCTTACCGAGGACCTGTTATTGGATGAAGATTATAATCCTTTATTAAATGATTCACTCGAGGCTGGTTTAATTCATAAGTCACTTAATAAATAGACTGGTCACGTGCTCCCAAAAGCTGACTCAAAGATAACTGAAAGTCCACCCCACGCGAGCCCCAGAGACACGGTTTATTTAAAAGACTGGAAATTCAGCACAGTGGGGGACTTAAATCCAAAATGGAAAGGTCCATATCACATCATATTATGTACTCCCACTGCAGTAAAATTAGAGGGACCTTCTTCCTGGACTCATATATCTAGAACAAAACCTGTACCTCCTTCACAGGAAACCCGTGAGCAAACTAACATGCCTTCTTACTCTTGTAAACCTCTAGAAGATCTCAAGCTCCTCTTCAAACGACGATGAAGATGGTCCCTACCACGTGAAGATACTTCTTTGCATTGGACTCAGCTGCCTCCACCTTCCATCACTCCCGTAGCTGTTCCCCAGCTGACCAATGTTGACCCACAGGTAGGGACATCTCTACACCTCTAGTCAGCAGGAAGAAGCTACAGAAGATGAAACCTTCTGCCTTCAACAACCTTAAAGATTTAAGGGTCAGGATTGTTCGGCAGTGGGGGGGGGATTGATGAGAGAGCAAAAGGCACACTGAGGGCAAAACACGGAGCTGACACCCCGCAAACGACAACCCCCACCCCGAGGTGGAATGTGTACATAGAACCTCCTCAGGCACCAGTGACAGCCTAAGAACAAAGGTGGGGGGGGACCACGACAAATGGTCAACTGATAAAGATCGCATTCATGTAGGACACGAAACTCCACTACAATGTGTCACTATCTTCATGATTTACAAGAGAAACACAATCTTAACAATAGCCCAACCTCCAGGACCTACAGACTCAATTTCCTGGAGCCCTCACATTACCTTCGCCTCCAGAGGATGGAAAAGCCTATGTAATCAGTCACTCCTCACACTCACAGAGCAGCTCTTTCTGCCCACGGGTTCTGTCCCCGTCCTGTCCCCACCTTTTCGCACCATTAAATGTCTCCAGAATTCTTTCTTGACTGTTGGGCTTGACGATCCCACATCGTTAGGGACAAGACAGAATGTTTGGACTCCAGGGAGTCCAGGTCATACGGTCACTGCACCTGTGATGAAAAATAGAAGCCACCACAATGTGAAGTCTCAGAGAAGAGATGGGCGAGGTGAGTCACTAGCCAAGCCCATCTCTAGAAGACTGCTGAGCAGAAACCCTCCAGCCTCACAAAGCTGGGAGCGGCACACCGTGAGGGGGCTCTGTTTCAGCTCACCTCCTCACCTTGTCTTTGGAAAAGCGCAGGACTGGGCTGCAGAAGTCACTTGCTAATTGAAGACATAAGAGGCATTCCTTCACTTACTCACTTGCTCAACATGCACTGATTAGGCCCTGAAAATGTGCTCTGGGCAAATAAAAATGAACGGGACTCAATGCAATTCTTGTCCTCAAAAGTCCTGCCACACTAATGAAGCAGGCAGGCTTTGTGGGATGAGGGGGTGGGAGCAATGCTAAAGATCTCCAGGGCAATGTAGCAGGGCACCTGCCTCAGCACAGGAAGGGCTTCTTGGAGATGGTAAGACTCAGGAACTGAGTCTAGAGACAGAGAAGAGCCGGATGGGTTGGGAAAAGCTTTCCAGACCATTGGTATGGTACGTGGAAAGGCATGGAGTAGAAGCAGCTTGGGGCCCTGTGGGAATAGCTTGTGTTTGATGTTGATGGGAAGTCAAGTGTAAGATCCCCATCTCCCGGACCATCCCCGGTTGCTGACCCCCTGCTCAGATCTGACCCCCAAACCCCAGGTGTCATGTGTCATCCTGTGATCTAAGATAGGGATGAAAATGTTCCCATATCTAGGAAGAGAATTCTAAGACCAGTGTTTACTATAAGAGCAAACAAAGAGTGGGAATAGAGATAGGTCCTCAGAGATCTCCAGAAAGGGGGTCGGTGACCGACAATCGTGGTGGTTTACTCAACTCAACTCAAGAAGCATCCAAGAACGAGGAATAGCTACCACACGTGCCACGCCACCCATGGGCCAGGCACTCCCAGGCACTCCTATCTCAAACTCAGAATTCTCCCAACAGTCCCACAAGGTAAGAGCCATTCCTGTGCCCACTTTACAGAGGAGAAGTTGAGATACACAGGGAGAGGTTAAGTCACATGCCTTAGAGCACGTGGTCCTTTTCCAACCCAGACTCTGCTCCAGAGTTTGTGCTCAATAACAGGACTTCTCAAGTTACCTCTGGCGAAAGACCAGTTGTCCCAGCTTCATCACAGACTGACACTTCTGTAAAATACTAGTAATAAAATGAATTACTGGAAAAATGATCACAGGTTTGGATAGCGCAGCCATGGCAAACTGCTCTACACTTACTCTGGGTTTCTACCTCTATCTCTTCACAGCGCTGAGCAGCATGGGGTACACATTTGGAGTAGCGCTAATCCACCTCACTATCCACTTACTCATGCGCTGAGGAGGTGAGGGACTGAACCGGGCGCAGAAAAAAAAAAATCACTTGTCTGGATTACAAAGGCTGAACTGTGAATCTCCACGGCTCACCCCAGCATTAAGGATTCCTGAGACACTTGGCTCTGGGTTCCTGGTTGGGGTGACTTAGGGAGAGCTCCCCTGTATTGTACAGGAGTGCTATTAGTTAGCTCCAAAGGTCTCTTCCCAAACCCAAATGCTAGGATTCCATCTCTTTTTGCAACACCCCAGCTCAGCAGAAATGTCTGCACGACCAGCTGTTTCTGTTCATGCATTCATTAATAAAAGTAGTGAATGCAACGAGAGCCACCCTTTTCTTTCCTTTGTCAGGTCCTGAAAGGGGGCAGGGAGGGAGCAGGAGAGCCTGCAGACGCAGGGGACGTGCCAGACGTGCAACAGGAAGGGCTCCGCAGGCGAGGACTGTGAGGAAGGAAGGCAGGTGGGCGGAAGGCGGGCTGACGGCAGGGGGGAGGGGAGGGGGGCAGGGCCGGGTGACAAAGGCAGACAGACACATGGAACCAATCACCCCCGGCAGTGGGGTGGGGGGTGCACCTGGGAATTAAAAAACACCTGGCCGTTTCTGGAACAGAGGAGGATTAAGAGCTGCTGAGGAAAATGGAGCTGATGATAGAGCAGGACTGGGTGAGACGGAAGAGCACTCAGAACGGCTCACCTCCCCACCCCCACCCCGGGGACCTTACTTTGATCTCTTGGGGATTGGGCAGTGGCTATTTCTCACAGTCTATCAGTAAGGCGGGGAGGAGGCCACTCTGGGTCTTCCATTCAGAGACTTAAAAGGAGGAAATTGGTTACAGAGGTGCTAGAAAGCCTCTTTGGGCCAGAGGGAGCATGAGGAGTGGAGGAGGGTTCTCCAGCGAGGGTTGCCCCACAAAATACAAGACACTAGTTCAATTCGAATTTCTGATAAATAATTCAGGGTATAAAAAATGTGGTATATAGTGTATAAAATGCCACAGAATCCTACACTTCAACATGATTAAAATGGTAAATTGTATATTCCATGTATTTTTCCATAATAAAAAAATTTGAATATAGAATTGTATTCAGTTTATTCAGTTTATCTGAAATTCAAATTTAACCAGTGCCCTTTATTTATTGAATCTGGCCACCCCACACGCGGGAGGAGCTCAAATGATGCAGGGGGCTGCCCAGAAGGAGCCGGGGCCACAGAGGAGACCCAGCGGCTGCTGGAGACGTGGCAGGAAGCGGAGGTGATGGAAGAGAAATGGTCTGAGTTGTCCCCTCCTCCCACCCTCCAGTGACCCACCAGTTCCTCCCAACAGCCAAAATTCCTAGAAGCTGGTGGGTGAAGGAGCCTCAGAAATGCAAGGGCAAGGAAAGGATCCGCAAACACGCAGTTATTTTAAATGCCCCAGGAAGGCTGGATTGGCCAGGCCCAACAACACCAATCTCATTTTATCTGCAGGCTGCAAGGGAGCCCCACGCCTCAATCAGGTCATCACTCTGAGGTCCTTGCTCTCACTCCCCTGATCCACAGGCCATCCACAGGCCATTCACGGGCCAGGAGTTACTGCTTGCTGTTAAGGCAGCAGACAAGGGCACATTTGTGAGTGCCCCGGAGCTGGGAATCAAGGAGGCGTGCTTCAGCTGGGAAGTGGAAGGATATGGTTCCCGTCTTGCAGCTGGGTCCCCGATGTCTATTCATTTCCTTTATCTGATGTCTGCTTATGAGATAGGCACAGTCCACAGCAACGGCGTGCAGGGTAGTAAGTGAAACAGACACATTCCACATTCTTCAGGGGCTTACGGTTCTAGTGGGTCGGGGGATATAAAGTGCAATGAGAATGAGCTGAGACACAAGATAGAAATGACAAATGCTAGAGAAGACTAGCGGAGAAATGACAAGGCAGCTCATGATGAACAGGATGTGGATGGTCTAGGTGACACTTATGGTGGATGGATAGTGTGCCCAGCCTGGTGCTCAATGCTGGGGGACAGCAGAGCAGAACTGGACACATGTGCCCTTCTCCAGGAACTCATGATGTCGCTCACAAGAATCCCCAGAAGGACATCACCAATACGTGTCCACCTGGCTGGGCTTCGCATAACCGCATGGGAGGAAGAGAACAGGTGCAGTTGCCCAGAGTTCCTGGGTTCCCACCAAGCTCTGCCTCCAGGTCTGTGGCTCCTGGCGCCTCAGGTCTCCACGGTGGAGTGAGCGTCTGGCCTCAATGATCTCTGCCTCCGCTTTGTGCTTCCTCCTGTTCTGTCCTACTGACATTTCTCTGTTTCATGTCTGGTGACCTCCAAACACAGTCCCAGTGTCAGGCTGCCAGGCTGGCCCTGCCGGGGATCCATCCGCTTGAACCAATTTATATAAACGCTCTGAGTGTCTGTTCACGTGTAAAATGGAAATCATAACAGGACCTCCTAGATTTCTAAGGCTGAGTAAGATACTGCCAGTAAACATGCCTATTAGCTATCGTTACTTCTTATCAGTATTTACTAATCACACTTCACAGACTTAGAAACCAGGAATGTGTTCACTCTCACCTGTCTGTCTTCAGGTCATTGATTTTTAGCTTACAGGTTCCGAACCCCTAGTGGGTAGTGAAATCACTTGATGAGTATACTATTATACATTTAAAAGAAATATTTATGCCAATTACACAACAAAAGACACAAAAAGTAGGAAAATAATAGAAACTATGTGTGTATCACAGTGCTGGGGGTAAGTATTGTTCCATGAAAGTAGATAGAGTCTCAGTTGTGGATGGGGGGTGACTGGGCCCGTGCAATGTTGCGATGTAAAATGTAGTTCGTACTGTGGGTCATGGTCAAAAAATTGGAAACCGCTGTTTTAGGTTAAATCATCATTCCTCGCAATTCTACCTTTCATGCTTTTCAACACCCTTCTTCCTTCCGAACCCCTAAGGAGCACCATGCACTCTCCCCCGCGCCAACCCTGCACATGTATTCACCCCCCCTTTCCCTTCCCTGCCTCCTCATCATCCCAGAAAAATTTTCTCCCTCCTGATCCCTCAATGTCCCCAGTCCTCCCCTCCTAGGCCCCTCCCGCTGCAGGCCCCGGGAAAGGTGCTTTGGGTGGCGGATGGCGGGAAGACAGCCAAGTCTTCTACAAGTATCGGCAGCCCCTGGGGTCGGAGGAGAGGAGGGGCAGTGAGGGAAGTTTGGCCTTTTTATAATCAGGGACTGGACCGGAAACTGAAGGACGCAGAGGGGAGTGAAGGTAGTGGTCTGGGGCCACTTCTCAGGGGCAGTGGGGTTCACCTGGAGGCAGGATCAAGAGGATGGAAAGAACTGTAAAGAAAAGCGGGGAGGAGGGGGTCCCTGAAACCGTCGGGGGTCAAAGAGGGGCCCTGCCAAGGCAAGCTCCCTCGAGGAAAGGAGGGACCTGTGGGGCAGGTCTGAGAAGGGCTGGAAAAGGCTGGAAACCTGGCCTCCGGGGGTTGGGGTCCACACAGAGTCTGCAGGAGGGGTTGCCCTGGGAGCCAGCTCCGGCCTTGCTCAGTGAAGTACCTAACCCCGGGTGGCTGCAGCCCGCCTGACCAGGGCCCCGGCCCCCAGGCTCTCTTCCTCCCCGCGTGGGTCCCCCTGGCGCCGGGGAGGCGCGCTATGCAGGCTAAAGCCCAGTGTGGGGGGCGGGGGGCCCCGCAAACCCTCCGTGCCGCCTCTCCCACCCGCGCTCCGTCCGCTGGAGAGCCGAGAAAGTCCGCAGACCTGCTCCACAGCTCTCCCACTCTCTCCTCACACCCGAACCCCAGGGCAGAGGGAAAGGGTCTGTATCATCCCGAGTCTGCCCCTGGGAAGCAGCTGAGGCTCAGACCTGGGGCCGGTCTGGGATGGGTTGGGGGTGGGGGCTGCGCTCGGGCGCTGGTTGCATCCGCCAGCAGCGAAAGCCCATCTGAGCCTCCTCTCACCCTGCCCTCTGGACTTGGTCATGATGGGCACCCGTGTCACCTCCCTTCCGGGGTTCTGCTTCCTCACCTCTACAAGCTGGGGCTTCCACTGAACGGCATCTAACACCCTTTATAGACAAGCAGTGCTGTTACAGGTGTTTGCCAGGGTCCACAGGTAAAGGGAGTGAGCAAAGCTTGTCCGGTGTAATATCACGAGGAGTAGGACGGGATGGGACAAGCGGGAGAACCCTCGCTCTGTCTCAAAAGGCAACTGGTACTCCACTCCTGCCAACGGGGAAGCTGGAAATCTGAGATTGTGTGTGAAATCTCCAAAATGTTAAATGCTGATAGCTAATTTCAAAATATTCTACCATCATGCAGGCCAAGCAAAAAACTCTGCAAGCCCGACTCAGCCTGTTGGTGCCGGTTTTCTGCCTCATCCAAGAAGCTCTCAGACTTAGGCATGCTTCAGAGCCCCCCAAAGGGCTTATGAAGACACAGATTGCCGGGCTCCCTCCCAGAGTTACTGAGTCTGTAAGTCTGGACTGTGGACTGAGGAACTGCATTTCTTTTTCTTTTTTCCAGTAAGCTCTAAGCCTAACGTGGGACTTGAACTCAGTACCCCCAAGAGCAAGAGTCGCATGCTCTGTGGACTGAGCCAGCCAGCGCCCCTGAGGAACTGCATTTCTGACAAGCTCCCAGGTGATACTGATGACCAGGGAAATGTACTTTGAGAACCACTGTCCTACGCTATAGGAATACCACCACTATCCCAAATGATGCTTTGCATGATACCAAAGCAGCTTCTCATGAGGCATTTTCAAGATTCTAGATCCTTCATTTGGCAAGTCGAGTGATGATGATGATGATGATGATGACAGTGATGATAAAGAAGCTAACAGTTGGGGGGCACTTGGGTGGTTCAGTTGGTTGAGTGCTTTCAGCTCAGGTCATGATCCCCAGGGGATGGAGCCCCGCGTGTGTGTCTGCTTCGGGCTCCCTGTTCAGCCTGCTTCTCCCTCTCCCTCTGCCCTTTCTCCCCCGCTCGTGCTTGCTCTCCCTCCCTCTCTCTCTCTCTCTCTCTCAAATAAATAAATAAAATCTTAAAAAAAAAAAAAGAAGGTAACAGTTGGGGTGCCTGGCTGGCTCAATCAGTGGAGCATGCGGTTCTTGATCTCAGGGTCGTGAATTCAAGCCCCACATTGGGCCTAGAGCTTACTTAAAAATAAATAAATACATACAGTTAAAAAAAAGTTAACAGCTGGCTTCTTAAAATGTGTCCTACATGTGGTATTTTACCTACATTAGAGCCTTGAGTCCTCACAAAGCCCCAGAGGTAGGTATTATTAATAGCCCCTAATTACAGATGAAAATAGCTAATAGGTGTGGATTTGGAGCCAGACTATAAGACACCAGAGACCACCTTCTCCCCACAAGGATTCACAGTCTTCTTTGTACACACTCCATCACATATTCAGATCCTCTAGATCATGCTTTTTATGGGTATGTCTCCATAAGTCAAAGCAAATTGTGTGTTAGTTCATCATTCATTCATGCAATGGATCTTTGCCCTTAAACTAGAACTGCAAGTCATGCTACTACAAAGAAGAACACCACAAGCAAGGTAAAAGGGTAGGGAGTGATGGTGGGGAGAAAGGTAAAGCTATTTTAAGATAAAGCAGGCAGAGAAGGCCTCTCAAAGGAGGTGGCATTTGAACAGGGACCAAATAAAATGAGAAAGTAAGGAAATGAGGAAGCAGGAGCAGCAAGTGCAAAGGCCCTGGGGTAGAAACAAGTATGGTGTGTTCTAGGACCAGCAAGACCAGTGTGGCTGAGAAGCATGATCAAAGAAGAAAGTGCTAGATGAGGTTGGATAACTGGGCGGGTATCCTAAAGGCCAGGCCAAGGAGTCTGCATTTTATTCCAGGTGGAAAATCATGGAGGGTTTTGAGCAGGGGAGTGACCAGCTCTGATTAGGTTTGGACCAGGATCCCTCAGGTTGCAAGGTGAAGACCAGACTGCAAGGAGGCAAGAGTGGAGAAAATGGAGCTGGTGTCTAAATGACAAGATGCTCGGAGATGCCAGGTCGATGAGCTACTGCAACCTGTCAGCCTCAGTGGATGGGGGAGGGAAATGGTGAAGACAAGAAAGAGAAGAGGAGAGGAAATGAATGTTGGATACAAAAATTAAAAGTATCTGATAAATCAGGGCAGGGGAAGTTCTGCCTCTCTGATGGGGACCCTGGAAAATGAAGGAAGCAACCAGGGTTCCTGCCTCCCAGCCTCGGCACAGGCTGCCCTACCTTGCTGGGAAGAAGAGCTGACTGTCTGTGGGGTTTGGATCTGCACAGAGATGGTTCTAGTCCCCAGACCTCTCTCCTCTTAAGCCTATCAAAAGTGCTTACAATTTCCCACTAGGGGACATGAAATTATTTGAAAAGTGGATTGTGGTAATGATTGCACAACTGTATACATTTACTAAAAGTCACCAAACTTACAAGGGGGTGAACAGCACGGTATGTAAATCCTACTTCAATAAAGTTGTTTAAAAAAGAAGAAGATGTTTGCCCATAAGGGAATCATCCTTTGAACCTTGAGCTTTTAAGAGTTTGCCTACCACTAAATAGCCTACAGCACTTAAAGAATGCATATGGTAAACATCCAACTAATGGAATAGCAACCATGGAGAGTCCTACTTTTGCAGAACACTGGAAAACATAAGGGAATAAATGTGAGAGGCTTTTTTCCTAAACAAGTGGGATATAAAACTATGTATATAATTTCAATTTTGTGGTGTGTGTGTGTGCGTGTGTATGAGAGAGAGACAGAGAAAGAGAGGTCCAGACATTAACTGGGTGCTGGGATTAAGTTTTATTCCGTGTTTTTATTCCCAAGTTTTTAATTTTCCAAATTTCCTACAATGAATTTAATAGTAAAAATGCCCCATTACACAGGAGAGGGCAGAGTAAACCTATATAAAATCGAGTTAAGGGAAACAATGGCCAGGAAATAGGTCCTGTGCATTTATCACTGAATGCAGATTGTGCGATCAGCAGTGGGCAGAGACAAAGCAAAAAGGAGAAGCAGAAGGAAACAAATTAATATGTTAATCGCGGAACCATAGGCGATGTCAACATTTTTCTCTTAGCTTATCTATATTTTCTCATTTTTCCGCCGAGAACACGTATTATTTGCCTAATGAAAAGGAGGCGTAGCATCTCGTAAATCATTGGCACTGTGATGTTACAGATTGCTTTCTGCTTTTTCATGGACTACTTCATTCTTGTTTTTCCACTGTGGAGATTTAATTTAGTTCAAAAACTCCACAACTATTTATGGAACGCTTCTTCTGTGCCAAGCACTGTCCTAGGCACGGCAGGAAATGGAAAGATTACTGAGACATGATCTGGTCTCCTCTCCAGCAGCTCATCTGACCATCGGAGAGACAGAGACTGGTGCAAAAAACGGGACCGCCCTGCAGTGCAGGTCACCGCTGGAGGTGGGAAGACAAGGTGCAAGGGGAGTTTAGTTAATTCATCAGCACAAATGCTCTTTTTTAAAGGAAATTCTATTAGTACTGTAAACACTTCTGACAAAAGTAATCTTTCTTGCCTTACTAGCTTGCCAAGTGCAGATCTCTGAGGGAGTAGGTGGGACTTTCTGGAAGGAGCTAATAGTTTCCTGCGTCTGTATGTGGGGGGCATTGGGCATTTACATTCATTTAATCCTCACCCCTGCCTGAGGCTTGTCGGGAGGGAAGGGGAGAATAGTACAGGAGACAGAAGACCAGGCTCTATATGGCTCAACTGCCTGGATTCCAATCCTGATTTTACTACTCAGTAGTTACATGACCTCCAGTAAGTTTCTTAACTTCTCTGTGCCTCAGTTTCTTCCTCCATAAAATGGGTATGATAACAGTACACACTTCATAGGATTTGTAGCAAGCACTAAACACATCATCGTGTATTCTGAACAGTACCTGAGACACAGAACACACTCCAGGATTTTATCATTTATATTTTGGTTCCACCAAGTAAATATTCATGCTACTTTGTATTACCTTTTCCTTCAATTTTTTTTCTTCCTTTTTTTTCTTCCAAAAGAGCCAATTTATGACAATGATGCAGCAAACATTTTTGATCACCTACTATGTACCCAATACTGTCCTCCAGCTCTGGGAAAACAAAGATGAATAGAAATGACCCCACCGTGGGGTTGCTCTCACAGGTTAGTGCAGGAGAGAAACACAAACACAATTAACAGCGCAGGACTGCTAATTAGTAACAGTGGTTGCCTAAAATGTTCTAAAGTCCCAGAAAACATTTCCCTCTCTCTCTCTCTCTCTCTCTCTCTAGTAGTTAAAATGTGGTTCCCATTATTGTGTTTACAGTATTTGCTTGTGAAGGAAAGAAGGAAACTAAGGATCCTTGAGTGTCTGGTACGTGCCAGACAACGTGCTGAGCACCATATATGCATATTCTCCTTTAATTCTATGAAAAGAGTGCAATTATTGTCCTTATTGTACATATAGGGAGGTCTTTAGCACAGAGGGCAGGTAACCCCCCTAGGTTACACCACCAATCCTCACAGAGTCAGGACTCAAAATCAAGTCTGTGCTCTTGGCACTATGCTAGATCTGCTCCCAATGTAATATTCTACACGTCATCTGATTTAATTTCCAAAGTCTCCTCTTTGAGGGAGACGTTATTATGCCTATTTTTATACATGAGAAAACTGATGTTCAAGAAATTAAATTATTTGCCCAACACCAAAGAGTTCGTAAGTGACAGACCGAGTGCCTCCAAAACTGTGGTCTTTTTCTAAAGACTGTGGTCTCTCCCATTTCCTCCTGTGTGAGATAAAGTTGAATTTCCATCCAGGCCTGCAAGAAAGCTCCCTGGATTGAGACGCTGGAGACGTGAATTCTCATCCTGACTCTGCTACTTATCAGCACAGCAGCCTTGGACAAATGGCTTTCCTTCTTGGGGCCTTTCTGCCCTTATCTGTCCAAAGATAATAGAGGGCTCACCCTTCCCAAAGTCTCCAGAGGAATGTCATAGAAAATAGGCTGAGAGCAGACTCGCCGGAATAAACCAAGGGTGGGAGCCTACAGGGATGCCCAAGGAGTGAAGAGGGAGGAGGCTCCAAGAATAAACACCCTCCCCCACCACCACCAACTGTGTGCCCGCCATCTGTATGAGAAAGGGGTCTTCAATCTTCTACCTGCCAGAGATGCAGGTATATGACTTCTTCAGGACTGACTGGGACATTCTATCTCATCTTCAGCAATACCCACAAATGTACATGGAATGCCATATATCAGGCTGTGAGGTTATACACAATCCCTGCCTCATTGGAGAGACAAGGCAGACTCCTGAAAGAAAAAGCCCAGTATGGAAGCAGAGACCAATGCCCACCAGAGTTTTTATTTGGAAGCAGAGCTGGGAGAAAATGGGAAAGACTACATATGAGGATAGAAGGGCCCTGGATGGGGGTTCAGGAAGCAGTTCACATAAGAAGAAGAGGAAAGAGGGGCATCTTGGACTGAGAGAGTTCTGGAAGGTGAGGATGGACATGAATGGACATATTTTAAGGCTGGTTAGTAGACCAGTTCTCTGTAGTGGAGGGCTGGCAAGATACGCCAGAAAGTTAGAGGTCAGTCGTGGGGCACTTGAAATGCAAGAATCAGAGACATGTTTTTATCTTTTTATCCTCAAAGAATTTTGAGCATGAGAGTAATGTGATCATAACAGGGCTTTACAATATTACCTGGAGCCAAGTATGACAAACAGGCTAAAGTTGGGAAAAATGATCAGTCAAGAAAAGTATGATGAGGAGGAGCAAAGCTGAATGGATTTGGGGAATAAGGCACTATTGATGACCTTGTAATGGCCCTCCCCAGGAGGCCAGGGTAAAACCAGATCACAAAAGAGGAAGGAAGGGGTAGACCGTGCTGCGATGAAAATTAAGCATATTACAGTTCTCGGGAGAAACTTCAGAGTGAACGGAAGGTCCATAGGTTATGGGACAGGTTCAAGGAAAGTTGTATCTTCCCCCCCAGCAGGTTAAAGACAGAAAGGAAAATGTCCGTAGAGAGAAGGAAGGAAGGCGGTGAGAAGAAGGAGAGCAGTGGTGGGCAGGACGACAAGGTGGGAAGGACTCCCAAGAAAAGGTAGACGGAGGCTGCCTGACCCTTCCTCCCCCCTTCCCTTCCAAAGCTAAGATATATGGACATATTTGAAAGTTTTATGGTTTGCCTATAGAGGCGGTTGGATGAGGCTATCTAGCTGTCCCCGTAAGTTCAGCTGGCCTCCATGTTCTCCACAAAATGGGATATTGGGTTGTCAGCTGTGAGGGAGCTGGATGGAGGGCAGCTGTTTTGGTTTGGGTATCCCCAGAAGCAGACTGAGATGAGCAGTTTATTTGGGACTGGTTCCAGGAAGCAGTAGTACAGGAGCAGATAGGTGGGACAGGGAAGGGAAGGTAGGCGGTCAGATGCCCTTTTAGCCCAGGGGCCACTGTGGGGGCTTCACCTGGTGGAGAACTCTGGGAACCAGCATGGAACGCACTCCATGGACTTATCCTGCAAGAGGTGAGGGAGCCAGGGAATGTACCTACCAGCTCTCATCAGTCATTGATGGAGGCCTGCTTCCTACAGAAATATCCTGCAGACGCCCAAGTGGACGGCACCATGCATGTTGGAAGAGAGGGCATAGGCTCTGGCAGCCAGGTGCAGACAGTTGGAAGCATTCCTGGAAAGGATACCAGCTGAGAAGATACGGATCCAGCACCAAAAGCATCTGCTAGAGACAGGAACTTCGGGGAATAAAAAATGTTTGAAACAGAACCAGGTGAGGTGAGTAATCATGGTTCTCTGGGGGTAGGTAAAGGAGGGTCTAGCAACAGTAGAGTCGGCTCAGATTAAAGGGTGTGCATCTGTAATGATGTAATGAAACAAAACTTGGGACCCAATCAGATTCCAGAAACACTTCACCATCTGAGAGGTGAGACCAGGGACCGCAGATAGTCGGGATGAGCCATGGCAAGAAAAGAGGTCATAGCAGGAAGTCGGGAGATGAAAACATTCCAAGTCCTGGAGACCCAGCAACGGGCTGGTTGTTGCTGCATCTAGATGTGATATGAGGATATAAAAGTAGACACCACCGTGAACCAGAAGAGCTGGAAATGGAAGATTATTGGTTCCACTGCCCTCATTCAACTGATAAGGAGCTGAAAGGGACAGAAAGGGGAATTTGGAGGACATGAGGTGGCTAGTGAATTTCAGTGCCAGAATGACAACCCACATGCTTCACTACTGCCTTGGGCTGTTGTCCCCTAGGCCGGATTCCAGTGATTATGAAAGGTCGAATCAGCAGAGGGAGGGAAGCAGGAGGGTAAAGAAAGTGTAATCAGAGCATCTTTGGAGCGAGCACCTGGAAGGGACAGTAGAGCAAAGTTATGGCCTTAAGTAGAAGGAGCTAGTGTGGTTTTGCTGTTAGCGTAGCAGGGGCTCTAGCACTTTCGTAGAGGAGGGTGGGAGCGGTCTGGTAGGAAGGGGGATCTTGTGAATGTATCTCACAGCTGCCTTTGCAAAGAGAACTGTTTTCTCTTAGATTTGGGGGAGGTTTTGTTTTTTTGATTTTTTTAAAGATTTTATTTTTAAACAATCTCTACACCCAGCATGGGGCTCAAACTGACAATCCCAAGATCAAGAGTCGCACGCTCTACCGACCGTGCCCCAGATTTGGGGGAGGTATTGATGAAGATTACAGAGAACGAGCTAAAGCCCACTCCCTGCTTTCTACACCCCACCCCTTGGTGCTGTCCTGGATCAAAAAATAGATAGAGGAGATGGAGGAAATATTTGTCCTAAGGGAATTCAGCCCTAAGGAATGAGGAATTTAGTCAGACACAGTGAAGATGAAGGTCATACTTTTGAGAACAAGTCTAAAGCCCAGGAGTCTTGAAAGCTGAGCTGTTCAATTTCACAGGACCCTAGAAGCCCACATGCCTTCTCTGTAAGTTCCTACATTTCATGTTAAGATACAACAAGAAGATACAAGTCTTACTCTCTAAAAGATCTGCCCCTCATTCAGGGTTGGGGGAGTCCTTAGGGATGAGGACAGAGTGAGGAGTTACCCACGGAGGATCACATGACCGTCATGCTTGGAAATGATACATCGACTCAGTTCTCATGCTGAGGGTGGAGAACCTCAGTCCTGGGTGCACCCTGTTGGTCTCCTGCCTGGGGTGACATATAGTCATGTGAGCAATCCTTAACCCAAGTTGAAAGGCTATTTGCAACTTAATGTCTGGGATCCTCGGAGGCCACCTTTCGGTTCTATGGGAAGGCACTGTCTGAAGTGACTGGGGGTCATCTGCATTGGCAAAGGCACCTGGAGTGATGGGCAGCAAAACAGGAGGAACCTCCTAACAAAAGCGGGACCCACACACCGGATTGTCACTGGTTATGCGATGAGAGCACCGGGGTAGGAAAGGTGGGTGAGACAAGACTTCAAGAGAAGACGTATTTGGTATCAACAGTTGGTTTTCAACAAGTGTTCTAAGACCATTCAATGGGGAAAGAACAGTCTTTTCAATAAATGGTTCTAGGAAAACTGGACAGCCACCCGTGAAAGAACAAAGGTGGACCCTGACTTCATACCATATACAAACGTGAACGCAAAATAAACCCAAGACCTAAAAGTAAGAGCTAAACTTATAAAACTCTTAGAAAAAATAGAGGGAAAATCTATATAACATTGGATTTGGTGATGATTTCTTGGATGTGATACTAAAAGCACAGGAAACAAAAGAAAAACTAGAAAAATTGGATTTCATCAAAATTAAAAGGAATTAATTAGGAATGATGAATTATTAGGAATAATTACGAATTATTAATAAGGAATTAACATCTAGTTTATATAAAGGACTCTAACTCAACAAAAACAACTCAATTAAAAATAGGCAGAGATCTTAAAAGCTCTCATCACAAGAAAATGGTGACAAATGCTAACTAGATGGATTGGGGTGATCATCTCTCAATATATACAAATATTGAATCATGGGACGCCTGGGTGGCTCAGTTGGTTAAGCATCTGACTCAGCTCAGGTCATGATCCCAGGGTCCTGGGATGGAGCCCTGCTCAGCGGGGAGTCTGCTTCTCCCTCTCCCTCTGCCTGCCGTTCCCCCTGCTTGTGCTCTCTCTCTCTCTCTCTCTCTCTCTCAAATAAATAAATAAAATATTTAAAAAATATATCGAATCATTATGTCGTATATCTGAAACTAATATAATGTTATATGTCAATTATTGTTATACCCCCCATTTAAAAAATAGGCCAAATGATAAACTTTATGTTATGTGCATTTTGCCACAATAAACAACAACAAAGAGCAAAGCATTTAGCTTGTGGCGGCAGAATGATAATATAGAACGGAAACCACAGAGGAGCCATAAGCCGTAAGTCAGCTGTTCCCCTGTCTCAGAAGAAGAAGGTGGAGTCATCAGGGGAAGAAGAGCATCTGAGAGAAACTGGGGTCAGCCGTCGTGTAGATGGGCCCGAGCATGCTTGGAAAAGGTACCAGATGCAGGAGATTTTTGCTTTGAAAAAAAGAAAAAGCAAAACGTCCCTGCGGTATAATGGAAGGGACTAGAGAGCGGGGAGAACAAGCTAGGGAGCAGTGCAGGGCTGAGTCTGAGTCTGAGTCGGAGGAGATATGTGCTGGGGGGGAAGGGGGGCCCTGGTATGGGACATGTGACCAGTGCATTCTTTTTTTTAAGCAAATAGTTGCAAGCTTGGAACCGGTGTCAAGACTTGACAATCAAGCGTTGTCTCCTATGTGCTCCGTGGTGTGTGTTTACACGAAGCTGCTGTGCCCTCGCATGGGACAGTCCTCATGTCCCACAAGGACATGCTCTCGCTCCCCCACTTCTTTGCAGTACTTCCTACAGCCCCTGTGAACTTCCCCATCTGGCTGTGACCAATGTCCAAAGGGCATGGCCATGGTTCTCACTGGGCTTTTCACATTCCCAGCTCTGACTTTGGAAGTCACCCAGAGGAAGGAGCAGGATTAAGGAGCAATGTGAATGCATCCTTCCTGTGTATTGTGTTCCCCCAGAGCAAAGATGGCCAGCACTTCGACATATTTTGAGCCGGGATTTAGAGTCTAAGTTAATTTGGGAGAAAGGAGCTTTTGTCCTTAAGGAGTTTGAGGCTCAAGGAGAGGGTGTCATATTCTATAGCTGTGACAAATTGAAGGGGGAAAAAAAGCGATCTTTCCAAGGATGGGGTTAATTTACACGGTAAGCAGAAAACTGAGCCGGGTCTCAGGAAAATGAAAATGAGAAAAGCCAGCAGTGGCCTCGGGCAGAAGCCAAATTAATCTCTAGAACCTGCTTTGGCTTGTCAAAAACTGAACATAGATGAGTTCCAATGTGAATGGAGGTAAAGGGAAGCGGGTAAAGTTCCTCTCCTTCTATGGTTGGGACATAAAACCCCCACGAGCCTAAGAGCTTCCCGAGATAGAAAACGTAGCATTTGATCTCCTGGTGATTTGCAGGATGTCTGGCCCTCCAGCAGGTTCTCACCCACTACGTGCAGAATGAATGCTGGACCCAACAAAGGGAGAAAGAAGTGAATGAATGAGCGTATAAAGCCCCATTCCAGCCCCCATTTCACTGACAACAGGAATAAAATGAAGGACAAAGCGGGCTGAGTTATTATAGCATTCTGACTCCGGTTAACTTTGGGCAAACACTTTTTGTTTAGCTGGGATAATGGGAGTACTCGGATTGGTAATAAACAAATAAGTGAGCAGAGAAATAGTGTCTTACATTTGAAGGAATTTACAGTTTACAAAGCTATTATGCACACATTTTTTCCACAGAGCCTGTAAACCACACGGCACACAGGCATGACAAATATTACCTTGTCCTTTGATGAATAATCAAACTGCAATTTGAAGGACAAAATAACAGCAATCACAGAGCTAAACGTGGCAGAGTCCAGATTTCTGAGTTGTGGTTCTGGCTCTCAGGGGGCCTATGCTCTAGAGCAAAAAAAATCCCACCCATGTGTTTGGCCTGGTCAACTCCACGCAGAGCCTTCTTTTTTTGACCCAGGTGTCCAGGAAGAACTTTGGGTCTGGTTTTGTGCATGTTGTTAATTTTTTTTTTCTTACAAATTTTACCAAAAGAAAAAAAAAATTTTTAACAAACCATGCAATGAAATTATGAAATGTGTGACTCAAATATGCATGTCTTCTCAGGCCAACAAACCCAGCCATCTCTCACATCTCACGGATATCACAAAGTCTCATTTTCACGCTGGTCCTTCCCGGGGTCTCCGCCTTCCCTGCCTCCCTGCCCATGTCATTTCTCGGCTCTTCCCCAACACTGGTCTTCCTTCTGGAACTACAGCCTTATTTTGTTGCTGCGCTCACTTCAAATGCCTGCTCTCCTCCTCCCTCTTTACTTTTCCCCAAGGCCCAGGAGTTGCTTTCTTTGGAGACAGAGTCTACCCACTCTTTCTTTCCAGAGCTGGGGCCAGCTGGCCCCCGAAATCAATCAGTGGCCCATCAGAGACCGGGGTGGTGCTGTCCCTCCTGCCATGGAATTTAGGTAAGTTCCCCGGAGGCCCGTTAGTGCAAACATGTCATGAGTCAGCTCTGCCTCACGGAATTCTCCCATTTCCTGAAGTCTCCCGAAGCCTTGTCGATGGCTTTATCTGCTCAGCCAGCAAGTTTCTGCTCTAGGAGTGGGGACTCTCTTTGTTTCCCTTCCCTTTTTTCTTTTTTTAAACCGCCCTGCCTGGTCTCCCAGGAAGGCTGTCAGGGGCCTCACATGCTCTGCCCCTATCCACGGCTCCCTCTTGCCCATTTTTAAAGTTTTCCTTTTCAGTCCCATTTCGGCCAGCCTCCCACGCCCTCGGCCTTCTTCGGCAGTGTGCCCTTTACTGCCTGGTTTGGGTGCTGGAGGAGTTTAAGAGAACTTCGGGTCCAGGAATTGCAAACCCTTGTGGGTTTCCCTTGTGGTCCATCCGTGGGCTTCCGGGGACGCTGTGAAGCTCTGAAGTTTCTTGCAAAGTGTCGAGGGTCTGGGGACCCACCAGGGGAGAGACTCCATAGATCCCCATTTTGTTCCCCAGAAGCTTCCCCGGGCCCCCTCGTGTCACAGATACCTAAGCAGAGTCCTATGGAGTTCCACGGGGGGCCTGTCTCATTTGCGCTCTGCCGTACCTGTGTGCATTCTTCTGCCCCTTGAGGCTTCCCACAACACTTTCCCTGCCTCCTGGGCTTTCCCTTTGGATTCGGGCTTTCCCACACCGGGACACACAAGTACTCCCTTGCACTAACACAGTACTCGGGGCTAGCTACATAACTTGTGGTGCCCAGAGCAAAATTTTTAGAAAATGTGGGGCCCAGCCCGCGGTGGGAAAGGCAATCTCTCCTTCTTCAGGTCAGCCACCCCAGGGATTGTGAGCTTGGTGCCAGGGTACCCTGGGGCCCTGCCTGGAGGCTGGGTGAGAGGCCCATGTGCAAGTGTGCAATGAACAAACCGTGGTACTGAGAGCCTGGGAGGGCAGCCACCTCGCCCCACATGTGACACACTGTGGGACACACGCTGACTCTCACCCCTCCCTGCGCCCAAACCCAGGCCAGGGTGGATGAACAGCAGAACATGGCCCACCATCGTGCCAGGCAGAGGCCTCAGCTGTTATGGGGTGGGGCTGGAGAGAGGAGGCCAGTCGGGGCCTGGGAAACAGGACTCAGAGTGCAGACTGTGGACACCTCATCCCAGAGAGGCGGCGAGAGGTGGACCCCAGAGGCTCCAGACCTCCTGCGCCTGCTCCATTGTCCCATTGGACTTCCTCTTCAGTCCACACACACAATCAAAGATGTGAGTGTTAAGAATCTCAAGATGGTGACAACAGGGCATCTAACTTGGCGTGGATCCTTCTGCACCAGTCACGTGCCCATGAAGTGCCCTGCCAGCCTTTCACGGTTTGCAAAGCACATTCACATACCTTTCTTCTGACTGCAGATGGCCCTTTGAATTAATTGGGTTGACTATCTTAAGGCTTATTTTACAGGCAAAGGCAAGACTCCATTAGGCACAGCTTAAACACGTGAGTTCTGGAGTCAGACAGCTCAGATATGGGCTGGGCCTCGGAGGGGTGAAGGTTCTTCTGCAGGGTTGTTATGGGATCGCAGCAAAGAATGCATAGAACACAGCCCATCACGCCAGATGCAGTCAGAGCGCCCCAGAAATGGAGCTGTTCATGTGCCCAACGGGCGTAGCCAGTTCCTCCCAAAATTCTATTCATGAACAGTTACACCAATTTTCAGTTGTCACATTCTATCTGTACCATTATTGGCTTAATATTTTTTATTTAAATCTCTCTACTTTTTTTACACTTTCAATTTTATTTTATAGGATAACTTCATTTTACTATCATAAATGAAAGACCAATATTGCTCATCTTAAATAGAAGGCAATCATAAATTCATGGAAAATGAGAATGGTGTGAAAATCTAGCCAGATACCTTTGCTTGCTGAACACTTAGAGCCTGTCCCTTTTCTTGTGAAAGAGGGAAATTAGCAAGGATTAAAGATTTAGCCCTACCCTGAGATTTCTCTTTGATTTAACTCACAAGGAATAATTTTGTTGCTATTCCATTCAGTGTTATCGCGTGTCTGGCTGGTCCCTGAACCAGTCATCATGAACTCTTTTGCATTGCTTTGCCTGCTACACTTTGGGAAATCCTAAACACGAGGTTAGGAAGTAGTGGAGCTAAGGGTCACAAGACATGCAGCACGGGTACAAAAAATTAAAAACCCGCACAAAGCAATTCTAAACGTTTTTCATGGACACATGGATTGAAAGAATTTACATCAGCTCTTTAACAGGGATTGCCTCTGAGGAGCAAGGGAAGAGGAAAGGGTTGTTGGCAAAGAGACTTCAACCATATTCATAACATTTTAATTATTTTATCAAAAATGTTTGAAATAGAGAAATATCTTACAGTTACTATTTCTGCATGATTTAGCGTGATTATTTAGCATTCTTTTTTTTTTGAGAGTTTAGCATTTTATCCTCATTTTTAACCTACAAAGTGTAAAGTGTTCATAAAAGACTTTAATAAATATATTAAGGCTTAAGGTGATCATTGTTTCGAGTGTGAGAGGCAGGATTGCTTTCTAATGTACTAGTTTACATTTAGAATGTAAATGTACAGAACAAAAACTGTTGCCATCTTACAGTGAATGACACAAAACATGAGCTTGCCCATTTTTTTGCCTACGTAACACATGTCGGTGTTCTCTTCCTCCTCCATCGAATAGACAAAGAGGGATCCAAATTTTGACAGGTGAAGAGAATGCAGTTGATTGGTGTGACCTGAAATGTTTACTTTTTTGGTACAAAGCTTTCACTGAGTGACCGGGTCAGTTAGTAATGCAGCTTACAAAGAAAGCCCAACCAAGAGCCTTAAACGCTCGCAAGACGAAAGCAAGGAAGGCTGCCCAATGTACCAAGGAAGGGGAGGCCGCAAAATGTTAGCTTTCCTACCCTGCAACCTGGAGGCAATTGCTACAACACAGAGTGTAGCAAATCGTCTACCGCCTGCAAGGAAGTAACTAGTAAAAGTCTGGCGTGAAATGCCCGGGAGGGTCTTCCCCCAGGATCCTCCCGTTAGATTCCCAGCATGGATAGGACTCGTGGGCAGGAGTGTCTCTGTTCCGCGGTGCCAAGCACGTCGCTGAGCACCTCGAGGCCACCTAGGCAGAAACTCCAGCCGTCGCAACAGACTGCCACGAATGTCCTCCAAATTAAACTGGCAGCCCTGGCGGCTTGCGCCCGGGGACTGCCCGCGATGGGGGAGCAGAGGAGCCTTCTTCGAGAGGAGAAGCTGAGGCTGACAGTGAGTCTGGTAGCAGCAGTGGCCTCTCCGCCGAGATCCCTTTCTAGATGGACTCCAGAATCCAGTCGCTGCCGGAGAGCGAGGAGACAGGCAGCGACAGGTCCCCTCCCATCGTGGAGGGCGCTGTGCTCCTGGAAATATTCCTCCTCCTCATCGATGAAGCCATTCTCCTGAGCATGAGTGCAGTCCCGGCTGGACTGCAGCCTGGCACGCTCACTTATATTCCTGAATGGACTCGTAGAGGCCGTGGAGTTGGCAGAGCAAGGACATGTCCAGCTGTCGGAGGCCAACCATCTCCTTGCAGAGCAGGGCCAGCGCAGCGTCCAGGTTGGGAAGCTTGGCGGGCAGCAACCTCCTCCCCGGCCCGGGCCCCGCCGCCCACTGCTTGTGCCCCCGCGGCTCAGCTGGTCCTGGATGCGTGACTTCTGCGCCTACAGCCCCTCCCGGTGCCTCCAGGCCCCCGACACGCCGCCGCCCGCCGCCGAGTGCAGCGGACCGCTCAGGCTCTTGGGCAGCAGGGGCAGCCCGTCCACCCACAGCCCCCCAGACCGCGTCCGCCACCCCCAGCGCCGCTCCGGCCCCGCTCATTGCGCCAGACCCGGCCACGTGCCTGCCATTATTTAGCGTTCTTTAGACTTTTATGTGTTTTTAAAATTTTCTTAAAATGTAAAAGAAAAAAGAGAGAGAGAAAATGAAGCAAAAAGTTTAATCAGGGCAAAATGCTCCCGGAGAAGGTTGCAGGGAAGGATCAAAATGGTTTGGTAAATAAGGGACTGTATGAGTCAGTGAGGGCTGTTGTAACAAATACCACCCACTGGGTGTCCTCACCAACAGAAATGCATTGTCTCACATTTCCAGAGGCTGGAAGCCCAAGATTAAGGTGCCAGCAGGCTTGGTTTCCTCTGAGGCCATGCTGCTTGGCTTGCAGATGGCTGCCACCTCCCTGTGTCTGCATGTGGTCTTCCCTCTGTGCCTGCCATGTCTTAATTTCCTCTTCTTACAAGGACACCAGTCGGATTGGACCAGGCCCCACCCAAGTGACCTCATTCTACCTTAACTACCTCTTTAAAGACCCTATCTCCAAATATGATCATATTCTGAAGTAATGGGGGGTTAGCACTTCAACATATGAATTTGGGGCACAGTTCAGCCTGTAACAGGGACTATAACTGATCACTCCTGCTGACCTACCTCATTATCCAGGAGTTTCTTGTCACCTCTCTTTACTGACTCTACTGCCTTCCCCTTTTCTTTCCAATGTCCTAGACATCCAGGCAGGTTTTCCTGAGTGCCCCACTGCCTGCCCCTTTTTGATCCTTCTTGGCATCAACTCCTGCTTCTTCCAGCCCGCCTACTGAGTTCCACCTTCCTCCTTACCCCAGTGGACTCTCTTTGAGTCCACTCCTGTCTTTGGATCCCCCACTCAGGAGCCCAGTGGCACAGCCTCCACCCAGGTGGAAGCTCTGCAGCTTCATGAGCCCAAACTACCTACTCATTGACAACAAACACATGCCAGACATTTCTCCCATCTCAGATCTAGGCACTAAATGCTAGTGCTCATCTATCTTATCTCCCTTCTTGAGATGTCTGCAATGGGGGGGGGGGGTATCTATTCCCTTGTCCATTCTCCCTGTGGTTCTTAAAATGTTCAGATCACAGACTGTATCAGTCAACATCCAATCAAGAGAGCGGGAACCTCCCTAGACACTTGGACAGCTTGGGAATATATTCTAGGGAATTGGTTACATGGCAGATGGGAGAGCTGAGAAGCCGGGAGGGCACGGTGAGGGACATGAACCTGGTGGCTTCTGTGAACAAGGGCAACACCCTAGTGTTGATGGAGCAGCGAGACAGAAGGAACTTGATCCCTCCACTCTATGGAGCTGTGCAGGAGCTCTGCCCCATGTGAGCCCAGACCAGTAGGTGGAAGAGGAATGACCTTCCACTATGTTGAAGCCACCGTTGCTTGGGGTCTCAGTTAGAGCAGCCAAGCTCAGATCCAGCAAATGCATCTCTTTTTATATTGCCTGTTTGGGGGCAATCTGCAGAGACAGGTCCTCTCCCTTCCCCGAGGAGACAGAGCTGTGGCCTTAGTCTTGCCATCTGAAATAGCTTTAGGGGCACTGGTGAGACTCAAACAAATGCTACAGTGTGGGTGACAAGCTGTCTCTGTTTTCTTAGGAATAAGGAGTTTCATGGAGGTAGAACTTTCAGTGCTTAAATGGGGAAAGTCCCTGGCAAAGCAGGGTGAGCTGGTCACCCTCCCTTCTTGTGCTTGTAGCAAGCATCTGCTTCCCCAGACAGAAAAGCACCTGCCAGAGTCCCGACCCCATCCTCTCTTCCCATATCCAGGGCCAAACCACAGCTGAAGCTGCCATTCTCAGTGAGTCTGACTGCCTCCCAGCACCTCTTTGAACAAGACATGGCAAGTTCTTCCGTGACCACTGCTTCATTCCTGAAGAGAATAAACACCATCTCCAGCCTTGACCTGCTGAACAGAATCACCACAGAGTTCTTCCAGCAGCCCCGGCCCTTTGCACTCGAGACATTTTTCAGTAAATGTAGTTTCCCTGGATCTGAGGCTCATATCACATTCCTTGCTTCTAGGAATCTGCCTGCCCACAAGTACGAGCCTCTGGTCTCATCCAAGTCAAGGACAGTGGGGCTCTCCCACCACACAGTCCTTGCTGAGTTGCTGTGCTCATCCTCTCTGAAGGGGAGCCTCTCGTGAGGTTCCTTCTCTCATCCTGCTTTTGCCTGGGGCACAGCTTGTTGGAATGGAAGGAGCAGTGGATTGAGTTCGGACCCCCATTTGGAAACACGCCTCTGCCTTGGTTCTCTCTATAATGTCGGGCAAGTTGCCTCACTTTGCAGAGCCTCAGTTTTCCCACCTGTATAATGGAGTGGTATGGTAGGCTGAAAACGGCCCCCAAAAGATATCATCATCCTAATCCCTGCAACTTACAAATGGGACTTTATTTAAGAGGGTCTTTGCAGATGTGATTAAGGATCTTCAAATGAGGAGATTATCCTGGATTATTCAAGTGGGTCCTAAATGCTATTACAGATGTCCTTAAAAGATGGAGGTAGAGGGGCACCTGGGTGGCTCAGTCGTTAAGCATCTGCCTTCGGCTCAGGTCATGATCCCTGGGTCCTGGAAACGAGCCCTGCATCGGGCTACCTGCTCAGAGAGAAGCCTGCTTCTCCCTCTCCCACTCCCCCTGCTTGTGTTCCCTCTCTCGCTGTGTCTCTCTCTGTCAAATAAATAAATAAAATCTTAAAAAAAAAAAAGAAGATGGAGGCAGAGGGAAATTATACAGACAGAAGAGGAGGGAGCAGTGTGACCAAGGAGGTGAAGATTAGTGATGTCGTCACAAGCCTGGGAATGCTGGCAGCCACCAGAGTTTGGAAGAGACAAGGAGCAGATTCTCCCTTGGGGCCTCCAAGGGAGCACGTCCCTGCAGTTATGGGCTGAACTGTGCCCTCTCAAAATTCATTTGTTCATGTCCTAACCTCCAGTGTCTCAGAATACAGCCATATTTAGAAATAAGGCATGTAAAGAGGTGGTTGAGTTAAAATGAGGCTGTTAGGATGGAGCCCATATAGGACTGGCGTCCATCTAAGGGACACAGGCATGCACAGAGGGAGGACCCCAGGGGGACCTGGTGAGAAAGGCGGCCATTTACAAGTCAAGGAGCAAGGCCTCAGCAGACACGAAGCCTGCCAGCATCTTGATCTTGAACTTCTAGCCTCCAGACTGTGAGAAAATACATTTCCGTTGGTCAAGCCATCCAGCGTGTGACACTTTTATCATGGCGACCCCAGGGAGTTCATACCGGTAGTGATACCTAACCTGGGCTTGTTCTAAGATCAAGGTGATCACAGGGTGCCTGCTGGGCTGTGGGTGACTACTTTCTACATTGTAGTGGTGTGTGAATTCTCCTTTCATGGAGACTTTTCTACATGTTTATTCTTTTGCCCAAGGAGAAGTAAAATAACAACCACAACAAGAACAAAAAACTATACACCAGCCATAGTGATTTTTTTCCCTTTGGTCTTCTCTCCCTGTGTGTGTGTTTGTGTTTTTGTGTGTGCGCGCACGCATGCACATGGGCACGTGCATGCCTGTTCCATCGTCCTTCAGTGAACTGCATCATCTACCAGGGCTCCATGAACAGCTATCAATTTCCTGTTTATAGATCTGTCTCATCACCCCTTAACAGCCGCGAGCACAGCTAACATTTATGATACTCATTTTGTGTGTAACCAGGCATTGTGCTAAACGCTTTTTCTAAATTGTATCATTTAATCCTCTGAGTATCCCTTTAACATGGGTACTACTATTATTCCAACGTGACAGGTAGAGAAACAGACAGGGAGAGGTTACGGAGTTTGACCGAGGGAGTGAAGCTGCAGAGCTGGGAGACAAGCCCAGGTAGCTGGTGCCCAGGCCCACACCCTCACCCCCTGTTAGATCTCATGAGGGCAGCAATCCACCCTGCCTTAGTCAACTTCAACCCTCTACCATGTGCTTGCCACAGAGTTTGGACTCAACGAAGGTTGGCTGGCTGACCGGATGAATGATACTTTCCGCATGGCAAAGAAAAGTCAAGAAGATGCTCTCCAGGACTCTGTTTGGTCCAACTTCTCTTTATCTTGACTCTGTTGCTGTTGCTGCTCCAGGAGTCCAACCATTGACTGGCCTGCATGGCCCACACCCATCACTCTCTCTGCTCTCAGTCTTTCTGACCCTGGAGTGGAGAGATCGAAAGTTGAAGCAGCAGCCCCTGCTCCCCTCACCCCTCCATCCACTCAACCATGGCCTTTTCTCCTCCCATGGCCACTCCTCACCCGTGTGGACAGGAGAGACTGGAATTCTCAAAAGCCTGGTGAGAGAGGTCTAGACCCAACAAGATTATGGAAATTGCAAGAAGCCATGGACACACCAGACATTATTGCTATCCCAACTTACAGAAGAGAAGACTGAGTTCTAGAGGTACTAAACACTTGCCCAAAGCCACAGAAAACTGGGTGTCATTTTTTACTTCTACTCAGTCCTCTTTCCAACATACTAAGTAGGTACAAAAGTGACCCAGTCTAGAAGAGAGAAGTTGGGGCTCAGAGCCTGGTTTCAATTCTTACCAACTGTGTGTTGTTAGTACATTATGTAAATTCCCTGAGCTTGAGTCCTTTGGCCCACACCATGGAGATAAGACTATTCACTTGCTGCCATTACAGTTTGTGCTGGTCGAGGAAATCACCTAGCCAGGCTCTCCTGGGCCTCGACCGTGGACAGAATCCTGGCAGCGAGGACTTGACTCCAGAGCTACATACCTCAGTAACGGACCAGTCCAGACCTTGACTTGTCTCACTCCACCTGCCAGTCCAGGCCCCTTTGGGGAACAAGCTAGTGTCCTATTAATAATGGGAAAGGGACTCAAAAACCTTGATTCTATATCAATGGTTGCCGCATCTGCCTCCAGATCAGAATCAGGAAAATGAAGGAAAAGTAAGCAGCTCACCTGAACAATCCCATCTGTGAGTAAGCTCATAACATCTCTTTGAAGTCAGGAAAATATTTACCTGGTGATTATGTTCTAACTTCTTCAGTTGTCTCTCCTTTGTGATGAATGCCTAATCACTATGGAAAATAATCTCTTCTAAACTGTGTATTTCATAACATAACTCATACCAGAAGTGTGCTCCCATGTCTCTTTTCTTCTAAATATTTTAAAACACATTTGAATGAAAAAAAAAAAAACCCAACAACAATGCCTTAAATAGAAATCTGCAATACTGTTTTCATTGAACATAAAACAGGCCAGCCCTGATGTCATCATTGTAAACTCCCCAAGCAGGGTTTCTCAAGAGCAGCACTATTGACATTTGGATCAGGTAACTCTTTGTTGTGGGGGCCGTCCTGTGCTTCGTGGCGTGGTTAGCAGCATCCCTGGCTTCTGCCCAGTAGATGCCGATACATCTCTCCTCCATTCATGAGAAAACAAAATGCTATAGACTTTGACAAATGTCCCCTGGGCGGGGGGGGAGGGGGGTGGACAAAATCATCCCCAGTTGAGAACCACCATCCTAGAGAAAGAGACCCGGTCTGGGAGACTCTGAATTTAAGTACTTTATAAAAATGCTTTTGACAACACTAACGAATTAAATGTAAAGGTAGAGGTTGGGTGAGCAGGGAAGAAAATATATATTATTATATACCTTGAATATATAAAATGCACTATGCACTATGAAGAAATAGTAATACAATCAGGAGTTATGCCACAGTTGTACATGTCGGCCCTCTGTCCTTCTGTCTGTTGGACTAAAGATGGGTCATTCTGTTGACGAACAACTCAGAAAGTCTTCATGGTCTTTATCTGTTTCCTTGTGTTGGTCCTTAGGAAGTAGGATGTGTTAGAACAATTATATTCTAAATTTTTTTGAACAGACATCAGAGATGAAGCAGAGAAAAATCAAAAGGAAGCAAAAAAAGACCAATAGTGAAGGACCCGGGGCTTAGCAATGATGGGGAAGCAGTGATAGACCATGAGGGCCAGGGGAGAGAAAGCTGTTGCCAGAGCCCAGGCAGAGCCTAGAGGCCCGGAGGAGGGGCTGTCTGGCAAGAGCTATGGCCAGAGAGGATTGTAAGGCAGAGATAGCGCAGGGCAATAAACGCTCCCACTTCTCTCTTTTCCTGCTGTCTAATCTCTAATCAGTGCCTCCATTGGTCAAACCTAAACAGAAGGCCAGGGCAGAGGAGTCTGGATGATGTCGTGCATAGAGGTCAGCATCCCACGGCATGGAGCAGAACAGGGAGGGCAGATGACGCATCTGGAGAGTTGGGGGCAAATGGAGATTAATCAGCCGCACAAGATATCTAAAGAGTTCATCAGTTTGAACCCTATCCAAGAAGTCTTTCCCACTGCCCAAACACAGAAGTTGCTCTGAGTCTCAGTATTCCTGACTGTGAAATGGGCAATGCCTATGTCGTGAGATGGTAATGAGGATTCTAGGATATGCCACATGGATGGGCCAAGCACGGGGTCTGGTACACTTTGGAGGCTCCATGTACATCAGTTACTTTCTCCTTTCCTGTAGTACATGTACATCAGTTACTTTCTCCTTTCCTGCCCATTGACCAGATGACCTTTCCTGGGCTGGTTCTCCAAGTGACCTAATAGGCTGCATATCTCTGTCTCCTTCCCTCCCTCAATTCATTCACCCATTCATTTATTCAATAAGTATATATTCACTGAGCATCAGCTGTGACCACTGTAGACACCAGAGTGGACAATGCAGATGTGGTCCTTACCTCTACTCCTTCTTTCCTCACAGACCTGTTCCCAGCTCTTTAATTTGGGTCCCTGGTTCCTCATTCCTCATTCTCATTAATTTTATTTCTTCAGCCTCTCCCTACTGCCTACCTCTGCCAGGATTGTGAGAACTGCCATTGGAAGAAAGCACCCTGGTTTTTACCTGAGGAAACTACTTAACTTTTCCAGGGACACTGAGCCCAACGAGCACAAGAAGGCAGAAAAGTGGTTGGCTTTATTCTGACCATGAATCCCTGCCAGAATCAGTTATACAACTGGGCATGTCAGAGAGATGGGTCCACCAAGAGACTTGACAGAAGATGAAAAGACACTGAGAGAGCCCAGAGACTTACTGAACTGTCATCAGAATGCCACAGGCTTGAGGGCCTGGGGGTGTCCAGAGACCTCCTCATCAAGAGAAACTCTGGCCTTGGTCTCATTCTCAGCCTTTCATGTGCTGCTTATTGCCTTGCAGTTCCAATAATCTGTGGTTCCAGCCAAAGTTTCACCTTCCTCTAAGACTCAGTGTTGTGATCTATAACATGAAGAGGTTGGAGCAGATGACCTCTAAGTTCCCAGAGAATAGTCTACCTCTAATATTTTGAGTCCGTATAATCATGGGAAGGCTATAAGATTTTATGGTTTTGGATATTCTGGCAGCTTCAATAATTTTCAAGAAGGTCAAGGATTCTGGGATCTGGACAAGTTTCCTTCTGAGCTACCACCCAGTCTATTCTTTTTTTTTTTTTTAAGATTTTATTTATTTATTTGAGAGAGCCAGAGAGCACGAGAGAGAGAGAGAGAGAGAGAGAGAGAGAAAGAGCATGCACAACCATGAGTAGGGGCAAAGGGCAGAGGGAGAGGGAGAAGCAGGCTCCCCACTCAGAGGTCACCGATGCGGAGCTCAGTCCCAGCTCAATCCCAGGACCCTGGGATCATGACCTGAGCTGAAGGCAGACGCTTAACCAAATGAACCACCCAGCTCTCCTGCCCGCCCCCCGCCCTCAGTCTATTCTTGAAAAGAGCCTGAATCATGATCTTTCTACCAGGGGGCTTCAAGTTGGCCTCCAGATGTTCAAACAATGCAGGGGGTTGTGAATCAGAGGGCAAGAGCTGATTCGTGCAGTAGAGTCTGAGCCAAGGACTGGCTTGGCTGTGTGACCCTAAAGGGTGTGACTGAACTTGAAGGTTTAGTCACTTCAGCTATCAAAAGAATTATATCGAACTTGATGAGAAGCTGAATGTGGAGAATATTAATAAGTAATCACAATGGTGAATAACTCTTTTTTGAATGCTTACAATATGTCAGATGCTGTGCTAAGCACTCAACAGGAATCTCATTTAATTTTTGCAACCCTCTGAGGTATGTATTATTATTCCCAAGATACAGCTGGCAAGCAGTTTAAAGGCATAAGTAACTTGCCCCAAATCCCTCAGCTATTAAGTGAAGGATCTGGATTGGATCTGGGATTGAAACCCAGATCTGTCTGACTCTGAGATCACTGAGTAACTACCCGCTACACTCTCAGAGTTCCAGTGGACTTTGGAAAAGCTTTAGTTCTTATGTCTGCCTCTGAGGGACTGCTCAGTAGGATCACAATGTTCCCGATTTAAAGACCTTTGGGATAAACTTTGCAGATTTTCTGTATTCATTACCCCATCTCTGACCACGTTGATGTCTCGGCCAGCGCCCCTCCTCCCCTGTCCCCAGAGGTCTCTGGACCATGTTAACATGTCTGGTTTACAATCTTGCTGGCTCCACATTCTCTAGTTGTTTTCATCTGGTGTCCTGTCTAAATCCTTTGGCAGGCTGCAGAAAGACAGCAAGGTGGGCAGAAGGGCAAAGACCAAGCAGAGGGATATCAAAGTATGTGATAGGAAAGCTCTTTGTGCTAACCCGCAGGATCTTTCAAAGTTCACTTCTACTGCCCTTGGTCATCTTGATCTGGAGATTGTGAACTTGGGCTTTGGAGTCAGCTAGAGCTGGGTTCTCGTGGTAATTCTGAAGCCTCGTCTAAGTGGCTTCCTCTCTCTGATCCTCAGCTCCCTAATGAAGAGGAAACTCATTCAAGGCTGTTCTTAACACTCCTGGAGGTCATACATCTGCAGTTTTCAGCACGGTACCTGTCACACAGTAAAGGCTCCAAACTAGTAGCTGCTATTTGTACTATGCTCTCATTGGCTGCTAGCTTAGCTCCTTCTCACTTATGCCCTGCTGAGTAAAGTGGTGCCATGTCCTTTCTGATAGGTTCAAAGGTTTGCTTGCCTCTGGAACTCCCTTCTGATGTGGTTCCCCTTCCCATTTTGTGAACAGAAATAGGTCCGATGGGGCACCTGGCTAGCTCAGTCAGTACAGCATGCGACTTTTGATCTCAGGGTTGTGAGTTCGAGCCCCACATTGGGTGGAGAGATTACTTTAAAAAAATAAGATGAAATAAGTCTGATGGCCTTGAGAAGATGCATGATTGACTCAGCACTATTATCCAAGCATCAACTGTATACAGAACACCAAACTGGGCATGGAGGAACTGTCTTCTAATGGAATAGAGCATCTAGTTGGAGAGATAAGACCAATACTCATGGAAGAACTGGGCTTTAAGAATACAAGAATGTGCATAACTCAGTGCTTTGCTGGTACAGAGATCAAATGCTAAAATTGGCCAAGATTCAACTCATGGCTCATCCAAATCCCTGACAGATCTTTATCAGAGGCTATAGGGACCTCAGGAACCTCATACTTGGTTATAAACACAAATAACCTGCACGAGTCAGGATCACATCGCCTGCACTCGGTACGGGTGCCCTTGCACGGACAGTGGCAATGATTTCTGTGTGGGCTGCTGTTTCCATTTCCAGAGGGCAGAGCTCATGTTTGGGCTGGTAGGGTGTTTCCTACTCAATAAACAAAAAGTGGTCACAACAGGATCGGGGCAAAATGATGAGGGGAAAGAGCACTGAACTAGAGGTCAAGGGACCTGGGTCCTAATTCCATCATGACCACTGACTCCTTGTATGACCTTGAACAAGTCCCTTGCCCTTCTGTTTATAAAATGAGGAAGGCAGACCAGATAGAGACTTTTGAATTGTGTTCCATGGTACCCTGCGGTTTCTAGAAACTCTGGAGTTTCAAGGGCACTGGTGGGGCAAGGGGACAGGTGAGTGGTGGTTTGAGACTCTACATTATCCCTCTCCTATCTTTCCCTACCTTTGACCAGAGCAGCTCCACTTACATCTTTTTTACATACTGAGGTTCTATGGTAGCTTTCCTGGAAAATCACCTAACTTGTTGCCCTCCACCGTGTTCCTTTTACACACAGGTCAGCTGAGTCCCAGAGAGGTGAAGCAACTTGGTCAAGGTCATCCAGTGAGTGGCAGAAATGGTGTTAAAGTCTCTTTTCTGATGATAACAATTATTTGGTTGTTCAAGGGGAAATGTCACTCTCCATCTCCTGGAAATTTGGAACAGATGTGGCTCTTAAATTCTGAAAAGGGGCAAGCTGAAGGTAGGGCAAAGAGTAGGGGCTGAGCATCCATGAGCAAGTCACATTTGAGCACTAGCTCTGACAAAGTCCACCTGAGAGGTCCAAACAACAGCTAATGCAGAAGCTGCCACGAGACTAGGTCCTGGATGACTCCACTCCCTGTTGACAAAGGGAACCCAAGCCAAGGCAAAGAGGCCCACTGGTCATTCTGAGGCCTCTCCAGAGTGGTCACATTCTCTACCCTCTGGTATCCTAGCCCCTCTCCCCTTCTATCACCTATCTGCCTGATGTTCAAACCAGGACCCTGCACATCATTCTGCATCTTCTCTGTTCCTCAAAGTCCACATTCAATACCAATCCCTATTAATTCTCCTGCAAAGCAACTCGAATCCTCACCCTTCCCATCTTCACTGCTGCCATCTGGTTCAGCTGCCTGATGGATTCCCTACGCCCCTGTCTCCCTTCTACTGGAATCCCCAGACAGCAGCCAGAGTGAGCTTTCTAAGAATAAAATCAAATCAGGTTACTTTCCTGCATAAAATCCTTTGATGGCCCCCAGGGTCCTCAAGATCAAGCTTTATTCTGACCATGGCTTACAGATTCCTTCTGGGGACTCCTGACTGCCTTTCTAGTAATATTTCTCACTGTTCACCTCCCATTGTTTCTTTCAAGTAGGCTCCACGCCCAGCATGGAGCCTAACGCAGGGCTTGAACTCATGACCCCGAGATCCATGCCTGAGCTGAGATCAAGAGTTGGATGCTTAACCTGAGCCACTCAGCGCCCCTCACCTCTCATTTCTGATGCTCCAGAAAAGTTGAACAATGTGAACTTCTTTGAATATATCTTGCTCTTTCCTTCCCTCAGCTACTCTTATTCCTCTCAAGTCTCAGTTGTAAGTGTCCCCACTGCCATGTCTACCACCTCGCTCATATGACATTCTCAAAGCACATCATAGTTACTTACCTGCATCTCTCAATAGACTAAGCTCTGAGAGGGAAAGGTTTTTGTCTGGATCACTGTAGTGTCCCCAACCACTGCATGCAGTGACTTTCACATAATCATCACTCCATAAAAATGTATCAAAAGAACAAATTCTCCTGGGGCCAACTGTGTCTTCATGTCACAGGCCAGTGAGATACAAACTCCTGAGTGGGTGATGGGGTGAGCTGAGTGGTACCCAGCCCATCTCCTCATTGCCCTGGGCTCAGCCTTCTTTAATCCGTTCACATTCCTTGGCTGGTTGTACACAATTCTTTAAGGGGGTTTCCTGGGCAAATGCCTAGCAATTTTGCATTTATCAACAACAACCCAGGAGGCTGGAGGCCACAGTGAATTACCAATTTATATGTGAAATCAGGGTTTTCAGGGACATCTCCTCTGCCCAGGGCATATCCTTGTTTGGCCCAAACCAGAATTTTTTCCAAGCAGGGTCCATCTAATCTGATCAAGCTACAAAGAGGGGAAAGGTAATAGGGTAATGTATGTCATTTCCATCAGAAAATGTCAGGGCACCTGGGTGGCTCAGTCTGTTAAGCATCCACTTTCTCCTCAGGTCATGATCCCTGCTTTAGGCTCCACACTCAGCAGGGAATCTGCTTCTCCCTCTCCTTCTGCCCCTGCCCCCACTCATGCTCTCTCTCTCAAATAAATAAATAAAATCTTTTAAAACAAAGAAAAGAAAATGTCGACACAGCACCCAGAATGGTTAATCCAGAGTGAAACAACAAGCTTTTCTCAAGGCACCTCAGATTGTTGCAAAACCTCTCTGTGTTATTTTAAAAAAAAAGAAAGAAAGAAAGAAAAAAAAAAAGAAAAAACAAAACAAAACAAAAAAAACAGCAGTTTGGATTTGGGAACAAAGAGTCCCAGAATAGTTTCATTTCCACACCACAGTCACTGCAAAACAATCCTTTGGAAAATGCTTTTTAGTTAACAAGCTTATTTACATGTCTCATCAAGTCCTTGCAATAATGGGAGAGCTCCTTGCATCTTTTGATAACAAATGCAAATCCTTTTCCTGCTTTCCAAGTCATCCTTGATCCCAGCCCCTGCCTTGGTCCCCCACCCCCTTTTTCACAGAATTCCCACATTATGGGGTCTCCGCTAGGATACGGTCCTAGGAACACTCACACTCATGTGGTCTTCATGGTTTCTCCCAGGGCATTCTCAACTTGAGTGGGTCTTGCTCTTTACTCTCTGGTTTCTTTTACCAAGTCTCTCTGTCTTTTGTGTTCTGCAGTTTCGCTATGGTGTTCGCTAAGAGAACATTCGGTTTTACTTCTCTGGTTTGGGGTTCATTGTAATTCCTAAATCTAAACATTCTCATCTCTCATCGATTCTTAGGGACCTTGCCTTCATCTCATTCTCTTTTCTTTTCTGGAACTTCTGTTAGACCTATGTTAGACTGTTTCATCTTCTTCTCCATGTCTCCTGGTATCTCTTTCAACAGTTTCCATCCCTGGGCTCTCTTTGGATAATTTCCTCGATTTACCTCCAAGTTCAAGAATTCTTTTTTCAGCTGTGTCTCATCTACTACGCAGTCTGTTCATTGAGTTTTAAATTTTAATGAGTCCTTTTTTTTTTTATTTCTAAGAAAAAGTACTACAGATGGTCCCTGACTTACAATGGTTCGACTTATGGTTTTTTGACTTTACAATGGTGCAAAAGCAGTATGCATTCAGTCGAAACCACACTTCTAATTTTGATTTTGGATCTATTTCCTAGCAATATGTGGTGCAACAGTCTCTCCTGATGCTGAGCAGTGGCAGAACATGCAGCTCTCAGTCAGCCACATGAACACAAGGGCGAACAACCCACACGTTTACAACAATTCTGCACAACCATTCTGGTTTTCACTCTCAGTATTCAAGAAATTACATGAGATAGTCAACATTTTATTACAAAATGGGCTCTATGTTAAATTTTGTCCCCCTACTGTTGGCTAACGTAAGTGTTCTGAGCAGGTTTAAGGTGGGCTAGGCTAAGCTATGACGTTCAGTAGGGTAAGTGTATTAAACGTATTTTTGACTTATATTTTCCACCTACAATGAGTTTATTGGGACATAACCTGATCGTAAATTAAGGAAAATCTTTTTTTTTTAATTTTATTTATTTATTTGAGAGAGAGAGAGAGAATGCACAAGTGGGGACAAGGACAGATGGAGAGAGAGAGACAGACTCCCCGCTAATCAGGGAGCCTAACGTGGGATTTGATCCCAGGACCCCAGGATCATGATCTGAGCCAAAGACACTTAATCTACTGAGCCACCCAGACGCCCTTCTTTTTTTTTTAATCTGCCTGATTTTGTTTACTTTCTAGATACTGTGTTTTTGAAGCTTTATCTTATGCTATTAGTCAATTTAACACACTGTTTATGGTCTCCCAGTATGGTTCTATAATCTAAGGTTCTGGGAAATCTAGTCCTCTTGTTTGTTGGATCTGTGGACCTTTGCTTATGTTTGTGTGTGTGTGTGTGTGTGTGTGTGTGTATTGTGTGATTTCAGATTGTGAGCTCATCTGCAACAGGACTTTAACCTGGTGAAACCAGTATATTCAAAGTGTTTGCTTCTCACATATGACCACTGGCCCAGACCAAATTTTATGTTATTTCTTAGCCTAGGGGTTTCTAGGTTGTTCAGGAACTATTTACTCAAACCCCAAAGCCACTAAAGGCTCATGCCAGTGGTTTTGAATTCTCAAGAGAGACATTTTCCCCTCCTGACCTGGAGCTTAGTTCAAGATAAACAAGATTTCTTCCCATTTTTTATGCTAGAGATTGGCTATTTCTGGTCTACAATTTTTTAAAGGATGTTGTCCTTCTAGGGTCGTGGCTTTATGTGGAAGCCTTAGTGCCAATACTCCACCTCCCAGGGACTGAACATCTTGTTTCTTGTCCCTGAACAGTATTAAAAACCCAACCCCCTGTGTAAATAAGAGCAGCTCTAACATCGGCACCGCTTGTCCACCCCCGTGGTAACTGCAAAGGGCAGCCCCTGCAATTACTTTTCCAGTTTTCAGTTCCCTATCTGTTTCTGACTCCTGGAGAATTTTTTTGTATAGTCAGCTTTGTCAATAACAAGTAGCATTTCTTGTTTGTAAACACCGGGCACCACGCTTAGTGCTTATCCCAATTAACTCATTTAACTCCTGTAACACCCCTTGAGGTGCTGAGATACTATTATCAGTCTCATTTCATATAAGGAAATGGAGACGCAGATAGATAAAGTCACTTGCCCAAGGTCTCATGGTTAGTAAGTAAAGAGGCTTAGATTTGAGTGTCTGCAAACTGGCCTGTGCTCTTAATACTCTATAGTGCTTTCTTTTTCTTTTTCTTTTTTTTTAAGATTTATTCATTCATTTTAGGGGGGAGGGTGCAGAGGGAGAGAGAGAATCCCAAGCAGACTCCCTGCTAAACGCGGAGCACAGAGCCCAACGTGGAGCCAACATGGGGCCCTGACGCAGGGCCCTGTCCCAGGGTCCTGAGATCACGACCTGAGCCAAAATCAGGAGTCGGATGCCTAACCAGCTGAGCCACCCAGGCGCCCCTGTGCTGCTTTCTCACTTATCATATCTAGGTGTTTTTGTAGGGGAAACTATTTAGACTCCATACTATAGTTTCACACTGTTTCTCCCAAAACATCTAAATCAAGAATAACCGTGTGAAAGACATGCCTGTCAAACAGACATCCTGGCAATTTCTACTAGCGGGTCTCGTAGAGAAAAGCTCAAATCCCGGGCTGTGTCACAGACACTCATACTTGCTCAAAGTAAGTACATAGGGTCTGAGGGAATTTTAGTATATCAGAGCTGTCAGGGGGACCTTAGATACAGTCTTTCAAGGAGTGGCCTATGGGTCATCTGCATCAGAATCAACCCGAGGCACTTCCTAAAAATGAAGATGAGGAGGCCCTGTGCCAAACCTACTGAACCAGAATTCCTCCGCTTGGGCCCAGGAAACTACTAATTAAAATAAGCTCTCCATCACGTTCTAATGCCAATGTACATTGGAGTTGGAGAACCACCAGTCAGCATTTGCTCTGGAGTCCAATCTAGGCCCAAGCTCCTCCTCAATGTGTGACCCCGGCAGGCACATCCAAATATCCTTAACTTCCTTGTGTGATCTGGTGCCACACACCTAATGCACAGATGAGGAAGTGAGCCTACAGGTGGGGGTCCTCTGCTGGGGTTCCCCCAGCACCCCAGGTACCACCCTGTGCTGTACGTAATTGTCTTGGCTGCTTGTTTATTGTCTATATTGTCTGTGAAGACAGAAAATATTCTGCTTTGTAGCCCCAGGGCACAACCCGGTCCCTGACTCGTAGTAGTCACTCAGTGTTTGTTGAATGAATGGATACGTTGATTTGATTGCTTAAGAGCCGCCTGCTAATCAGCGATGCTGTGAGAGCCAGAGCAGAGGTTCTAATTACTCCAAGGAGCCTTAAGGCCTCCAACCCTGCCAATCTGGCTGTCACTTTTCTCCCATTCTTCCGGAGGCAGATAGAATTTCCTTCTTTGCCAAAAGGATGTCTGAGGCATGGAACGACCACTCATTCCTTCCCACCCCACTGCATCCCGCTGTGACACGGGGACTGCTATCCAGCTGCCTTACTGGGAGAGCGTGAAAGCAGACCAGGGCAGATCATTTAGAAGCTCTGCTGTGGGAACCATTCGGAAGTGCTGTTGTCTGGCAGTGACCGAAAGGGTCCAGACGAAAAGTTCCTAACTGTTGGTCCTTGAAGGCAGGGAAGCTGGGCTGAGATGCCAGTAGGCTCCCAACTGCCTTCCCCCTCTAAACCTGACCTTGTAACTTGCAGACTTGCCCCCTTGGCCTTGCAATCCCAGTGAAGCCTGGCAAGGAGAGACCCTGTGTGAAGGGAACGAACCCCAATTCTCCGTCAACACTCCTGGCAGACAGAATCTTCCAGCAGATGCTCAGCCCAAACACGCTTCAGCGCTCCCCCGTGCCCCACACCCTCACTCTGGCTCTGTCTCTGCACTCTGTCCCCAGTGTCTCACCTCAGACTCACCCCTGACTCTAGGTCTAAGTTCTCACTGATCTAGAAGCCTCTGTGACGCGGTTACGGTTACGGGGCTGTGGCCGGCAGGAATGGTGAATTGTCAGCAATTACCAATCCCGCTACCTCCCACTCCAGGGGATCAAGTTAACCGGTGACTCCCAGGACACAAGGACGCCACACAGCAAGTGGCCTGCTTGGCGGTTCCCCGTGGTCTGTCCGTGGACATTGACATCTGTTTGTTTGTTCAACTGTCTATATTTAAGACAAGGGAATGGGCCGGCTCAGGTGTAAATGGAAACCCTGAGCATGGAGCGGAGGCACGATGTAGGGACACTAATTCTCTCCCCGGGGCCTTGGTTCCTCGCCCCGCATCTCCCAGCTTGGCTGACTGTGGGTGGCTCCATCTAAACTTGCTCTCCCCTGCGGTGGCAGGACATTCACAGCAGTCCACGCTCCCGCCTGGCCCCTGCTCTGGCTCCAACCCAAGCGCTGGACTGGCCTCGCGGGCTCTAACTGGCCTGGATTGGGGCGGATGACTACCCTTGAGCCTATTCCCCACGCCAGGAAGATGTGATTCACCCACTGGCCAGACCTGAGCTTCCTGCTGCTCCCTCTTGGGGGTGCAGTCGGCTCCTCCGGGACCACGTGGGCTGGAAGGAAAATGGGCTTTATTAAACGGGGACTAGAGAGAATGAATGATAGTGACCCAAAATAACAAATCTCCGAAACAACCAACATTTTGAGCACTATAGACACTTTAAGGGCACTTTTTTATTTAGCACCAACCTTGTGAGTTAGGTAGTACTATCTACATTTAACCATAAGAAAACCCAAATAGGACCTCAAATGGTAGAGAAGGGGTGAGATCCCAGGTCCCCCTGATTTCAGAGACATTCTCCTTCCATTTTGGCTATAAATCCTTCCAACCTGACAAATCACTCGAGCTTGACAATTCAATCTTCTTTCATTTCTCTTTCTCCCTCATTCCCCACATCTAAGGGTCACCAGATCCTGCTGTTTCTCTACTCCCCTCCCTCCCCTAAGACTCCACTCCATCTGTCTTTGCTCTTGCAGCCCCTGACCTAGGTGGCCTCATGACCTCTCTCCCAAACAAAGACAGTAGCTTCCTGAGGGACCCTGGAGTCCCTCCCACAGGATCCCACAGTGATGGGCTTCCACTGGACATAACTCACAGGCCTGCCTGATTTAGCCTGATTTTTTAAAAATTTGAGCCAACAATTTGAAATCAGAATATCCCTTAAGCATATTATTTTTTCCAGCTTACTTTGAAAAATTGGAAGATCTGGCAATATTAAACCGACATCCCCCTACGCCAGTATCGGATAAAACTGCCTAACTGCTGCCTGCCTTGAAAAGGGCATCCACGCTTTGGTTCACGAGTGTGTCCATGTCCCTGCTGTTGTTCTTTTCTAAAGTGAAATTAAAATATTTGAGGGGTACCTGGGTGGCTCAGTCGTTAAGCGTCTGCCTTCAGCTCAGGTCATGATCCCAGGGTCCTGGGATCGAGCCCCGCATTGGGCTCCCTGCTCTGTGAGAAGCCTGCTTCTCCCTCTCCCACTCCCCCTGCTTGTGTTCCCTCTCTCGCTGTGTCTCTCTCCATCAAATAAATAAAATCTTTAAAAAATAAATAAAATAAAATACTTGAAAAAGTGCTCTATCCGCTAGTTTAAAAGTTAGAAGGGACAAGACAGGTTACAGGGAACAGCTTTTCAACTCTTATCCTTCCCTCGTAGGCTTCCAGAGGTATTCTGTACATAAACAACCAAGTACACACACACACACTCCTTTTTCCTTATCTTTACAAAAAGAACAACATACCAAACTCCCTGCTAGTTACCTTGCTGTTTTTTCTTAATAATGTGTCTTGGAGATTATTTCATGTCTATACAAAAAGAACTTCCTCGTTTTGGGGGTCTTTACAGCTGGATAGAATTCCATTATATGGATATGCCATCATGTATTTAATCAATAACGTCTTCATGGACTTCAGGGGTATTTCTTGTCATTTGCCATTATAAACATTCCTGGAACGAATAATCGCACACAGGTGCTATTTTACATGTAAATAAGAATAAATTCTAGAAGTAGAATTGCAAGGTCGAAGAGTACATGCTAAAATGAAGCTTTTACCTGCAGGGGACGAAACATGACATCTAAAAGATTAAAGTTGGCTCTTGCTACACGTGTTCCACCACAGTGACTGACCCACGCTGATGTCTCAAATCTGTCTTTTCCACCAGACAGTACGTTCCAGCAAGGCAAGAAGCTGTCTGTCTTATTTATCCTGGCATCCTTGGCGTCCAACACCATGCCTAGACCATAGTGTCCAGGACAGCTGTGAAAAGGAGGGAGAGAGGAAGAGTTGAATAGGGGCTAGTCCTTGGGCACAGTGACTCCACGGGAGCTGTGCTCCCCCAAAGGCCCCGATTCTATGACCTAATAGAATAAGAAAGATCGGGCCCTCTAAAAAGTCTCCAAAGTACACCAGAGGGGAAAATGACAGTAACTCAACCCCAAAGTCAGGCCATAGAAGAGTGAACGTGCTTCCTTCTGAGATAAGGAGCTGTATTAGGTGCCAATCGTCCACTTGGCCTGAGTGAGAACAATATCGTGGAAGCCAATCTCTCTCTATTCCAGGAAGGGAAAAGTTGAGCCGGAGTTAGAAAGATGGTCCGTCAGGGGAAAAGATAATCAACCCTCTGGCCTTATTTCAGTTTTAACTAGATCCACATTTGCTCTCTAGCTTGACAGAATAATGCTGATAGATGCCTTTCCTTTTCATCCAGATATTTCCCAGATGGCTTCAGGAGTCCCTGAATGGTATGTTTGGGCACAAATATACCCATGGGAGTATTAAGAGGTCTTACCCCTACGCAAATTCAATAAAACAAAGTGAACAAGTCCTTGGCACTAGCTAGAATTTTCTCCAAACCCAATATCAAGGCCTGATGCACATTCCAAGAGTGGAAACTACCCGTAGGCCCTCAGTGTTTTTTGAGTGTATGAATGCCTGAAGACAGAGTGTGAGAAGTGTGGGAAGACTACAGCAAGAATTTGAGAGCTGCTTGCCTTCCCAACCCAGTAAAACCAACCAGGCTTGAGAGGAGGAAGGAGAAGAAGGACAAAGAGCAGATGGGCTAGGAAAGACTTGCTCCTGACTGCAGAGAGGTGGGTGACCCCGGAAGGGCCGCAGGAGAGCGGTGAGGCAGGAAGTTTTCTGCTCTCCGGTTCAGTCAGGCAGAGGGCGGGGCTGGGAAAGGAGGGAAGTGGAGGAGAGGGAGGAGAGAAGAGCAGAGGGAGAGGAGAGGAGAGCTGGGGACACGGGAAGACCTACAGGGCTACTAGGCCGCCTCTCCCCCAGGCTCAGAGGAGAGTATGCCTGAATCTCCCTGGATCTTCTTCATGGAAAAGGCAGGTCTTCCCAAAGGAGGACCACAGAGGTCCATGACAGGCTGCCTCCTGGGAGGTTATGGAAACAGGGGCTGTGGGCAGGCCAACTGGAGAGGCGTTTCGGCGACGGTTTGCCCTGGTATGTGAAAAATTTTTCCTGCTTAGATAGTTGGCAAACATTTTCAAGGCAAAATGGAATTTATTAACAGAAAATATTTCTCAAGGATTGTTCCTTCTCCCTCCCTCTGTTCTTTTCTTCCTTTTCTTCCTTTCTCTCTTTTTTTATCTTCTTCTTCCCAGGGTGGAGGACTGCATCAACAAGGTTCTTCCATCTTTTTTTGAGGTTTGGATCTTCAGGCCTGGCTTGAAAGAAGAGGGAGCAGGCGTTAGGGGAAATGCTCAGCCCTCTGCCCACAGTACGGCTTCCTTCTCTCCGTGCAGGTGTCAGCCTTCTGCCCCACGAAGAGACTGGACTGATACGGAAATTGTCTTTCCAGAAGAATTCCTTCCATTCACACTGGTGTGGGCTTGAGGCCCCACAGACCTGGGCTTGAATCCATGATCCACCACTTATTAGCAGTGTGGCTTTCATCTTTTGGGGCCTCCATTTCCTTAGGAGTGAAAGGAGGGGGGGTGATCCTTACCTCTTGTCATTGTTATGAGGATGAAATGAGAAAGTGTCTGTTAAGTGTCTGGTAGAGAGTCTGGCCCAGAGTAAAATCTCAAAGGATGCTAGCTCTGTTGCTTCTGATAGAGGACAGAGAGCTTGTGGTAACCCACTCACACAGTTACTCAACTAAGAATCAGAACATGGCAGCTATGGGTATCAGTTAATAGGAAACCTACAGTCAACCAGAGGCAGCAAAAACAGATGATGTTCATCAAGGGTTCACTAAGGACCAAGTGTTCTAAATGCTTTATCAGCATTATTTAACCCACACTACTGTCCTACCATTATTCCAAGGTTAGTAGTCATAGAGTGGCTGAACCAGCATTTGAGCCCAGACCATCTGGTCCTCCAACCTACTTTGTTACCCATAATGAATGCTCCATCCCTGTGGCAATGAAAAGGAACCATGGAATAAAATCACTCTGGAAACTGAATGAGCTTGAGAGATCAGCTTTTCCAGATTTGTTTTGTAGAGGAGGAAACTTAGGCCCAGGGAGGGGAAGTTCTCACCCAAGGCCATGTAGTGGCAGAGCCAGGAATAGCAGCCCAGCGTCTGGACTCTCAGGCCAGTTGTTCTGTCCCTGAGAAAAGAGGAATAGTCCAAGTTGCTGGGGAGAGAGACTGCTGGTTGGCCACCTGCCCTTGAGAACTGCAGGTCTTCACTTAAATCCTCAAATTTAGCCCACGAACCAAACCTTTGATGGGGTGTCTGCCATGAGGGAGGCATCAGGGAATGCATTCGCCATCGGGGAGACTGAACATGGAGGACCCCTCCTGTGTGGACCTGGGAATGGGCTTCCGGCCAGGTGAAGCTCATCTCTGATGAGCTGAAACGAGGCAGCTGCAGGAACACGGAGCAAGAAACCAACGCTGGACTCTGTGTGGAGATCTAGAGGAACGGGGACCTGTGGTGTGTCTCCTGAGGGGTCAGGAAAGACTCATTTGCAATAATCCTAAGAAGCCAAGAGCAGGGCTCCGTTTTTTCCCCATCTAGGCAGAGCCCAGCCATACCTGTACACACAGATACAGCCAACCAGTTCTTAAAATATTGAAACATCTGTACCCCTTGGTAAATAGCCACTACCCCGAGCCCCGGTCGTGCCCTGGCCACCCCAGTCTCTCTGCTGACACCGTACACCTCCCCTAGTCCAGCAACTAAACAGCTAACACTTGCCCCCACAGAGGCCCTCTGGTAGCTTTGCTCCTGCCTTCAGAGTTGGCTGTTACAGATGGTCTAGGACTAAATTCATTCTTACGGGCTGGTTTTTTTTTTTTTAAGATTTATTTATTTATTTTAGAGAGAGCCTGCGAGAGAGAGAGAGAGAGAGAGAGAGAGAGAGAGTGAGCGAGGAGGGGAGGCGGGGCAGAGGGAGAAAAGAATCTCAAGCAGACTCCACACTGAGCGCGGAGCCCACCATGGCTCCATCTCAGGACACTAAGGTCATGACCCGAGCCGAAATCAGGAGTCTGAGGATTAACCGACTGAGCCACCCGGGCGCCCCTCATTCTCACTGTTTTTAACGTTTGAATGTCACCTCCAGCTGAAGCTCCCCAAATGGAATGAAGCATCTAAACAGAGCCACATGGGGTCCATCTGGGTGGCTCCCCAGAGGACAGGTCCTGCAGAGGAAAACTGAAGGGGTAAGAGGTGCAATTTAGTGGCTAAGAGAGTGAGGGTTTGGACCAAAGCTCTGATTAAGGGGCTGTCCTCCTGCTGCGTGCTGAGGTTTAAACACAGGGTTCAGGTGCCTCCCACATCTCTCTGCCCTCCGCTGCTTCCCTGGGCCCCTCCCCTGCGACACACTTGGAGGGCCAGCCCGGTAGCCAGCGGCCACATTATTAATACTCCTCGATCTGCCGGACTCCCCTCGGCTTCCCTGCTAGCAGCGCCCTCCCTCCCCTCATTGCACACGCTTGGGGCTTATGCTCCTAGACAACACGTGCTGGAAGAATGCAGGTCAGAACAGCCACAGAGGGCTCCCCGGCAACCCACCAAATCCTCTGCCCAGCACGGTCCTCCAGAGGTCACCCAGTCAGGGTCCAGGGTAGGAGGCTTTTCACCAACAGGCAGACATTTCGCAGGGAAAGAGGCTCCATACCTTGCCAGGGATGGCGTCCCATGTCTTATGACGGCGGGGGGGAAAGGGTTCCTGGTTGTCACCTCGGGCCCTCCCGTTCAAAGGGAGAAAGAGCGAAGTGGGACCGGGAGAGAGAGAGGGGAAGGGGGGGCCGAAGCCCATACCCCTTCTCCTGCGTTGCTGTGGAAATGTAAACGGCAGCTCATCCCACTGGCTCTGGAGCTGGGCAGCCCTGGTTCGCATCCCAGTTCTTCCCCTTAACCAGCTGTGTGACTCCGGGCGGCTTGTCTAACCTCTCCGAGCCCAGCTTCCTCGTCTATAAGATAGGAATCACAGTAACGTGAGGCCTTAGAGGGGTCAGATGACGTAGCGGAGGGAAGGCATGCCCCTCTGGGATTATTGTCAGCGCCCTTCTCTTCCTTCATCATGGGCAGTCGGACAAGGAAACAAAAACTATCTCCCAAGCCATCCAAGTGTGCATAAAATTAGTCCAGGAGTTTTTCCTGCCCGCTACAGACTTTCTCACATGCTTTCACCTGGTCTTTTCTTCCTTTGGGTTCCCCGTCTCTGGTCCCCCCGTCCCTGGGACCAAAACAGTGAGAGATGCCCAGACAGTCAGGAGATGGTTCCTGAAGCCAAGCAAACATTTCAGAAGGGGGGATCTCTGCCATTTTGTACTTCATTCATATTAGGAGCCCCCCAACGTTCAGTGTTTCACCTGAAACTTCCACTTCTACGAAGATTAAACATAAAATGACATGAGATACACACACACATATATTTGCCACACATATTTATTTGACATTCCAGTTGTGATATTATATATATAATATATAATAATTATGTATAATATGTTATATATAGTATATACCATAATGACACAGGTTGTGATACAATAATATACAATACATATTACATATATTGTATATAATATAATATTGTATTATATCATAATAATATAAATACTATAATAATATATAATACAATATATCACAACCAAAATGTCAAATAAACAATGCTGAACAGATTAAACAAATAATTCAATAAATCAATGCTTATTCATGCTAGAATATTATCAGGCCATTAAAAAATTAGGTTTAGGAAACTATTTAGAGAGATAGTCTTAAAATATTAAATACAGCAAAAAACCCAGACGGGGAACCGCACTGACGGTGTGGTCTCAAATACCCTACAGATGTTTGTGTGCAGAGGAAAGGCAGGAAGGAAATTCACCAGAATAGGGGAATTCTGCTTAGTTCTGAGCGTTGGAATTGGAAGTGAGTTTTGTTTTCTTCATTATAAAAGTAATCCATGTCCATTGTAGAAAATTTGAAAAATGCAAAATGGTATAACCAGAAAAAGTTGGTTTTATTTTTAAAATATTTTAAAAGAAAAATGGTTGGTTTCCAGTGACCTCACCAAGAACAGCAATGATCAAAACGATCAGCTCCTCTGCTACCTGTTACCGACCTCCAGTGTTTGCAACATACACCTCGCACATGCATGCACACATGCACACACATGCATGCACACACCTCACACATGCATGCACACAGGTCACACATGCATGCACACACATGTTCATGTGTGTGCACACATGCATGTCCACGTGTACATGCATGTCCACACATGCGTTCACATGTGCGCACCCTGAGATTTCACCAAAGTCTGAGGGGAAGTCCCCTGGAGGCAGTGCAGGAGCCTGAGGCTGGGAAGAAAGTATCTGCTGGAGGGAGGGGAATGGACGTCTGGGAATTCAATTCCTACTAATCATCATCTTCATTCAGAGAGATGAGCTGAGAGTCTTTGCCAGAGAAATTAGAGTCTGTGGGATGGCAAGGTGGTGGCTGTTTTAAGAAAAATATAAGTAGGGGTGCCTGGGTGGCTCAGTCGTTAAACATCTGCCTTCAAGTCGGGTCATGATCCCAGGGTCCTGGGGTCGAGCCCCTTGTCGGGCTCCCTGCTCTGTGGGGAGCCTGCTTCTCCCTGTTCCTCTGCCTCTCCCCCTGTTTGCGCTCTCTCTCTCTCTCTCTCTCTGTGTCAAATAAATAAATAAAATCTTATTTAAAAAGAAAGAAAGAGAGAAAAATATAAGTAACTTATAGGCCTGGGAGAACGTGAGGGTTCTCGGTCCCCAGCACCCGCCAGGCCAGTCCCCTCTTGTCCAGTAGCAGACAGCTCGTGACTTAGTGGCTCCCAAGAGCACGGCGAATCTGTGGTGATGGCGCACCTGCAGTGTGGGCAGGGCGTGCTGGGGACAGCGTGCCTCTGCCCCACATGCTGTCAGCTGGGCATCTGGACCGGGGGCCCCAGGATGGCTCACTCACACGGCTGGCATGTTGGCACCGGGCGCTCAGCCAGGGCCGAGGGCTGGGAGCGTCGGTTCCTCTCCACATGGCCTCCTCCTCCCCACGGGTGGCTTTGGCTTCTTCGCGGCATGGTGGCTAGCTTCCAAGAGCAAGCATCCCAAGAGACAGGAAGTGGAAGCTGCCAGCATCTGAAGGCCAGGGCCAGATATTGGCACAGCACCTCGTGTACTCTGTTCATTTGTCAAATCATCACAGGGCCAGATTTAAGGGATGGGGAGACCTGTCAAGGGGAGGTTGGATCGAAGAATTTGGAGGCCATGTTTTCGAACCGCCACAGAGGGGCACAGACAAGATCTCTTCTTGGTGGGGGGTGCCTTCAGGCCAAGCTGTTTACAGCATCATGGCACTCACAAAGGATGGGTGGGATGAGAAGTTTGTAGAATGAGCCACATCACACCATATCCATTAAGAAGCCACCTGCTCCAGCCTGGGAAAAGAATGCCCGGTATCTCTCTTTCGCCCATCTCCCCAGGACCCTCAGAATGGATCCCTCCAGCCTCTGGGCTCTCCTCCTTCTGTCCCCTCTGTCCCTAACGACGCTGATCCACCTCCTGTCCCTGATGGTCCCCAGGGCCTGTGTGAGCAAAGGGAATGTGCTGTGACTCCTCAGAAGAGGCTAGAAGCCAGAGAGCAGGAGAATCAGGCCACTTCTCTCCAAGCCAATAATGAAGGGGATGAGAAAGCGAAGTAGGACAGATGCCTGACTCACAGTCAGTCTTCCTGCTGTTAGGCTCTCGGCCCGTGCAGGGAGAGCAGGAGCCCTTCGAGGTCTCTCCAGGTTCATTTCCTACTCCCCCTCCCTATCCCGGCACCAGTCCAGCCTCTGACCATGGCCGTCCCACCGCCCCATGCTCCCCTACTTCTCCCTCCTGGGGACAGTGACACTCCATGTGTCCTCCTCCCCTTGGGTCTTGCTGCCACCAGCTCTGCTTGTGGCTCTTTTGCTCCCTTCCAGTCTCTCCCCGAACATCACCTCCTCTGAGAGGTCTTCCCAGACCTGGGTGTCGCAAGCAGCCTGTCCGGCCTGCTCCAGCCCTTCTCTGCTCTCCTGTCCCCCCCTGACCTGACGTTGTCTCCTCCCCAAGATCACTAGCTTCACAGGGGCAGAGATTTGGTTTGCCTGGTTTTTCACTCTCTTCCCAGGGTCTGTAGCAGTTCCAGGCACGTACATGATAGTCAATAAATATTTGTTAAATGATCCCCCACCAGAGCTATCAGGAGGGCGGGCTCTGAGTGCGGGTGGGGAAGGGCGGAGGGCACGGGGTCCCTGCAGCCCGCAGGGCAGGTCCGGGCAAGTCAGCCCCACGCAGAATGTCAGCCTTCCCTCGCTCCTTCCTCTGGGGGCCCCAAGGCAGGTTCCGACTTGCACAGCAGTGTGGGGTGACCTGGCAGGGCGTGCTGGACGGCCGTGGGAGAACTCTAACCCTCCCAGGCCCCCGGCCGGACCCCTGCACTCAGGTGCCCCATCTTCCCAGGCCCCCGTGGCCCCCATACTCAGCGATGAGCGAGAAGGCAAAACCCCACCTGGGGCGGTGCTTCACCCCTGGGCGAGGGGCGAGCGGGCTACTGTGGGTGAGAGAGGAGAGGCACCAGGAGCCCCCTGTAAACGCACCACAGCCTCACACATCATCCTTTCCACCCAGTGGGGTTTATGCAAAAGGTCACTGTAACCGGGTGTCAGGTCGGGTCACAGAAAGCACGATCCCCGCCTTCACAGAGGGTGGCACTGGGGACTTCAGAGCAGCCTCACTTGGGGTGGGGCTGAGTTGGCTGCTGATCGGGGGGATGGGGGCCAGGGAACCCTGGCCCTGCAAATCTCTCAGCTGAGGGCTTCTTAGAGGAAATATGTAGACACCCTGGTGGGGAGCGGGGTGGGGGGGGTTCTGGGCTAGAAACATGTTCTCATCAAAGATGAGCTCCTCATCACATTGGAAGCTCCAGAGGTAGCAGGGAACAGACAGAGGTGCCCTAAGAGATGGGCTGGTGGACAGATCACTGGGCTTGGGGTCAGGAGAACTGGGTGATGGGCCCCGTTTTTCCAGGCCAGCCTCCTTCCTGCTCTGAGCCTCAGTGTCCTGCTCTGAGTCTGAGGGGCTACACTCCATCCGTGAGGTTCTTGCTCAGTGGCTTAGGGTGTCACAGTCCCACGAGAAGGGCAGTCCCACAGGGCGGCACACTGACTTCACAAAGCACAGTGGGATAGGGATCGGGAAGAGGAGTAGCAGATGAACCTGGAGAGACCTCGAAGGGCTCCTGCTCTCCCTGCACGGGCCGAGAGCCTAACAGCAGGAAGACTGACTGTGAGTCAGGCATCTGTCCTACTTCGTCCTCAGAACCACCCTCCAGACGTGCACAGAAGTCACCAGACCACATCATCATTAGCGGTGAAATTGGGATTTGAACCCAGGACCATGTGATTCCACAGCCCATTCTGTCTCCACTATGGCATGTCACCTTCTACGAAACAGCCTTTTTCCTTTTCAAGAATGGAGGCACTGGGGCGCCTGGGTGGCTCAGTCGTTAAGCGTCTGCCTTCGGTTCAGGTCGTGATCCCAGGGTCCTGGGATCGAGCCCCGCATCAGGCTCCCTGCTCAGCCAGGAGCCTGCTTCTCCCTCTCCCGCTCCCCCTGCTTGTGTTCCCTCTCTCGCTGTGTCTCTCTCTGTCAAATAAATAAATAAAATCTTTAAAAAAAAAAAAAAAGAACGGAGGCACTTTCATCTAAGCAGTGACTGAACGGGACACATTGACCTGTGGTCTGGGCATTGGACAAACCATGGCAAACGCCTGCCCTTTGGGTTCAGCCTTGACCAATGCAGACAGCAGAGACTCGCTCCTACCTAAGCGCTGATCCCTCGCCTCTGCCTTCTCCCCCTGGCTCCAGAAGGGCTGTGGTTTATGTAGCCCTGAGGTACCCAGAGGCCAGAACAGAGAGAAATAGGACTCCTCGATGGGCCTGAACCCTCCCCTCCTCCGGGTTCCTGAGCCTTCGAATCCCCTCTTTTTGAACCAAAGGAGGACTGAGGAGTCAAATGAAGAGCATCACAGGGGCAGCGTCAGAGAAGTTGAGAGCCTGCTGCCATGCTTAGAAGTTCCGAGAGCTCTGTGTCCATTCTGTGGTAATGCTCCGGAAACCTTCGTTTTCTGTAGTGAAGGTGCTTGAGAATCAAGGTCAGGGAACCACAGAGTACCTGGGATGGGATTAGTCAACCATATCCTTTCTCGTCCCCCAGGGAAGCCCAGAGGATGGTCAGGCAGAGCCCAGGCCTTGACCTACCTAGTCAGAAAGTTCCAGCATCATGAGCAGAAAGTCCAAGGTGAAGCCAGGTTGCTTTAACTCGGCCAAAATCCCAAAGCACCAGGCCTTGTCTTCATCCTGTTGGGATGTGAAAAAGGATTTGAGGAGGGTTGCCACTTAATACAAAAATTGCTTTCCCTTCCAATTCTAAAGATTCAAGATATTTTTTTTCTATTCCCTGCATAGGGAAAACCTTTCACCGAGCTTCCTTCCAACCTTCCTCCATCCCACCTGTTCTTCATTTGCTCGTTTTCATTATTGTCCTCATCAGTATTTGAGCACTCACACTCTCTCTCTCTTCCTCTCTCTCTCCCTCTCCCCCATCTCTCTCTCCCTCTTTCTCTCACCCTCTCTCCCCCTCTCTTTCTCCCTATTTCTCCCCCTCCTTCTCTTTCCCTCTCTCCATCTCCCCCTGCACCAACCCCCCCTCCCCGTCTCTATCTCTCTCCCTCTCTCTTTTCTTCACAATCCAATTCATTCAATGGAATACTTTTCTTTGGGGCTCAGGGGGGAATTTCTGACATCCAGGAATGTGGCCAAGGTGTATGTCTTTATCTGAGCTCTATCTTAAGAATGCTTCACAGCCCTGTTCCTCTGATGATAATCTAATCCCATGCAAGTACGGGAGCACCTTCTGCTGGGACACCAGCCTTGAGAGAGACAACTAGCAGCTATCAGAGCCCCCTTCCCTCGTTGTTCAGTTCAGAGGCCACATCACACATCCCCAGGCCATTTCTTGCCAAACAAAAATTTTAGAAGAACTATGCTTCCAGAAAAATAAAGAGGACACTTTGAAAGACATCAATCATAAAACATGCTCTTAGCATCTTTGAAAAAAATAAGCACTGGAGTAGATTGATAGGGGGCTCAAGTTTTCAGGTTGGGAATAGAAGAAACACATGTAGAATGTTCAACGCTAGCAATGCTTATAATCGCACATCAGCTTCATGTGTCCAACTGTTTTTCTGATTCAGTGCATTTATGAATGCTCTCTGCCCCACCTTAGAATCAAGACAGGGAGTAGTGAAAAATGCTTTGTTATCAAGCAACCCTGGTTTCAAATCCTGACTCAGCCACTCACCCGCTGTAGATGTAAAAATACTTCTCTGAGCTTTGGTTTCATGTACAGAACACAGACAAAAAAATATCCAGCTCTTAGGGTTGAAAGGATTCAGTGAGAAAATGTCTTAAAGCCTTTGCTAAATGTTAATTTCCCTCATTCCCACATCCTCGCTTTGGGTACAGCAGAGAGATCATTCAAACAGGGATCGCCACATCCTTACCATCAAGATTACAACCTTGTTGAGAAGACAACACTTAGTAATGTATAATAAACTGCCAAACTGGTGGGAGACTGGAGATAATCAACAGGTAAAATGTCAGGTCATAAAGCGGATGGCCCGATCGGGACTGCCTCCCAGAGAAGATGGGCCTCGAAGGATCAGCAGTTGGCAGCAGAACTGAGTCTGGCAACTCAGGCCCAGCTGTGGAGGGAGGAAGAGGGCAGGAAGACAGGACGAGACTGACCAGGGAGGGGAAGCCCCGAAGCGGAGCCACACAAGATGCCCCTGCAGGAAGGTGCAGGGCGCGGTGTGGAGACACTGAGAAGCCAGGCAGAGGCAGGTGGGCATGAGTTCATCAGAAATGAGCTTAATTGCAGAGTCTGCTATCATGAGATCAGTTTTATGGAATGGAATGCTGAAGGCCTCCTCCCTCCCCAGACACGAGGCCCCGCAAAAGGAGCGAGTGGAGAACCACGTACAAGGGAGGGAAGGGTGAGCTTCCCCAGGGGCCCAGATGTGGGGGACACAAGGGGAGAGGACTCTCGGATGAACCCTGGTTTGAGTCAGGATAGCAAAGGAAGTTTGCTGCCGATACCAGAGATGGAGAGGTTCTTAGACAAGGGGACTGACTGAAGAAGAAAGCCATGCAGTCAGTGTGGGGTGGGTTTGCGGTGAGGCAGGCGTGCAGGTCTCCAGGGAGTGCACACCGCAGGAGGCCCTGCTTCCTTCCAGCATCTACTTCACTCTACCCCCTCCTCTCGCTTTATTCCAGCACCTTGTTTCCTAAAACCTCAACGGAATTCCTAACTGGGTCTGCCTGGACACAGGACATTATGTAAGCGTCCAGAGGAAGCCAGAGCGTGTTTCACACCTGTGTTTCCCGAGTCTTAGTTGAGTCCCTGAAATAGTCAGCTAGTGGGCCCCTAAAAGGGCTCAGACTCCCTCACCTTTTTGCAGCAGAAAAATAAGAGTTTCTGGAGAGGATGTGACTCCACATCAGGGAAAGTCTCATGTCTTACCGAGAGTCAAATGCTATAGAGAATCTTAGAATCCAAAGGTAACTCGGAGATGTGCTCTTGCTGATATCCTTCATCAATTATGTGTATTCCAGATTCCTCCTCGAAGCTGGGAATATGTCGTTTCTCTTTTTGTAAGATACCCTTTGATGAGTGGTTGAGGTCCCTGGGAGGCATCCTCTTGCCCATGCTTTCCGCCTCTGGGGAAGCCCACCCTTATCTGCTGCTGCGGTTTACCAGGACTCGGCTAGCATTGCTGTGTGGGATTCTGGGCACCGGAACAGCGAGCAGGCCTGGAGGCAGCCAGCATCAGGAATCGAGGAAGAGAGTTCCAGATGGAAGCAGCAGAGTGTGAAGATGCTTGACTGCAGGCCAGCCCCGGGGCGGGGGGGGGGGGGGGGGGGGGAGGGGCGGGGGCTTGGAATGCCCTAAAAGGTTCCAGACCAGTGGAGAAAGGCTGCTAGGAACGGCTGAGAGCATGGGCACGCAGACCCAAAGGAACGTCTGGTATTCGGCCCCTCTGTTAATAAGATCTGAGGAATTACAGGCTCCCCAGGACAGAAATCACCCTCACCCTAAAATTCTCATGTCCACACTCCAGCCTCCTGCCAAGATCACCAAAGCAGTGTTTCATTAACAGAGATGGAAATCTGCCACAACTCTTGCAGGTCATTCATTCAAGACCCCCTAATACTTCCATTGCTTTCTATGCAATGTCAAGAAGAACAAAAAAGTCAAACTTCAGGCTTTTCTGAACTAGAAGGAAGCAGATAAATGCAGGGGAAGTAATGCACATCGATGAAATGAATATAAGTTAGAGAACAGAAAGCACTTCTCAGGAGTCTGAGATGTGAAGTATAGCCCACACCCTCCAAAGAAAGTCTCAATGTTCTTTCACGGAGAAGACAACCACACTAGCCTCCTTCTCATCTGTAATATGGGGGAAACCATTCTCTACCTTGTGTTATTGATATCACAGAGAGTAAAGCCCACTTTAGATGCTAAAAACCTTGACATGTCGAAAGGACCCTCCACCCCTAGATCATCTTCCAGAAGCCCTAGACAAGTAAATGGGGCCAGCGCCATCCAATAAACATGCTCCCAGACTGTGCTTATCTTTCGGCTGCCAACGCCCTTCCTGTTTTCAGATGATAGCTTACTTCCGTCACCAAAGGAACTATGACTTGACCACTCCCAGAACTTGGTGATCCCAAGCGCTCCAAGACCATTTCCCACCAGCCTCCATCAGAGCTCCCAGGTAGCAGGTGCAGACCCCTCCAGGAGGTAGGACCAGCCCCATGCCCAAATGGAGGCAAAGAGAGAGCATGGAGGACTGGCTTAGAGACAGAAAAGCTTGAAACATCATCTTAACTTGTGTGTTTGAACTGCAGCCTAGGGAACTCTGGAGTCCTGATAGGTATTTTGATGCTGGAACAGGGGTAGATCAGGATTAGTTTTGGGTCCCCTACCCCGGCCTCAACCACAGCAGTTCTGATGTGACCCATCTTATATACAGGGTTCCATACATGCTTTTGTTTACAAAAGGGATCCTGTGCTTCTAAAAATGTTTATAAAACATCTGCCTGCAATAATATATTTTATAGATAAAGAAACCAAAGTTTAGAGAGGAAAAATTAATTGTACTCAAGACTTCTTTAGAATCAAATACCAAACCCAACGGAGGAATTCTATTGAGAAAAGTGCCCATGCTGTTGACCCCAAACTAATGTGACATGCACATAAATCCTATGTATCCTTATATTTTTGCTGAGCTCTTCCCCTTTCCAATTCCTAAGTACTGCTAGGACAGGTAGAGGTGTTATTTAGGAAACATCCTCTGTGTATCCTCACTCTGGGGCACTGTAGACCCTCCCTTCAGCTCTGTTTTGTTCATCCTCCATCATTAACACTCTGTATCATTGGTTGATCTAGACTATGAACACCTTGAGGGCAGGAACCAGGTCTAATTCCATATATCTGTTCAGTCTCCACATTAAGCACAGTGCCAGTAACTCAGGAGAAGCTCAATAGATGGCTCCTGAATGAATGAATGAATGAATGAAAGAACGAACGAATGAATACTTATCCTGCAAGACATAAATCCCCTGGTTTCTCTTCTCTAAGTAAGTTAACCTCCTCCACGTTTTTTTTCCTCCCCTTCTGGGTTACAGAGGGCTAATGCTGTAAATTCTCTCTAAGAGAAAACTGGGCAGATGTACTTGGGAATATTTAAAAAACTAGGCTGGCATTGGAGAAGAAACAGCCAATATATTTAGCTACCCATGGCATGCCAAGGCCTTATTGAGACAGAAATAAGCACTGTAGGAGGAATCTCAATTAAATATTTTTCTAAGTCGTCAGTTCTGGGCTTTGCCTAAGCATGGCTGTGGAGCTGGGGTGAAGCATAGGACAGAAAGCCAAGAGGACTCAGAGTGGGGCCTCTGAATCATCTTGGAGCTCAGTTGCCTGCAACATAAAGCTGGTGACTCCAGGGGTAGGGGACTGGCCTACCTTCCCCAGTCTAAGGATCAGGACACCCTACTTACAGGTACTTTCCAGCATCCCCTACGTTGGAGGGACACATCATCTCCTCTACACCTCTTCAGAAGAGGTCCCATATATCTGAAATATTCTTCCGATGAGCTCCACCCAACCATTTCCAATAGTCAACACTCCCTGGGAATCCTGCCTCATCGAGGAAGTATTCCAGGAGTGACCTGAGGGGAAATAATGACATTTGGGGGCATTGAACTCTGCCACGCATCCTTCTTATCTTTGTTAAAATACACAGCGCTTTAGTCCAGAGGCATGAGGATGACCACCGCAAAGTGACTGGGACATGGGGCCTGGCTCTCGGGCCGGGCAGGGTGGGTGAAGGAGGGCACCTGGTGGGGGCATAGGCCGCCCAGTACGGAAGCCAGATCTGCCTGCCAGTGTACACACATGTGAGTAATAACAAACATCTTCCTTTCTTCATATTTGAGATCATACGGTTTTGAAAACAGCTTTTCTCACTTAAAAATGTATCATCAACCTTTTTCCCATGTCATTGAGTGTTCTTTTATAACATGATTTTTAACATCTATATAGCATCATGCTCTCGCTTGGAAATCAGACTTTATTTAGCCAACCTCCAGCTGTTAAGCATTTAGATTGTTTCCTGTTATCATAACGCTAAGATGAACACCCTCAGGGGTGCAATGCTGTGTTCATTCCTAATCTTTTCAAGAAGCAGGATGGCCGGGCGCCTGGGTGGCTCAGTTGGTTAAGCGACTGCCTTTGGCTCAGGTCATAATCCTGGAGTCCTGGGATCGAGTCCCATGTCGGGCTCCTTGCTCAGCGAGGAGTCTGCTTCTCCCTCTGACCCTCCCCCCTTCATGCTCTCTCTCTCTTTCATTCTCTCTCTCTCTCAAATAAATAAATAAAATCTTTAAAAAAAAAAAAAAAAAAGAAGCAGGATGGCCTCGTGGTTAAGATCAAGGGCCTTGCAGCTGTTCTCCCCAGATCTTGAGCCCTTAGCTCAAATGACATAACCTCTCTTGGCCTCCTTTTCTTTCTTTGTAAAATATTCAATTTGCCTGTGAAAAGTATGAATACGACTTACCTTACACGGTTGTCCTGATTATTAAATTAGTTATTAAATATAAAGTCTGAAAACAATGCCATCCTTGACACTGTGTCATGGGTTGAGAAAGTACTCAAGCTTTAATTATTATGCCCTTGAGATTATATTCCTTGAGGAAGAATCTCTGGATCAGCAATTTTATGCATTTTTAAGGCCTCGGAAACATCTTGCCCAGTGGGCCTTCTGAAGGATTCTACCAATTTTTATCCCCACCAGCAGCTTGTAAAGATGTTGGGTTGTCTTCCAAATCTCTTCTTTTAAAATACCCAAGATGTTTGCCTCTCACCAACCCGGACTTCTCTGTAGCTGTAGGATTGAGCACTACTGACCCCTCTTTCCCGGAGCCCTCTAGTCCCTGGTTCTGTCCCCAGGCTTGCTGGGTCCTCTTTCAAGGCCTCTGATCTGCCTCCATGTCTTTTTTGTACGCACTCCCCCGGGACCAGGCAGGGATGGGGGGTTTCCTCAGGTCCCGGCCTCCGAGGCTCCCAATCCGCTCTCCACGTGCTCTTTCTTGGAGGTCTCATTGCCTCCATCCTCGCCCTCAGCTTGCTAATTGACACATCTTGGGTTCTCACTCCTCATGAATGTCCCAATCCCACATCCCCATGTGGGTGTCCATCATCTCAAAGCTTCAAGCCCGATGCTAAATCCGCCATATCCTGTTCTCTCTCGTCCACCTCTGCCAGGCAAGCTCTTGGTTTCCTTCTTCCTGTCACCAAAGCTTGAAACTCCAAAGATACCTTGGATTCCTCCTCCTCAAACATCTTAAGCAGTCATCAGACCAGTCCATCATTTTTTCTTAGTAGCTCCTAGAGTGTCTTTCCCTTGCCACTTCCAACACTTTCTCCCTCATTCAAACTTTTATTATAAGCCAGGTCCTCTTGTCAACCAGCTCTCTTCTTCTGCACACTCCTTCCTTTGCTCAACCTTAGAATGGATCTCTCCGGACGCCCAGCCATGCCCCTGCTCAAGGATCCTCTGCAGTCCTCGCTGCCTGAATAAAGCCCACGCTCCTCCACTTGGCGTTCAAGGACTTCAAAGACCTGACCCTACCCTACATCTCCAGCTGTGCCCTCTGCACATTTTCTTCTGCAATTCTCTTTGCCTGGAATGTCCATTTGCTTTAAATCCTATCCATCCTCAAATCATTCTCTTGCCTGAAGTCCTTTCCGATCTAGCCTGCAACAATAACTCATTTTAGTTAGCACAGTTGTGCTACAGGTAATGGTTTGAGAAACACTCAAACTGGTTTCAACCACAAGGATATCTGCTGGCTCACGTCAAAGAAAATCTGCAGGGAGAGTACCCAGCGGGGGTCAACGGTAGCAAACACTCTTGCTAACCAACGTCTATTTGTCTCTCCCTCTTTCCTAACAGAACTTAAATTTTGTTCAAATCCCCACCTCTCCTTCACACAGCCATGTGCCCCAGGGAGGCTGACCTCATTCTTAACTTGAGTAAGTTGTGATTAAGGACACAGGTGCTGCAGCCTGAGTTCAAAACTTAGCTCTGCTACTTCCTAGCTGTGTGGTCCCTGGGTAAATTATCTAAACTCTTTATTTCCATTTCTTCCTGTGTAAAATGAGAATATTAATAGTATCTCTTCTACAGCATTATGATACAGCACTTAGGAGAGTGCCTGGTACATAATACAAGTTATATTATGGAGGGCTTGCTATTTTTACCCCAACTAATAAGATGATCATGGCATTCCCGGGGCACTTGTCAAAAAGTCATGAGGGCAGTCTGCTAGGGACCTTCTGAGGAGATTATGCGAACTCTTAAGGAGGAGACACAAAGTTTCTGGACTCTAATTTTCTCCAGTGTGCCACGTCCAAAGTCTGATCTCTGGGATGTGCAGCCCGAGGCCAACGAGCCTCAGTGTTGATTGAATGATGTCATCAGGGACCCAGACTCTCTCGTCTCTTTGCTCATTCCTCTTGCATGTGCTGGCTTCTTCCAAGCACAAGTCGGCTGCAGTAGTCCCAGCCATCATGTTACAAGGCATAAGAGCAACCAGAGGACTAGAGAGGCTGCCCCTTCCTGTGGTTCTCTAGGAGCAAGAGAATGATTGCTGCCCAGCAGACCCCCATTCCTGCCTCATGAGCTAGAATTGTGTCACATGGCCTTCCTTGAAGCAACTGGTAGCAAAGGAAAGAGGGTTTTCTGTAGCCTGATCAGGGCAAGCATAGAGCTGGGAGTAGGGTCATCATCCCCTGAGACAACAGTGCAGCTTCCAGCAGCATCTCTACGGGCTCCTTTGTCCACTGGAAGTGGTATCAAAACAAAGGATATCCACGTAGGGTTCAAAAGACCCGGGTTCTGGTCTGCGCACTGCTGTTAGCTAGCTGGTGATGCTGAGCAAGTCACTGAACTTCTCTGGGTCAGTGTGCTCGTCTTTAAAGTGGGACTAGTTACCCTGCCTTCTAAGAATCCAATGAGAATCTGTGTGAGAAAGAGCACTTCGTGAGCTTGAAGTTGCTCTCTAAATGTGAAGTGTGTGAATTTCAAAGGTCTGTTGTCCTCTTTGACGAATCCACACTCTGAGGTAAGAGAGCTCTAAAGTCAGCAACCAGCTCGGGAAGTGAGTCAGGAATCTCTGTCTCCATCCGTGCGGCCACTCTGTTGGGCCCCCTCGTCTCATTCCCCACTCTTGCTCTTGGATGGTCCTCTGTCCATCTCTACCCCTAGTGACAGGGCTCTTTTGGACTAAGGAATCTTTGTTTTAGTTTTCTTTCTTTTTTAAGAACATTTTTATTTGAGTATAGTTGACACATGGTGTTACATTAGTTTTAGGGGTACAACAGAGTGATTCAACAGCTCCCATCTGGCACCACACAACACTCTTATAATACCATTGACTATATTCCCTATGCTGTACCTTGGATTCCCATGACGTACTCATTCCATAACTGGAAGCCTGGATCTCCCACTCCTCTGCACCCATTTTGCCCATCCCCCACCCCCTTCCCTCTGGCAACCATCAGTCTGTCCTCTCTATTATAGGTCTGATGCTGCTCTTCATCTGTTTGTTTATCCATTTGTTTTATTTTTTAAATTCCCCATGCAAGTGAACTCATATGTTATTTGTCTTTTCTGTCTGACTTATTTCACTTAGCATAATACCCTCTAGGTCCATCCATGTTGTTGCAAATGGCAAGGTCTCATCCCCTTTTTTATGGCTGCATAATATTCCATTTGGACTGGGGAGTCTTTAGGAAAGACTCCTTCGGATGCCCACGCCTATCTGCCTCAAGTCTCACTGTCAGGAGGGCTGTGATGTTGCATTTTCATCTAGAAGTTCCAAGCTATCTTTCCTTTGACCCAGTCTCTTGAGATCTGTCAAGGTTGGGCAGGCAAGGTTTTAGAGAGTAGCTGTTAAAACCACGACCTCCAGAATCAGGCAGTCTCTGGGTTAGAACCTGGACGTTAATGCTCAGTAGCTGGTTAATCTAGGCAAATCCTGTAGCCTCTAAACCTAGTTTCCCTATATTTAAAGTGGAGCTATGAATGTCTGTCAGGCTGCTCTGGTCAAACATGGGACCCACTTAGCACGATGCATGGCAGGTAACAAGAGCTTACCAGGCAGAAGTGAAGCTTTCTATGCTATGTGTAACAGTTATTGGGGAAAACTTGAAGAACCTAATTCAAGCTCCTCTCCAGCCCTTGAACAGCTGGGAGTCTTGGAAAGAGAAGAAGGAGATCTGAGTCCCAGTCCCAGCGCTTCCACCATAAACTGTGTGCTCGTGGTCATCCCATCCCTTTCTGAGCTTCCATTTCCTGATCTACAAGGTGATGGGGTTGCCCTCCGAGGCCCCTCCTTATGCAGATGCTCATGAGCTTCTTTTGTGGCTCCCAAGTTCTTCCATGACAAGACTTTCAGAGTCTCCTCCTATCTATCTGATTTTCAAAACTGACTCCTGGGACAGTCCAGGTGTCCCGGCATTTGCTCCAGGGGGCTCTCCACCGTTTCGGGGCATGGACACTACATCTCCAGATGGGTGCTGCTACCACCCCTTCCCTCACTGCCATCCAGGGCTCTTCCTGGGTTTCCCGGAATGCCATCCCTCCTCTGCTCCCACACCGCCCCCCCAGATCTCTATGTCCTCTCACTTTTTGTCTGCTGCCAAAATTCCTGGCTCCCTCAGCCAGGTAGAAAAGCAGTTTAGTCCGACCCGATCTGGCACTTTCTTAGAACCTCCCCTGTCTCTGGCACATTCCTTGTGTTTGGGCAGGACCCAGAGAGCTAGAGAATTCCTCTCCCTCCTTAGCGTGGGTCCTCATGTTGGCATGCCAACAGCCCCAAATATTTAAAGCAATCATGAAAATGAGCTCAGAGTCCCATGCCAGCTCCTTGAAAGGAATTAGGCTAAAAACAGGACAAAGGAAGAGGTGAGGCCTAATGGAAAATGCCATGAAAGGCCCTGCCCAGCACGGCCAGGGCCCAGAACCCTCCTCACAGGCTCCATTCATCTGCAGCCAGGCACTGTGCTGGGCACTGGGGATGCAGAGTTAAATGAATTGTCGTGCCTGCCCTCAAGGAGCCGCCCGTCCAGCCAGGGAGGCTGCACAAACAGCCCATCAGGGTACAGGATGGCAAGTATGGCCAAGATGCCACCAGTGGTCCAGTGGGGCCACCAAGGAGGGAGCATCAGCTCAACTGGGGAAGGTCAGCAGTGCCTCTCCAAAGCCTTGGCCCAGGCCTGACTTAAGACAAGCCTCCACCAGGGTACGAGGCAGAGGACACGCTTCCAGGCAAAAGGGAACCAGCAGATACAAAAGCACAGGAGCAAGAAGCAGGGTGGAGAGAGGAATGAAGTGCTCATGCGCAACCCCTTTGTAAACTGCGGAGACCCCGCTCCTCCACCGGGCGTGTTGATGTACATGTAATACATCAGACAGAGAATGGAATGAGACCCAGTCCTACAGTTTAAGACTGTAAACAATGCGGACAGAGATGGACACTTGGATGCACATAAACAGAAAGTCTTGAGCAGAAAGCCTTTCTGAGCAGGGGCTTTGAGTGCGCGCCAAGCATCGAGTGTGGAGGGGAGGATGGTGGGGCCGAGCGCTCCCACGGGAGCACCTTTCCTGTGGTCGATCTCGCTGGACTGCTGGAGGGGAGGTGGGGTTTCCCAAGTCCCTGGAGTGATGGAAGAGAGTCAGCTTGGCAGGCCGGGAGAGCTGGCAGTCCCCCAGGCACCTGGCACAGCTCAGGGGAAGGTGCCAAGGTCAAAAGCAGATGCCGGAGTACCATCATCACTGGTAACCAGGAGGCCCTGGGGCAGGCCCTGTGGTTCCTCCTGCTAGAACACTTAAAAGTCCTCAAAGTAGGAGTGCAGAGTGCCTTGAACCTGAATTTTGGGGAGTTGGGCAGCCTTTTTTGGAAAGAAATGAGGAAAATGGGGGCTCCTGGGTGGCTCAGTCAGCTAAGCATCTGACTCTTAGTTTGGCTCAGGTTGGGATCTCAGGGTCATGAGATTGAGCCCCAGGTAGGGTTCTGTGCTCAGTGGGGAGTCTGCTTCTCTCCCTCTCTCTCTGCCCCTCCCCCGCTTAAGTGCGCGCACGCGCTCTCTCTCTCTCTCTCTAAAACAAATAAATAAATCTTAAAAAAGAAAGAAAGAAAAAAGAAATGAGCAAAATGACAGTGACCCAAATGAAATGATTGTCAGGTGCTATAAAAAAGGAAATCTGTTACAACCAAGGCATCCACTAATAACAGTGGTGTTATTAGCATCCTCATCACTGTTATTTATTTAAATGGTTCCAGCATTACTAAGCTCCGACTGTATGCCAGCCTCCCGTAAGCCTCCTAGGCACCTAATCTTCACAAGAACTTCAAGATATCAGTATCCTTACTGATCCCATTTTACAGAGGAGGAAATGTCTTTTCAGGAACCTAAATGAAGGTCCAAGAGGCCCTAAAACCGGGCAGTGGATATTTAAAAGTGTTAGGGGCTGAATTATGTCACCCCAGATTCGTAAGCTGAAGTTCTAACCCCTGGTACCTCGGAATGTGGACCGTATTTGGACATAGAGTCTATAAAGGGGTAATTAAGTTACAATGAGGTCATTAGGGTGGGCCTAATCCAACATTCCTGGGTCCTAATAAGAGAAAAATTGGATGCAGACAGGTGCAGAGGGAGGACCATATGAAGACTTAGGGAGAAACCCAGGAAAGAGTCTTCAAAAGAAGCCAACACTTTGATCTTGGGCTTCCAGCCTCTAGAACTGAGAGCCGGTGACTTCTGTTGCTTAAGCCCCTGGGTCTATGGTACTGTTATGATGACCCAGAGCAGGGCCCAGGGGTGCCTCAGAGAAGCTAGGAGAAGCAAGTCTGGGACAGGCATGTGGTGCCCACACAGAGGAGCTCACCACCTTTGCCTCATCCTTGGCTGTGGGGAACCTGAGGACCCTTCAGCCTCCCCAGCTCTGAAGGTGACAAGCCCCAGACGGCTTGGAGCTGTATAGAGCGGCACAATTGATGGTTTCTTACTTCCCAAGATGAGGGCTTGAAGTCAATAAGATCAAAAATGGGGGTTTAAAGAGATTAAAACACGAAACCTAAAACAAAGCAAAGCCATCATAATCTTTCCACTCTAGAGGCCTTTTTACAGCAAACCTTTGAGAGATGCAGGGTCAAGGGGCCAGATCAATATTTCTACCTGGCTTGAGAAAAAAAAACGGGCCCCCAAAACGAGTTCCCGTTCTCATATGAAATGCACTGGAGCCCGAAGGATGGACCTCATGAGAGACATCTTTAGGATGGGTCAGTAACTAGGTCAGGCGTCACTATATCTAGGCTCCTGGATTCCTCAAAGCAAGTTCATCATTAAAGGAAAAGCAATGGGGCACCTGGCTGGCTCAGTCAGCGGAGTGTGTGACTCTTGATCTCAGGGTTGTGGGTTCAAGCCCCATGTTGGGGATAGAAATTCCTTTTAAAAAAAATCTTTAAAGGAAAAGACAAAAATTCAGTCTGAAGCTTTGGGTAATCAAAATTGGTCTAGTCAGAGATTGTATGGGAAAAAGGGTTTTGAGAGTTCCGGTCAGCCCCTGATGTAGGCACTGTGGAGACCCAAGTCACCCTAGAATCTGCAGTCAACATGGAAACCACCAGAAGTACAGAGGAGTGAGGGCTCCAGGTTGCAGAACAGTGGGGCCTGGAGATGGGGGGACAGAGGGGAGGCATCCTGAAACTTTAAGAAATTTGGATTTCTGTGTGGAGAGCAGACTTTGAAATAGGTTTGGGCTACTAGAATAAAGAGAAGGCTAGCCAAAAACGGGGATCTGAGACACTCTGGAGGAAGTGCTCTGTGAGCTGGGCTTTTGAAGGAGGAAGGAGATGGACCCCAAAGGACAAAGAAAGGTGCTTTTTCCCATGAAAAGTGTGAGAGAGAAACTCAAGAAGTTTCGGTGGACAGTAGGCTGGGAGGGGAGCCCTGGGCGGCACGGGAGTGGGGTGCATGTTCGTATGCACACATGTGGGAGTCATGGGATTTGCATGAGGGGGTTACCTGATCGGACATCTCCTGTGAGGAGTAGGACTAATGGAGCCAGAGCTAATAACAGCGGGATTTGCAGAGAGCTGGGGGTAGGGGGGTATCCCCCACCCCCCGAAGGCACCTGCTGTGGGGAAGGGGGAGCAGGGATAAAGGGTCAGGAGAGAGGCCTGCTGGATTTCCGATCAGACCTATAGTGTCAAGTTTCAGCTCCAGCGATATCCAAATGTCTCGTGTTTCTATTTTATCATTTCCACACTTGGTTCCAGTAAGCGGAGCGCACCATCTGCCCAGCGTTGGGCCAAAAAAAGAAGACCGGAGAGGAAATTGCACTGCGGCGCAGCATGATGGGTCCGATATGCCTGGGATAGGAGCTGAGACATGCGTGTCTTCACTCACCTAAGTATTAACATCCCGCTCAGTCCGAGGCAGGACGTTTCCCGTTTGCTCTGGCTGAGAGGCAGCTCCAACCTGAACCCGTCTCCCGGAGCTTCTCTCCCACCCGCCCCCGCCCCCGCTCCTAAATCAGATCCCCCCCACCCCCCCACCACCAGTCACTGCAAATGATTCTCGTGTGTTGACAGGTCATGCAGTTCAAGATAAGGCAGCAGCAGGAGTCCGGGTCTGAGCAAGAACCACGGGTGCGGCGGGGAGGCACCCTGAGATGGGTGTTCAGTGATGGGGGCAGGAGGTGACCTGCCCGCCCTTCCCCGCCGGCTCCTTCTCGGCCCCGCTGACGTGTCCTCCGCAGCCCTGGGGGGCAGAAGCCCATCTCGGGCAAGTCACGTACTCTTCAGACCTTGGTTCCTTCCTCGGGAAAGCAGGCTCAGTAATGCCTCCCTTGGGGGGCTGTAGGTGAACATGTCACAGAGGAAACGCTCCTAACACAGTGCCTGGCACACAGTATCCACTCAAGAGATGCTTTAAATAATAATACTAAGACTAGGGGTGCCTGGCGGGCTCCGTCCGTGGAGCACGCAACTCTTGATCTCAGGGTTGTGAGTTCAAGCCCCATGCTGGGCGTAGAGCTTAGTTAAAATAATAATAAGGATGATCGTGCACACGGAAAGCATGCCAGGATGATTTTCAGCGCTTCATATGGATGACTAATTGAATCCTTCACCACCCCGTAAGGCAAATTCCATGATTATCTTCACAGAGGAGGACATTAAGGCACAGGGAGGTTTTGTAACGCGCCCATGGTCTGGGGGCTGGCAGATCTGGGATTCCAACTCTGGCTCCAGAGGCTGGTTGTGAATAAATGAACTAATTGAAAAGTTGCTGTACTGGTGGACGGATGGATGAAGGACACGGATATGGAAATCCCCAGACGTGCAGAAGGAGTGACATGAACTCAGTAGGGGTAGGTTAAGTAAGTAGCATACGAACAACCTGAAAGCTGGGAGTTCCCCCCCGCCACCCCCCACACCGCCCAGGAAGCAGTTGCTGTCAAGCATCCCCTGTTGCCCCCCGAAGCCCCACCTACACCACCAAGGCCTCCTCCCTTACTGACACAGGGATAGTCTGCCCTAATTTGGAAGGTTAGAACTGGAAAGGACCTAGAGATCACCTAACCCCTCATTTCATGTTTGAGGGAATTGAGACAAGAGCAGGGATGTGACCAGCCCAGGGTCACGTGGCGTCCACTGAGATACCTGCGTCCAGGCCAGCACTAGAGTCCCTCTACCCTGTGGCCTCTTCTTCACTCCAGGAAAGTCATGTCTGGAGGCGGAGAGAGGAATGACGGGTGAAAAAACAAGTGTGAAGAATTGAGTACATTGCATGGCAGATGCTTTACCATGAGAAGGTCTTCCTTTGTCGCAGGGAAGTTCCTATTTCCCTGAGCCCAGGGCAGTCACCCAGCCTTGCCCCGCCCCCACCCCGCTTGAAGGCACAGAGAGATCCTTCAGGGGACAGGATCCTGGTACAGAACGCACTCTCCTCAGGTCCCACAGGCCACTTGCTCTTCCCCAAACATGCCCAGAGCATTCCACGTTCCCGCCAACAGACATTTGCTCAGTGTTCCCTCTGCCTGAACCCTCCCCCACCCCCATCCTTGCTCCCCCATCAACACTTGGAGAAACCCTCCCAGCTTCCCTCTGACCCATCACAGCCAGAATGGCTGTCTGGGCTCCAGTGGATAAAGCCCCGGCTCCCACACCAGCCAGGCCTAGCTATGAGTCTCTATACAAGTACCTTAATGGTTTCCCCGTCGCCATTTTCCCACTTACCAGATGAGGTTCATCCTCACCCTCTCCTTGCGGGGTTACACAAATGAGATTAACATATGTACATTACGAATTTAGCACAGCGCCTGGCACTCAATAAATGGGAGGCATGATTGCTTCCCTGGGAGGTCTTCTTCCGCATGCTGTTTCGATTTATGGTTATTTGGGTTTGCATCTTATCTCCCCTCCAAAGGAGATACCTAGCGTGTCGGCGGGAACTGGGCCAAGTTCATCTTTCCACATCTGCTGCACCCCAAGCCCTGCACAAAGTAGGAACCTGGTGAGCACCTGTTCGGTTGAAGTAAACTGGACACAAACAGCATTTCTGCCGGGAGCAGAGGGTTACAGCTTTTGTAAAGGCCTGTGGTGACTGCCTTTCCAAACAGGCCTCCGAGGTTCAGAGTAGGAATGGAGAGCGGGGAACACCATCAGCTCCATTACGAGCTCTCTCATGGATGATGAAGGCGGCACTAACCACCTCCATCAATCAAGGGCTTCACATCGTGCCTGTCAGGTCCTTGACCCTCGCAATCTCATTCGATGCTTACGAAAACCCTATGAGGTAGACACTCTTATCCCTATTTACAGATAAGGACATTGAGGCTCAGAGAGCCTGTCACCTGGCAAAGGTCAGATGTCAAGTGTGCGGCTGAGCTGGGAACTCAGGCTGTCGGACTCTCAAGTCCATACTCTCCATGCCAGGACTCTGAAAACTCCCTCATCGTTTGCCCCGGTGCCTGTTTCTGTAATGGTCATCAAGCTAAGAAGGGTTTTTACACTCTTAAATAGTTGGGGGAAAAACATCAAAGGGAGACTAATATTTTGTGACATGCAAAAATTATACGAAATTCAAATTTCAGCGTCTATAAATAAAGCTTGATTGGAACGCAGCTACATCTGTTCATGTGTGTATGGTCTGGCTGTGTTTGTGGTGTAACGGAAGAGCTGGAATATTTGCAGGAGGGATTGTGTGGCCCTCAAAGCCTAAAATATTTACTACCTAGCTCTTTACAGAAGAAGTTTGCCGACCCCTGCTCAATGCCATGCTGCCTCTTACAGATAAACTTCCTGCAGAGGAAATTTCCCTTCCGTAAGAGCTGTGCTCCACAAGGCACCCTCCCTGCAACAGTCCAGCTTGGTCTCGGACTCTCACTTCCCCCGTGCATGCTGAGCCAGCCGTAGGTTCTCACAGCCATCACCTGGCTCCGGGTGCGATTTGAAAGGCAGAGCTGAGGGCAGCCTCCAGACTCCGCCACGCAGGGACAGGTCAGAGCAAGCTTGAAGGAGAGGGAAAGGGATTTAGACCCAGAAGTCAGCTCGACATCATTAATGCCTTCACCCCTCTCCCCTTGATTCATGGTTTCCTGCCACATCTTGTTCATCGATGAACATGCCCGGGCCCCAAGCAGGAATAGGCAGGCCGGAACGCATGAAAGCACAAAGGCCCTGTGCCCCACAATGATTTATCAGGCTTCCTGCCTAGCCAGTGACAGAGGTCCATCGGCAGAGCCCTCCCTGGGGGGCCTCAGGCAATTCCCTCCTGCCCTGAACCTCAGTCTCCTCATCTGTAAAATGAGAGGGTAGCTGGGCTGCTCTTTTTCCCACATGCCCCACACACCTGCAGAAAGCAGGCCCTCCCCTTCAGATTGCATAAACCCTCCAGGAAATTCTGTAACACCATTTGCTCTTCTGTTCCCCCCCGGGGGGTGAGTTCCAAAGAGCAGATTTTGTTCTCTATGACATTCTTTCATTCAGCAAGAATTTTTGAGCACTGTGTGTCCAGTTCTATGGGGCATAGAGGAAGTAAAAGTAACAGAGAAGCTTTCCATTTGTTTCAGGATAGAGAATGTACCAGATGGGAAGCTACAGAACAATCCAGCAAATTCAGATTCCTTGGACAAATGCTGAGCACCAGTTATCTATTTGGCGCGCTCCAGGTGCTTTCGTATCCATGCTTTTACTTAAGCTGAAATAGGCTCCTGTGGCCCAAGCATCGTTAGACCCATTTTCCAGATAAGGACACTGAGACTCTGAGAGGTTGCTTGAGATTAAGTGGCTGTTAAGAGGTGAGGCTAGGCCTTCCGTGCAGGTCTTACTGGTTCCAAAACCTGTATAGCTGCAAAGAACAGGGCTGCCCCCCCCCACCAGAGTGTGGCTGGGGGTGCCTCAACGGCTGCAGGATGCGGATGTTAAGACACATTTCTTAGAGAAGAAAAATCTTTTTTTCAGGGGTAGGGGGAGAGGGAGAGGGAGACAGAATCTCAAGCAGGCTCCACGCCCAGCACAGAGCCCGACATGGGACTGGATCTCATGACCCTGATATCATGACGTGAGCCGAAATCAAGAGTCAGAAGCTTAACCGACTGAGCCACCCCGGCGGCCCAAGAAGAAAAATCTTGACTGAGTGAGCCCTTACACAACCACAGGAAGGTCATTGGACCAGCAATCAAAAATTCTTCAAGACCAAGCTCTGCCTTTGAATGAGCTCTATAGCCCTTTGTGAGACTTTTTTCCTCTCTGAGTCTCAGTTTCCCCATCTGTGAAACTACAGTAGAGAAGCTGGATGAAGTAATCTCACAGCACCGCTCACCTTCACCACTTCCGTACCAATGCTGCACTAGGTGCACGCGTCACCGCTCAGCTCTGGCTCTGACTCGCAAAACTCACCCCTGCTGCCGGTATCAGAACCTGACAAAGGGAGAGAAACCCTAATAAAGCTCAGATAGTTGAGCTATATGGGTTCAAACCACAAAACTAAGTTTAAGAAAAGAATGGAGCCTGAGCATGTTGCTTAGATGGCGTCCTCCCCTCCTAATTCCATCCTGCTTGGGTTTCGCGGAGTTTGCTTTCCAAGAGTGATTTGGGCTTCTGTTGAATTTGAGTTTTCCGAGCCTCCTGCAGCAGGAAACAAGACAGGCATGTCGGAAAGGAAGCAGGGGTGGGTGGCAGAGGGAGGACTGAGGCCCAAAGGATGGGAAGGATTTAGGCAAAGCGTGGGACACAATTCAAATGAAGAAAGAGGGCCTCCTGGCTGGCTCAGTCGGTAGAGCGTGCGATTCTTTCTTTCTTTCTTTCTTTTTTTAAAGATTTTATTTATTTATCTGCCAGAGAGAGAGAAAGGGAGAGTACAAGCAGGGGGAGTGGCAGGCAGAGGGAGAAGCAGGCCCCTTGGGAGCCCGAGGTGGGGCTCGATCCCAGGACCCTGAGATCATGACGCCCCAGAGCACGCAATTCTTGATCTTGGGCTGGTGAGCTTGAGCCACACGTTGGGTGTAGAGATTACATAAAAATAAAATCTTAGGAGCGCCTGGGTGGCTCAGACGGTTAAGCGTCTGCCTTCAGCTCAGGTCATGATCCCAGGGTCCCGGGATCGAGCCCTGCATCAGGCTCCCTGCTCAGCAGAAAGCCCGCTTCTCCCTCTCCCTCTGCCTGCCGCTCCCCCTGCTTGTACACTCTCTCTTTCTGTCAAAAATAAATAAAATCTTTTAAATAAATAAATAAATAAAATCTTAAAAAAAATAAATAAATGAAGACAGAAAGGGAGGAAAGGAGGAAGGAAAAGCGGGGGTGGGGGAGCCCAAGATCTTTTGAGGCAACAATGAGGTCACCAGTTGACTTTAATGGGCATTATTGGGGGTTAAGAGGAAGAGACTGAAAATATAGGTGTCCTGAATGCTTTCAGTGAATTAAAACTGTGACTTGACACTCCAGTGGCCACAAGCATACCTAACACCCAGATCTTGATTTCTAGTATCATTCTCCAACACAAGGAACCAGGGCTCCTTGGAAAACTGGCTGCTTCTAGGACTGCAGCAAAAAAAAAAGAATATACATTATGAACCTGGAACATCTTATAAGGCCAAAAAGTAAGGAAGTACTAAAAATATATTTCTAAAAAATTTTAAAACCTGCATTAATGGGGGCATGTCAAAGGGACACAGGAACCAACTAAAAGAGCTCCCAATGGACAAAGCTGGAGAAATCTGAGCCACGAAGTAGAGCGGTAATGATTTCTACCCCAAAGTGTAAAATCACCATGAATCCACAAAGATATAAATAAGTATGATATAAATATATGAATAAATACATAAATGGATAAGAAGAGAAAATCTCTCTTAAAGAAGAATTCCAAATGATTTATATAGATAATCCCCTCTCAAGAAGAGGGGAGCATAACCCTCCACTCTGTAAGTATGGGCTGTGCGTGATGACTTCCTTCCAAAGAGCGCAGCCACACAAATGGGGGAAAAGAATAACTTGACAGTGAAGAAACTTAAAGATGGGTGCCTCGTCGCCATGTCCTCGCATGTCTCTTCCTCTTCTCCTAAGGGCACTTGCTCTGTGGGATCGGGGTACCATCTCAGTTGACCTTTGTCACCTCCTCCCAGGCCCTGTCTCCTACATTTGAATTCTGGGCCGACACAAGCATCCAGTCCAGAACACTTCCGGACAAACCCCCAACGACGTATGTTAAATCTTGTGGGCTGGAAAATAAAGTGATCCCGGAAGAAAAAACAGCAAGATACTCACAGATTTTTTTAGTTAGAGATATATTCATGAGGACACTATTGTAATAGCAAAGGACTGGAATAAAGCCAAAGATTCATCAATAGGATGTCTGGTTTAAATAAATTCTGGAGGATGCCTACAATGAAAATACTCGGCAGCTGTTACAAAGCAGGAATGAGGACGCTGTGTATTGCTGGGGAAATATCGCCACGGAATATGGTGAAGTAAAACAAGTAGGTGTGTATCTATTTAACTTGCAAAACTTTTGTGTGAAAAACATGGTGGGGGGGGAGTAAGTATATTTGCATGTTGTCATACGTGCACAAAAAGTCTTGGGAAGGTTATGCGAGAAACCAGTTGTGGGCAACGAGAAGAGAGTGGAAATGGGGTGATGGGGGGCAGGGCAGGAGGAGGAATTCTGTCTTCTGTGCTTTACTTTTGAATCATGTGAATGTTGTACTTATTCAAAAAATAAATTGAAAAAAAATGAGATGATTTACAGAAAATTATTAACTTGAATAATAGTGAGGTGCTATGTGAATATGATAAGTCATAAAGGTTCTAGGCAAATAATTAGTGTAGAAAAACATTGCCAACCTCATTCAACAGCCTCCGCGCAGTGGACCCCCAGTCGGGTTCCTATTGATTGATTGCTTATTCATCACCTTTTAAATCTTATGGGCTGAAAAATAAACTAATAAGAGGAAAAAAACAGCAGAACTATTCACAGATTTTTAGATGGAGAAGATACTGGGGCGCCTGGGTGGCTCAGTTGTTAAGCGTCTGCCTTCAGCTCAGATCATGATCCCAGGGTCTTGGGATCGAGCCAGCATCGGGCTCCCTGCTCCGCGGGAAGCCTGCTTCTCCCTCTCCCACTCCCCCTGCTTGTGTTCCCTCTCTTCTGTCTCTCTCTCTGTCAAATAAATAAATAAAATCTTAAAAAAAAAAAATAGATGGAGAAGACACCAAGGAAGCTTCCAACAGAGGGACCTCACCAAGCAAAAAGAGTCAGGGAAGGGAAGCGACTTGTCCAGGCTTGTTGGCAGGACGACCCGAGAGCTCTGGGGCCCTGGGCCCCTGTGCTTTTGGAGGCTGTCCATCACATCCGGCATGTCCAAATGCACCCACACTGAAGAAACTTTGTCCACACAATCTCTAAAGCATATTTCTAATTTTGCTTTTAAAGTGGTTTGACTACCAGTAAATTACTAAATTGATGGTTGCTTATGATTCCAGGGTATTTTAATAGTTGTGTTCCCTGGGACTCCTGCAAAGTCTGAAAACCTCAACTAAAAATGGTTTTCACAGGAAATCTGTAAATGCTGTATTGAATAGTTAATGAAGGTGATATAAGGAGAAGTTTTAATTGAACATGTATTAATTTTGGTCTTGCAGCTTCCTTTTGCTATCTTTTTTTTTTTTCAAGACTTAGAAGTTTCCTAATTCCTGCAAAGCTCGTAAGCACCAGGCACCGCGAGCCAGTGGCATAGGAGGGAGGAACCCACACCCCCCTCCACCCAAACCAATGACCCCACAACACGGTCTCCCGTACTCCAACCACCCCAAGCAGTAGCACTGTCAGACAGAGAAGTGGTCTCCCGCCTGCTTTCCCCCACACAGATGCTGCTCATTGGTGGAGGTGACGGGAGCCCAGGGGGTCCAGCCCCCCACCCAGCCCCACCCTACCATCCCTGAAATAACGTGCCTCTTTCAGCGCCTCCCATTGACTCCATAAATCACCAAAGACCACACAAAGCCCCCTTCCAAGGTTTCCCGGAAAGACTCACTGGTAAGTGAAACCAATGGGCAAGGGTGGTGCTCCTGAGGGGCTGACCTAGGCAGGGGTAGAAGGAAATTGAGAGTGTAAGCTAGGAACGGAGAGCAGATGCCAGCCAGGCCTTTGTTTTCAGTAACAGCGCGACCAGCTCTCCTACAGCCTCATTTTCATGTCCACTTGAGGTTGGGGGTTGGAGCAGGGCAGCACTTTGCAGTGGGGGTTCAGCGCTGCAGAGTACTTGCGGATGAAGGTGAGGCATGGCTGGCGGCAGCCAGAGGGCCAGGAGGAAAAGCCTCCCAGACATAGAGTCACAGCTTCTTTTTCCCTTTAGGGACGCAAGGGAAGACTGCCAAGGCAAGACAAAGGGTGGGATTCTGTCTGTTTTACAGGATGGGGCCGTGCAGGGACCGTCGTGTGGCCACTCTTCCTCCGAGAGCACACAGGAGACCAAAGCACCCAAGCAGAGGTGCACTTACCGGTCCCTGGTACGTACAAGGGACGATGCATTATTCATTGACTGCAGCCAGTAGCCACTTAATTAATTCCTGCACTTGCTCAATGCTTAGCCCACGTCTCCTGGACCTGCCCGGCACAGGCCGGGTGAGCAAGCAGAAAGCCCTGGTCTTAGCTTCACCCTCTGGTCAAATATAACAATAATGTTACCAGCTAACCTTTGCGGCTTCTCTCTCGTGCCGCGTATTTTGCTAAGCATTCCACTCTTGTGTCATTTAAATCTCTGAGCAACTCACTGAGATGGGGATCATAATTATCCTCATTACACACATGGGGAAACTGAGGCCAGAGAAGTTGAATATCTCCCCAGCATCACACAGCTGGGAGAGCCAGGTAGTGGGGCTGAAGCCCACCCTCTGAACCAGTGCCCTCTACTGCCTTTTAACTGCCTTCTGATTGCTATCACAGGTTAGCTGGTGACCTGTGTTCATGCCCATCATCGGATGAGAGAAGAATCCTCCACTGGACTCAGAGTGGTCGTTCATAAAGCGCCTGTCCTCAGGGATGCCCCATCTCCATTCTCACTCGCTACCACTCCCCCATGTAGCTGGCATGAACTTCCTTTCTACATCCTCTCCTTCGAGTCTCGTGGCCACCCTATGAGGAGGGCAGGGCAGGCCTTTCCATCCTCACTCAACACATGGGGGAGTTGAGCATAACAGGGGCAGGAGAGACTCATCAAAGGTCACAGCAAGCATTTGGTGGAGTTGGAATTCTAGCCCAGTTTTCTAAAGCCAAAGCCATCTGCTCTTGCTGGTATGTCAAGGTCATAACGAGGAGGGGAAGGAGATCCTCCAGGATCCTTGGTTCTATGGCTGGTCCTCTCACCAGAGGTCAGAAAAGAGTTCTCTGGGATTCTCCATAATGACGGAGGGCGGCCATTCCTTCCCAGCTGAGACTCTCTCATTAATCATCTATTCCTTCCGGTCTTGCAGTTCCCACTGTTGGCCTCAAGCTCAAAGCACAAATATGCCCCCAGGGAGAGTCACATATCAGCCCCCTAATTCTTCCATCTGGAGAAAGTTCACAGTCTCTTTGGGACAGAAAGGAGACAACTGACAGGGGTGAGGGAGACAGCTGAGGGGAGGGGAGGGGGACTGCAGGCCATATAAAACTTCTTCATAGTTTTGCCGAGGTTGGTCCGGCATGCTAGAGACGGCGTGCTGAGTTCAGGAAGTGGGAGAAGGAGGTCTCCATTTTCTGACATTTTCTTTGATCTTCTCTTCTGCTTTCTGTCCCTCACACTCATCTGGACCACCTCATTCTTGTTGATCTAGCAGTGTAGGAGGATGCCAGGGTTCAAGAAGGGGTACCACATGATCAGGGCGGGCTGCAGGGGGCTTTCTTGAAGGAGCGAACTCTCTGTTAGAGGCAGTCTGGCTGCAAATAAGGCAAACTCTTCACCCAGATCCTTAGGGTCAAAAGAATAATTCCCAAGGCTAAAATCTCAAAGAAGTCCATCAGTTTTTGGCACAGCTAGCTTACCAGCTCCCTGACGTGACCTCAGGCAAATTGTCTATCCTCTCCAAATTCAGGATCTTCAACTGCAAAATGAGGCTAGTGAGAGACCTGCCTCCACAGTATTGGGTGAAGAGCCAATGAGACAATCTAAGTTCTTTGTGAACTCCAAGCCAAAAGAGAGATGTCATTATTCCTCAGTCACTAATCGCCTGCACCCCTAATTGGCTGTTATGCACAAAATGAATATCAGATTCTGCCATTAAATTTTTTTATTGGGAGAGATAAAAAGGCAACACAAATTTAAAAAACAAAACAAAACATTAGCATAGGAGAGCTGCCTTGGAGAGCCAATAGTTCACTGAAGCCAACAGCAGTCTTGACAAAGAAATGCCAAGGGCTCTAACCTTCGCACCCCACTTCAAAGGCCATTGGCCCCTGACCCACGGGTAACACAAATATTTTTTACTCCAATGTATTTCTTAGTTCAGTACACTTGTCCCGTTTTCCCTGGGTCCTCTCCACATTTATCAATTTTATGGCTGCCTTTTCAGCAGTAGCTCTCAAATTTGGGGTGTGATAAAAGTATCATAGGCATTTGTTTAAAATGCCAGTTTCTGGGTTCTACGCCTAGTCTGCACCTGTGGGTGACCCAAGACCCATTCCTTCAGAACCCCAGCTTCAGGTTCGTTGAGTCCCCAAAGAGTACAGCATGTGTCACTTAACTGCCCGCCGTACCACCAATGCCCAATGCTCGTAAGATACTTGCTAATAAATGAGAAATACCAGGCGTCTGGGTGGCTCAGATGGTTAAGCGTCTGCCTTCGGCTTGGGTCATGATCCCAGGGTCCTGGGATCGAGTCCCGCATCGGGCTCCCTGCTCAGCGGGGAGCCTGCTTCTCCCTCTGCCTCTCTGTCTGTCTGTTATGAACAAAATAAATAAAATCTAAATAAATAAATAAAATAAAATAAAATCTCTTCTTTAAAAAAAAAAATGAGAAATACCAGTAAGGCTGAACAATTACTTCTTTTTTTTTTTTTTTAAGATTTTATTTATTTGACAGAGAGAGACAGCGAGAGAGGGAACACAAGCAGGGGGGAGTGGGAGAGGGAGAAGCAGGCTTCCCGCTGAGCAGGGAGCCCGATGCGGGGCTCGATCCCAGGACCCCGGGATCATGACCTGAGCCGAAGGTGGACGCTTAACGACTGAGCCACCAAGGCGCCCCTAAACAATTACTTCTTGAAGGACAGAATACTTTGTCCCCAGTATCATTGCAGAACTTCAACCTGTTGCAATATCCCTGCCCCTGCTTAAGAATAAAACTCCCACAATATCAACCTTCCCATATTGAGTTTTTCTGACACCCCCCGCTAGAGTAAGTGACCCCTCTTTGTGGTTCTACAGCTTGCAGACCATACCAGCCCTTATCTTATATTCTATTTGTTGACTTTACTGCTAGTCTTCCCTGACTTGAAGTTTGCCCCTTTCCCTGAGGACAAGGGCTGTGTCTCCCCTTTTTTGTGTTTCTACCGTCTGGACCAGTGATCAGCACTAAATCGGTGGTGGTTAATGAATGAACCACAAGGGGTATGCAGTGGGATGGGTGGGTGGTAAACACTTTGGGATGGGAGAGGATGGGAGACTCTGTGATGTCCTATTACAAGAACCCTCTCGTTCTAGGATGAGCCACATGATTGTGTGTGGTTGGTTTTCAAAGAATGGAGATTTAAAAAAAAAAAAGATTTTATTTATTTATTTTAGAGAGAGAGGGGGAGGGGGAGGGACAGAGGAAGAGGGAGAGAGAGAACCTCAAGCAGACTCCCTCCTGAGCACAGAGCCCCACACTGGGCTCGATCTCACAACCCTGAGATCATGACCTGAGCTGAAACCAAGAGTTGGATGCTTAACCAACTGAGCTACCCAGGTGCCCCAAGGAATGGAGATTTTTATCTTGGTCATGGTTTGGGGGTTTTGAGAAATTATTTCAAGGAGTGGGCATCAATAGATGCTCCTTTTAATGCTATGTGAAGGGTCTTTTCATTTTTCATAACAATTTTGACATCTTAGGGCAGGTGTTTCAATGGGCTCATGTCAGAGGATCACTCACACTATGATTACATTTGTTTATGTAGCAGATCATCATAAATTGTATTACTCCACCGATATCTGGTTACCTCCTGTAAGAGGATCATGCTTACCCACATTGCTGAACTGCCATATGGCCATGTGGCTTGCATTGGCCAGAAACAGAAATATGGGCAGAAATGATCAGAGTCACTTCCAGATGGATGCCGTTAAGAGTAGGCTTGTGCTCCAAATGCCCAGGTCCAGAACAAGGATGATGATAGGAGCAGAGCCCCCAGCCAACCCACAATGGACAAAGGATATGAGCAGGAAATGAACATTTCTGCCGTAAGGCCCGGAATTTGGGAGTTGTTACTGCCACATAACCTGGCCTTGCCTGGCTAATGTCCAGATGCCCACATGTTCCCCTTTTTTTAATCAATGAAAATGCACACACAACTAAGCTGGTTTTGCAATTTTTAAGAAAAGAAAATCTATTTCTTGGGGTGCCTGGGTGGCTCAGTCAGTTAAGCTGCTGCCTTCAGCTCAGGTCATGATCCCAGGGTCCTGGGATCGAGCCCCATATCAGGCTCCTTGCTAAGCGGGGAGCCTGCTTCTCCCCTGCCTGCCGTTCCCCCTGCTTGTGCTTGCTCTCTGTCTCTATCTCTCTCATTCTCTCTGTGTCAAATAAATAAATTAAAAATATTTTTAAAAAAAGAAAATCTATTTCTTAAAATATGCCTCTGTGGACCTCAGTTTCTGTAAAGTAAGGGGGAAAAATAACAAAATAATAACAATATAAATCACTAATTGAATGCTTATCCTGTGTCAGGCTGAGCACTTTAGGAAAAGTATCTCATTTTATCCTTTACAGCAAACCTAAGAGGTGGGTATTAGTATTACCATTGTCCTCATTTATAGGCAAGGGAACAGAGCTCTGGAGAGGTTAGGAAGCTGCCCAGGGGAGTAAGGATACTAAGGATAATTAGTGATGTAATGCAAATGGTCTAACACGACAGCCCCGTCTCTTGACCTCTGTGCCACATCTGTGGGGTCATTTCTAAGATCCTGTCCATCTGGACCTGCTAAGAGTCTGTGACATCACCATATGGTAACAACTGCCCCCCTAGGTCTTTGATTTTGAAACCAAGACCCATTTTCACCACTGCCTGAATCTTGTAGGGTTAGGAAAATCATTTGTGCTGTGCTCTGAACATCTTTGAGGAAAGCACTGGAAAAACGGAGCGGGTGCCCCCGTCCACAGAGGAGGATGAGCCTCCCCCTAGGAGCAGAAGGTCCATTCCAGACACCTTCCTGTCCAAAGATGCTGCCTTGCTGTGGGAGAAGTGTGCCACCAAAGCCGAAAGCCTTTCTGCTCTTGCTAGATTTTTATAGAGAGATGAAAATCACCAGAGAAGTGGTGGCCAGGGTGGGGGGTCTCTCTTGGGGAGGCTGGGGTGGGGTGAGGTGGCTTCATCATGTGGCTCTGGACTCGGGTTTGCAGCCTCTTGTCCCAGGGAATTTTGTTCATTCTACCCTACTAATCCTCACAACAGGCACTTCTCAGCCCCCTAGGAAGGGTGCAAGGAGTAAGAATTTTCCCAAAAATCAGGGCGCCTGGGTGACTCATTGGTTAAGTGTCTGTCTTCGGCTCAGGTCATGATCCCAGGATCCTGGGATCAAGCCCCACATCGGGCTCCCTGATCGCAGGAAGCCTGCTTCTCCCTCTCCCACTCCCCCTGCTTGCATTTCCTCTCTCTCTCTCTCTCTCTCTCTCTCTGTGTGTGTGTGTCTCAATTAAATAAATAAATAAATAAAATCTTTAAAAAAAAAAAAAAAGAATTTTTCCCAAAAATGGAAACCCTACTATTTTCATAGAATGGCATTGGTAGAACACACACAGACTTCCCGTATCTTGTGCCCAGACCCTCCTGCATCATCTCCCTTCTTCTGTTAGACAAAAAGACTTTTTTGAGAAGACATTTTTTACTCTCCATGGGCCCTTTCTCCTGATGACCTGGCTTTTGAGAATGAAAAAATTTCAAGAGTTCAACTGATCTGAATAAAGACTAGTTCCTTCAGAGGAACAGAAACGTCAAACCAAGGGCCTCTAGAGTCTCTCAGCCCCTGGGCAGTAATGAATTTCTCATCCACAAATCTGTGTCCAAAGCAATGCTGAACTCTACCAAGACCTATTGCAGATCCAATCCTGGGTTCTTGTCATGGAAAGAGCCCGGAATTAGGCTTTGGGCTCTGTCATAGCTGTCCAGCTATATGACTGCGACAGGTCACTTCCCTTCTCTGGATCTGCATCCCCTACTCTTTAAAATGATAGAGTTAGAGGAGACAGCCTCTAAGTTCAGCCCCAACAATATGATTCCAGGTTGCCATGATATCTGTGGTTCTGGGGACATTGGCATAACTGTCGTGCCTGAATAAGCAAGAATAGCATCATTGGTTTACCTCTCCCCCTCCATCCCCCTCTCCTTAAGTGTTATTGGAAGGCTGATGTCTCTTTAGTTTCTTTCCCTCTACTTAGCCACATCCAACTCTCCTCCTGCCCCCACTACCAGTGTATGCAACCTATGTATGGATGAGGAAGTATGCAAGGATGCCACCAAATGTCATCAGCCACTTTGTTTTGACCCTCAGCAGCCCTGGCAAAAAGACATGGCTGAATTGCCATTGGAGTGTATCTGAGAATTTCACTCTTCTGCTTTCTCCTCATCTCCATGAACTTCCAGCTGAGTTCACGGAGATTTGGTTCCATTTTGACATCTCTAAAAGAGTAAAAACACAAGTGGGACAAGACTGGGAATTTTTAGGGCCCTAAGCACTATGATTTGAGTAACCTGTGTTTTTCTACTAGATAGCAGTCCACCGACAGCTGATGGTCAGTGACATCAACAGGTAAGCTCCCTGCTCGGACTCCTCGGACCACAACCCCAGTGCCCTCCATTCAAATGCTCCTTGTGATGCCTTCCTCTGGGCCACTAAATTCGTATTCCCTTCCCAGTGTCCTGCAGTGCTCCCCAGTACCCCCAGCTGATCTTGGCCCTGACTCATTGGTGCTGACTCAACAAAGAAAAGCAGACCCCTCAGGCAGCCGGATAGTGGACCTGGGCCAGAGCCTGCAGGAGTGGGCGGGAGGGCAAGCAGAGGCGGGAAACCCATCCATCAGCCTGTCACCAAGTCTTTGCCGAGCCCCCCCCAACCCACGTCAGGACTTGGTCCCACGCCGACCTGCACGATGGGGTCCCAGAAGAGGAAGGGGAGAAGACAGGAGTCTTTATTCTGTTGCAACTAAAGATGCGAAGTTGGAGCTCTTTCCTTTTGCGGGTACCCGAGTATACAACCCACCGTCGCTCCCAGGAGCAGGGCTTGAGGACAGCCAGCAGAGGCTACCGCAGTGGAGCGTTGGGGAAGGTTGGAAGGGGGGCAGCCAGGGTAGGGCTTTGAAGCTGTGTTTGCAAAGCTTTGGATGTAAGATTAAGATAATGTCGGTTGTTCCAAAGAAAGAGAGAGAAAGCAAATAGAGATTATGGGGGGGATTTAAAAGCCCCCAAACCCACAATCTTGGTACTGCCGTCGCCACCAGCCCACATTTCTCTCCTGCTGGGTGTGGGGCACCTCCTTTGAGTTAAAACATTGTTTTGAAAGTGTCCCTGCTAAACTGAACTGACTCTGCTATTCTAAGAGTGACTCTTGAACTCCATTTGTACCCAGGATGGCATTTACAGAGCGGGAACACAGGCCCATGAGGGACCGAGGGGCAGGGAAGAATGACTGTGGAGGAGGACGCTGCACTTTTGAATCCCAGAGCCCTACGACCTGGAATCCTGCCTCAACAATTTACCAGTTGTGGAACTGAACTGGGGGCAGTGATTCAATCCCTCTGAGGCCTGGTCTCCTCGTCTAGCCAAGAGGGTAAGGCAGCCCCTCCCCAGGCCTTGCTAGCACCTCACGTGCACTTCCGTTCAGGAAACGCTGGGTGGGCACTGAGTGGAGACTAGAAAGGGAAGAAATATGCTCCCGGTGGGACAGCACCAGGGATAATGTCACTTTCTCATTCTTCTGCCGCCAGACTGGAGCAAAACCCATCAAGGGCTCCCTCTGCTGTCCGTTCTCTACACTCACCATCCTACCATCCTATAGAAAATAGGACATGCCCAGATGCCTCAGTCTGGGGCGCAGAATGTGCACGTGCCCTAACTTCATCAGTGCAGTGCTGTTCGTTAACATTCTCTCTCGAAAACATTCTTTCTTCTCCTTTCTGTTATACTTCCCCGAATTGTATGCCTTTGTCTCATGCCTAGGTTGGCCCTCCCATCACCAAAATCCTTCACAGTATGCTACTCTCAGAGAACTTGTCTCTTTATCTGAATAAATAAATAAACTAATAAATAAATAAATAAACATTCTCTGAAGTTCAAGCCAGTAAACAACAGAGGGAAAGTTGGCTAACATAACTTCTGGTCCAAAGCTCACCCTTCTTCCACACTATCATCCCTCTCTGAAGTGTGTGACCTTAGACATAACACTTAACTTCCCTAAGCTTCTTTTTCCCTGTCTGTAAGATGGCAGAAACAATCGTATTGATCCCATGAGTGTGGTGTGAGAAGGGGAGACAAGGCAGGAGGAAAGGAGAATCGGCCATAGAAAGAGCACTGTCAACACTAGCTACGGTCTTAAAGCACAGTGTATTCAAGTAACTGGAAGAAGTTCAGCATGGCTGGTGCTTAGAGACGAAACAGGACCTCACAATTGATAAGGTTGGAAAGGAAATCAAGAGTCATGTCATGAAGAGCCTCATAAAATACGGTCCCACAGTTCCCCAGTACAGGGCTGTTGTGAGGACTAACTGAGCTTATACGGGTCAAGCCCTTAGAACACAGCCAGGCTCACAGCAAAGTGTATGATTAGGTATTCCTAATAAAACCTAAATGTTAATGAATAAATGAATAAAACCACTGTTAATCATGACTTAGAAACTAAAGCAGGGAAATTTATGAGCACAACAGCCTTGAGTTGATGAGTCAAAAAACAGGTGCTTGGGAGGGGCGCCTGGGTGGCTCAGTTGGTTAAGTGTCTGCCTTCGGCTCAGGTCATG